>NW_023458565.1:5276995-5364860 GCF_013731165.1 Rhagoletis pomonella | reverse complement strand
ATACCTTAGAAGTATAGTTTAGCCGTAAAAGGGGTGTAAAGGAAACACGATTGCCTATTTATATAATGATGATATCATGAACAAGTTTCTACAAGTTTCTAGTTGTCTTCTAGGAATAATAACATCTAAAAATTTAATTAAAAGTAAAACAAGTTTCATTTAATAAGAAATAAAAATAGATACGAGCTTTTCACAATGAAAGTTGGAGCCTTTTTTGTGCGACTTCGTGGCAGAATAAACAAAATCTTTCAAACTATCTTTCCTACTGTATTTCAATTGCAACCGCATGTCTTAGCCAGAATTGTCGCTTTCATCTTTTCGTCAATTTCTTTATAAAGGTGAATTTATCGTAAGCGCCACACTTTCCACTAGTAAAGCTCCAGTTTTTGGTCTTCTGCTAAACGCGAAAGGCTTTAGGTCTTTTTGTATTTTAAATATTTTTTGGCATATCTTCAAGTCCTAATTGCCATATAAGCTTCAAAAGGAAGTAAAAAACACAGAACTCATTCATTCCCAGTTTAATTTTTCATACACCTTCGAGGCTTCGTTACCAGAATAAATGTTGAGCACCACAAAGAGTAACTGAAGTTTGCGATAAAGTTAAATGGCAAACTGAACCTACCTTAACTCGTACGTAAGTATTTAAGTGTAACTTTCAACTGCTATATGTAAATTCACAGCACACCACCGTTTCTCTTAATATTTTACTTCGTCCATGGAAGTTGATAACTTTTCCCGCATACAGCTATAAATATATGAATAAGTTGCAAAGAGTTTGACATGTAACTCAACATGGCATGCAAGCTTGATGAATTAAAATAGAGTACACAAAAAAGTGCACACTCATTCGTGTCTGTACTAAAAGTGTTGGGGAGACAAGGAAAGTTTGCTAGCGCCAATATTTCAATATGTGTAAAGTTATTTAACAACAATATTTCGAATATGTACATTTGCATGTTTACATGCATAGTAAACCTTTATGTAAAGCACGAAATAAATATATAAATTGCGCATTTTCTCTTCCATATAAAATATGCCCGATAGCTTAGTTTGTATGGGAATAAAGCCTAACACCATCTGCCAAAAAAATTAATAAAAATCAACGCGATTTTCTAACGTCTTGAAATAACCTACTAAAATTTAATCAGCTACAAAACCGCATACCCAGAAATTTTAAATAAAAAGTTTAAAATTTTTTGGTGCAAATGTTAAAGTTTTTTGAATTTTCATAATTTTAGTGCGAACTTGGAAATGTGGTTTTATGTGGCGCTGGTTAGGTAAAGTGCTAGACTTTTACAAAAAGAAAAGGATAAACATTAAATAAACACAACAAAAATAGCCAAAGCTAGTCAAAATGTCACTTGACTTAATCAGCTGACCAAAAGGGTATTTAATGCGCCAGGTCATCA
The DNA here is from genome assembly GCF_013731165.1 of Rhagoletis pomonella. Lineage (NCBI taxonomy): Eukaryota > Metazoa > Arthropoda > Insecta > Diptera > Tephritidae > Rhagoletis > Rhagoletis pomonella. The sequence goes on along the minus strand of NW_023458565.1, from coordinate 5,363,451 downwards.
GATCTGCACCGTTCGCAAGATTTTCAAGAGTGAGGTTTCAAATGAAAGCGCATCGCCTGTAGATGTGCAATAAAGTTTTAGTTATTCGAAAAGAGTTGCCAGCTGTTGAAAAATTGAATTCAAATTACTTAGTAACCATTGCCACTAGAACCGATATGAAATTAAAGGGCTTGACCTGCAGGTGTGAATTAAGGATTTGCTTTTACGAAGAGGGTTGCCACCTTTTAAAAAATTTTATTCAAATTTAAAATAATAAATCACATATTCCTATATGGGTACCAATCGAAATGGCTTTGAAAAGGCTTTATTTCTTAACTTAACTGTGTAAAAATTAAATTTCAATTTCAATTATGACAATTTAAATACGTATCACTCTATGCGTGTCGGACGGAAAAGGTCTAAGGGGGTTGTAGTTGAGAATATTTTGCAGAGGGTTGTCACCTCTTTTAAGAGACGAATTAAGTTAACATATATCTGCACAAGCTATATGAAATATTAAAATATGGGTGTCAAAGAAAGAGTTGCCACCTGTTTAAAACTTCAATTCAAATTATGCAATAAGTTAAATGAATTACTAAAATATGGGTAGCAGTAGAAATGGGTTTGAAAGGCTTTATTTTTGAAATATACTTTGCGGGGTTGCCGTATGTTTGAAAAATCAAATTGAACTTAATTCATCGGTTAATTGAAATACGTATCACGATGTGAGACGAAAGAGATTTTAATTTGAAAAGACTTTTTGAAAGGATTTCTGCGTGTATGGAAAGTTTTATGAAACATTAAAATACGAGTATCAATCGAAAAATATTTATGAAAGCTTTAGTCTGAAAATATCTTTGATTAGGCTCGCTACCTTTTCGAAAAGTCATACCGATCTAACTAAGGATATACATATGTATATTATACGAGAAGGCATTTTTTATGACAGTTCTTTCGAATTTCAAACATTATAGAGTTTAATTTTTTTAAGTTATAACTTACAGGGTGATTTAGATGAAATATTGCACTTGGTCGCTTGTAACTTTAACTAATATTTGGAATAGTTTGTATGTTCTTCAAACTCAAGTTTAGTCGTTTTAACGCCATGAGGGTTCACTAAAAACATATATTTGACATCGATGAAAAATAGCGAAAATTATTAGTCGCAGCGTACTGCTTAGAGAAGAGATTCTCCTCCTTTACAATGTAGCTGTTTTATCTATTTGATTAATACATTTGATTTGACCGAGTCACGTGAACTTGGCGTTGAGTTGATCACAATTTGCAATTTTTGCATTCATTTAAAATATATGCTCTTTATTGTCTTACATCTTCTTTAAAAATAAATCGTTAAAATTTTTGAAGTTGATTTACATAGTTAAGACCAGTAAATACCAGATTTAAAATCATGCCATCCATTTAGCCAGTTCACTTATTTATGTATTTATGTACATATATTACAAACACAATGCCTAACACTGTAATAAACAAATTGGGATTTACCCAAACTTTTGATGCTTGGCGGCATAGGAATGCGTACTACTTTCTGGGCTCGTAAATTATCAAAATTGAGTGTTTTTTATTTTTGTTTATTTTAGCAGTATTTCATTATTAAACTTGTTATTTGTTAACGATAGAGCCCATTAGCATTTGCTGCAGACGACAATATCCGTTGTTCGAATGATATATTAACGCTGCAAGCTACAAGGATTCTATCAGCTGCTGTGCAATGTGAAGGCTCATGAAGTTATATGGTATGTAATGTATGTCTGTACGTATTTATGCATGTCCTTATGAATGTTCATTAGGGTGGTCCAAAAATGCATGTGAAAAAGTAAAGTCGGAATTTGTATGCTCTCACCCCCTAGGATTCTGCTAAACCGAAAAAATATAACGCTTTTTTATTTTGCAAAAAAGTAAGGACAGTAAGTAAGTATGTTGTACTATGTATTTGAAAATAAGCTATGTAGAGGAAAATGGTCTGACGCGTGTAAACTGTCGGCTAAGACACTGTAAATGAAGGTACGCAACCTTAAGGCTGGTTTCCACTATGCCAGATTTTGACACCAAAATTTGTCCACATATCTTGACACAATTTAGTCTCCTTTATCCATATTTTACCGATGATATTATAGACCAAAAAATAGACAGATAGTCGATTTAGCGGCGCATGTACGCCACATATATATACAAGACCTATCCTGATCAAAATCGATCAATATGCTGCTTCTTAATCCCATTTGACAATACGTTTTTAAGTTATTTGACGACTAATTCCATTGGATTTTACATAGTGAAAATAAGCCTTTACCAAATATCTTTTAAGAGTGGTTACGGTCTTTAATTTCGTTATTATTTTTTATTTAAACTGCTCCTGGAGTGATTTCACAGTTGCTTTTTTGTAGTAGTTCACAAATATACACTTATACATACCAACACAAGCAAACGTTTCTTTGATGGGCTGTGTTTCCCTTTGATTGCGGAATGATAACACTTTCTGAAAATACGTTAGTAAAACGAAGTATTATATATGTATATGGGCCACATATGTGTATACATGTATGATTAAAATTGCTAATTTTGCAGCATTTAATATGAGTCCCTAATGAATGGGTAGTTATGCAAATACAAATATGTATGCACTTATGTGGTTTGAATAAAGAACGCTCAGCAGGTCGGTCCAACATGAATTTGCTAAAAGCTCTAAACGGCAATTATTTCTTGCATGGCTTGCTGATTCTATGTTAGCGTTGATAATCTGCATTCAGGTAAAATTCAAGTACTACAAACGCGGGAGCAAACACATAGGCATACATATGTATGTATGTATGTACGAGTATAATCACGCCGTTCATACACTAATGGCGGCTACTTGCATTTTTTGAGGTATTAACATACACTGTCAAAACATTAAAGTTTATATATATGTACATTAGGGTGGCCCAAAATTTGTTCGTCCAAACATAAGGAAACACGCATTTTTTTATTTTGAAATCGATTAATATTTACCCGTGCTGCCGGGGCTTTGAAATTTGATGATGCTTATTTAACTAAAAATTTTCACTAAGTGTGGTTTAATAACCGATAATCCTATCTGTTATATACCAATAATAGTTATTTTATGTTTTCATAACCACATCACGGACGAACAGATGTGTTTGATGGTTTTTTGCATTCTACTCGTTGGTTTCTGTAGGTTTGTGGTAAAAATGTTCAAAAATAGGGTTGCTAAATATTTGAAAATTTTAAATTATTTAAAGTTTAATAATAAAGTTTAATAAAGTTTCCTCTTCAAGATTAAAAGCGTTTGAAGATATTAAAAAATATTTTTGAACGGGGTTGCCACCTAAAAAAAAAATTAAATACGATTATTAAATACCACAATATGGGTATCGTACGAAAGGTTTAAGCATAACCTTTGGAGTTACATGTTTTTAAATAGGGTTGCCACCCATCTGTTAACTAAGATGAGGTTATTATGTAAGGTCGAAGAAATGATGCAGTATACGTGTTTACACATTAGATAGTTTGACATAGGAGCGACGATATATCGCACTCATTTTGATTTTTTAGATATGTGCCAACTCCATCCAAAAATATGTAGGGGTTGAAGTTTTGTTTTAAATCCTTTTGTTTGAAACCCATATTTTACTTAACTGCATGTAGCATGATTTAAAATTTTTTTATTTTAAGTGAGTTAAAGTATGTATTTTCAAACACCTTTGCTGGGAGTGCATAAACCTTCCATTTGATACCCATATTAAGTAAGCTTAAATTTTTAATAAACCTTGTTGCATTTTTTAAAAAGGTGGCCACCACGTACCAAGATGTTTTTAAATCTTTTCAAACACTTCTAGTTTTGATGAAGAAATTTTGTTATTTTATTGAGCCTTTAAATAATTTTGAAACATCTGGCAACCCTAATTTTCAAATTTTTTACCACGTACCCACAGAAGTAGTCGAGTAGAATGTTGGGATATAACTGATAGGATTATCGGTTATTAAAACACACTTATTAAAATTTTTAAGTTAAATAACCATCATATTGTTATTTTTTGAAGACTTCCGAAGGGAAATAGTCTTATTCGATCAAAAAATATATATTATTAACGACCTCAAAATAAAAAAATATGTGTGTATTTATTTTTGATATTCTTCAGTTTTGGGGGGTGTCAGCAGAAATTAAAAAAAAAAATAGATTTTCCTCTGGATTTTGGGCCACCCTAATGTACCGCCGCCGCTGTGGTGTAGTGGTAAGCAGTGCGCGCTTCCACTCCGCAGGGCCTGGGTCGTCCCTCGGCAGGCAATGGCAAACCTCCGAGTGTATTTCTGCCATCAAAATCAGCTTCTCATAAAAATACAATCGCCATTCGGAGCCGGCGTAAAACTGTAGGTCCCTCCGCTTAGTGTGGCAACATCAATGCGCACGCCACAAATCGGAGCAGAAGCTCGGCCAAACACTAACATATGTGCAAGCGCCAATCTATTATTATTAATGTACATACATATACCACGCTTCTTCACATGCTACACGTTAATGCACTGCTTCTGATGACTTATGCACACAAGAAAATCCGCGAAAAGCCTTGAAGCTTTCCGCTAAAAATAAATATTCAGCGAGCCAACGCAACGACGCAGACAATCTACATACATAAACATATTTACAAATATATGCATACCTATGTGTTGCCATTCTCACATATACATACGTACAAGCATACGTACATAGGCATAAACATTTTTTGCGGTTGCTTCTTAGTTGGCGAATACTTAATTCTTGTTATTTTATTTTTTTAATAATTTTTCTTCGATGAGTTAGCAGCATGATGAAAAATTCAGTTTATTTTGTTTGTTTTTTTTTTAAGTTTTTAATGTTTTTTGCTTTTTGCTCATTAAGTTTTATATTTGATTTAATTAATATGTATAAAACACAGTAAATATTTGCACTTAAAAAAATCAATATATTCGCGAATCAAAAGAGTATTTTCAATACCTATTCGTCCTTGTGAAGCATAAAAATTTTTTTTAATTCCACAGAATTTTGTCTTTCATTTGGTACTCATATTGTTGTTCTGCATTGCCCTGATTTTGCCAAATCATTTTTTGAAATGATCACATCTTTCAAATTTCAAAGTCCGTTAAGAAAAAGGCCTGACGTCAGAGAAAAACTGAAAACGCAGCTTAACTATATTTGGCCCATACTTCCGTAAGCATATTGATTGTTTCGTGCAGGAAAATTGGCAGACAGATGGCGAGACTAAATGCATCCATAAAACGGAAAGATAGAATAGATTTGGTAGACCAATATTCACAACAATGATTATTCATCTTATTGGCATAACAGCCGTTTGTCGGTTCGGGCTGAGACCGAAAAACTTCCCCAATTGGCGCTCTTCTTGCCGGATTTGCGCTATTTGTTCATCTTAAGTGCAGACAGGTCCTTCCATTGTGTTCGTAGCGGGGACCGAACATAACAGTTATTGATGAAAACTGTCATTGGAAAATTCACTATGAAGCAAATCTTCTACAACTAAGTGATACATACCAATCGAGACTACTATATCTGGCACCCAAAACCTCTTTTCAAAACTTTTATGCTGTTACAAAAACCACAACAAACACTTCAAAAGCAAATGAATATTTTCTCTTCGATCAATATCCAGTTATGATTGATTTTAGCCTATTTTCTAAGAGAGTTCGAAGGGATCAATTTTTTTGAAGAGAGCGCAAACACCTTTTATTCAAATTACTATTTCTATTTTAAATAGTACGGGCGAATTTTGGCTCATTCTATTTATCCTTTCTAATGGAGTTCAGCCAATGCCCCCAATATATCAGCGTTTTTTTTAAATATTTTATTTATTCTATATTAAAAGCACTTGAATCTAGCAAAAATATGTATTTTATTTAAACCTAAGTTTGCCCACGAAAAGAAATGTATACAATAACAAAAATACCAAGTTCGCTCAGAAATATTTTTTTCTTTGTTCATTTAAATTGAAAATGCAAACAAAAAATCATAAATAATAAAAACACGCATAAATAAATACAAGAATTTAAATCGCATGCACACATAATCACATACATACTACGTACATATGTAGGTATTTTACATTTTTGTATGCTGCCGAGACATTGACAAGCCGTTTGAATTTTAAAATAATATGTAAATATGCGGCTTGTAAATATTAAGGTGCTTACAAGTGTAAGGATTTATTAATGTAAAAACAAAAAATTGCTCTTTTATTCATATCTACATTAGGGTGCATCATTAAAAAAAAAACCTTGCTTTTTTCTACCACAATTATAAAATTTATTACTGGGATACATGAAGTTCTTGCGGATGTCGCATTTGCCGCAGGCAACAAAATCAATGGAAATAAGGTCAATTGACACTTTTTCTTATACTGGTGCGAGATGAAGTCAATTGAGGTTAATACCTTTTCAACAGCGAAATAAAGTCAACAAAAATTTGAAAATGAAGTAAATAACGGTATTTCCTCATTCAAATAGAAATAGCGCCAAAAATGCTTAAAGTATGTCGGTTCAAAGAAAAAAATTGTTCTTGGGCGATTCCACCGTCACGGGCTGGACACTTGTACAAAAAAAAATTGTCTTTCTTGTTTAAATTTAAGTATGAGTACTCAAAGATTCTACATTTTGATAAAGCTACACCTTATTGACTATTATATGAGTTATTACAAAATACGAAAAATAATGCCAGCTTACTTTTATATGGAAAAAATCTGATTTATTTCTTCTGTCTGAAACTCTGTGAATTTTTTTCACTTTTCCGTGCGAACTTGATGGCTCATAATAAAACAAAGAACCAGGAACACGAGCAAAGCAAAAACTACCAAAAAAGTGATGTCTTTATTATAAAAGAAAATCCGAAATTCCTCTGTCACGGGTGGGACAACGTTTGTCCCGGGTAGGACACGAACGAACTTTTATTTGAAAAGGTGCCTTTTTGTGTTGTCCATATATAAAGATTAGTTATTAAAAAATGTAAGAAGCCAAGTAGGGGTTAAAATCACTTACGTTTTATCTTTTATATAGAAAAAATGCTTAGCACCGTCAGCCAAAAATATTATCAAAAATTAACTCGATTTCCTAGCGTCTTGAAATTTACACTTTTACCTACTTAAATTTAGTGGACTATAAAACTGAATACCTAGAAATTCTGAACAAAAAGTTTAAAATTTTTGGGTGTAATTGTTAAAGTTTTTTGAATTTTTATAATTTTTGTAAAAAGTTTGAAATGTAAATTTACGTGGTTCTGGTTAGGCGAACTTTTAGCTTTTTTTGTCACGGGTGGGACCAAGACCAATACTGCTTAATAATAACTCATAATGTAGATAAAGCAGGCACACAATTTAATATATAACACAATTTTATTGAAAGCAGATGAGTTCCTGGTCAGAACCATTTTTAGGTACTCCCGAATGACCTGGTACCGAGAGTGAAACGAGTTCATTATGTTTTCCAACTAATTCTTGTCGAGATTTGCATTGCCAAATCAGTTTAGGAGTAGTTAGAGGGCTGGCCAACCCAATTTTACACCACGTAGTCCATGTCCTTGAGCATTGCAAATAGCTCGGCATGTTTCCCAAGAGATAAGCGGACATTGTTTCCGTTTTGGAGCTATCAGTAAAGATTTTGCAGTTTGTAAGACCGGTCTAAGTATTGGGGTTTAGACAGCACGTAGCCTTATGGAACTCGCCATTGTTGCATATTTTCAGCAAAAAGACATTCAAGTGTGAATCATTGCCATCAGCAATTTCCGCCTCGCCTCTCATACCAGAAACCATTTCTCTTAAGACTACACGTGGCCTTAAGGGTCTCTCCGGGGATGAAAAATTATGCACAAAAAACTGCTCCCCTGAGGAAAAAAAAAATTTTGATCTAATTTGCTTTCCAGATGACGTCGATTCTACAGCCACATGAGAATGGTACACCCTTAAAAAAATCTTCAGTTTACCAATTTCTAACCCTAATTTTAATGTACTAGGTGCCAAAAAATAGTCTGCTTATTGTAAAATAAAAAGAAAAAATTTAGAGACTATTTCTTTTTAATTTATTTTTTTTTTTGTTTCCAAAAGCAAAGGTTCACTCACACCTTAAATCAGCATATTTATGCGCTGCATTTTTATTTTCATGTATAACAAAATTATAAAAATTTAGAGACCTTAGTTATTACAAATAAATTAAGAGGAAAGGCATTAAAAACGCGTGTAAAAAATTTAAATGAATTCCATTATCTGTAATTTAATGATTTTTTTTTATTTCTTTTGTTATATAAAGCTATGTTGTGTAGGGATGTTGGATTTGGAAAACTCAGCGATTTTATAAATTAAATTCTTTTACAAACTTTTCATTTAATTAGCAGACCAGGTATAAATACATATACAGATGTTAGTACATTTCTATTCACGTTTTATATGCAGAACCAAAACTAAAATACCTACATATGTATGTGAGCTTAAATGGTAATCCTATTATTATTATACTCGAGCGCACTTGTGCACGAGGGTATTATAACTTTGTTCACATAACGGTTTTTGTAACAGGCAAAACGAATCGAAATAGATATAGACAAATGTATAGACACATAAATGCTCAGAATGAAAAGGAAAGTCGAAACCGAAAGCTTTTGCTGAAAAATCATCATTTTACCCTGAAAAAATCGTCATTTCGGCCAATAAAAAACGTCAAATGTTTGTTTTTTATACTTGTTTAACAAAATAAAAATATAAACAAAATTAAATAAATTACATAAAATAAATATGACAGCACATTTCAAAACCAAGAGGGAACCCATATGGGTTAATAAAAGTGAATTTGTAATTGTTAGCGACAATTTTAGATTACACTTTAAAACACAACAAGCTTTTAAATTGTTCAACTCCACTGGCTTAAAGTTTTTGAAGATTTTGAAAGTGTAACATTGACAGTTATTAACTGATAAATAACACAGGCCGACAGCATCTCGGACCCAGAAACCGGACTATATATTTCCGAAGGTTTATGATGCGCTGAATCCAAATCTGGCCTTAGAATTGCAGCGAAGAGAAGTCTCGCATGATTCGGTGTCTCTAAATTCAAATCACCCTGTACCGATAAAAAAAAAAGTTGTAATATCAAAAAATAATTTTAAATCTAATTTTTCAAAATCGAAAAAAATGTACAGAGCTGACATTCTTCACAACAAAAAATCTTAGCGTATTATATAAATACATACGAATTTTCAAGCATTTTTAAAGTACAGGTCTTGAAATAAATGACAACACAGACTTTTCGTAAACAACAAAAATTAAGTGCAAGAACAGCCCATTGAAAACAGTACCATCATTAAGATGCAGCCTTTAAAAGCTTAACGTTAAGGTCAGAGTAAAAATAAAAATAAATGTTCACACCAAAAAAAATATGAAATTCTACCTTAAATCAGAAAAGCCTAATTGTAATTTACGCCACTCAACTTTTTTGTCGCTTTGAGGATTTATCTTACAACCAGCACACCTGCTATCAGCTATAACAGCCCACTTTTCATTATTTATTAAATATTTGTGGTTATTGTGCACCAGAACACATATCCATAACATTGAAGTCCGTTCGTAAAATCAATAAAAACAAAGTAATGCCACCCATTAATTACAACAGCAATACACATTTTATAGTAGCAGCTGTACATATATATAAGTACTTACACAGTGCCTCAGGCAAGCGTTTATACGTACATATCTATGTTTTTTTTTAATATTTGCAATGTTTTTCAAATAAAATTTTCCTTTTTGATTTTTTTATAAAAATATTACTCATGCTATAGCCAAAATCATATAAACCGAATTTAGAAAATTAATATAAAATTTGGAAAAATTCAAAAAAAAAATTGTATCAAAATTTTGAACTTTTTTTATTAAATTTTTAAGTATGCAATTTTATAGCCCATGATTTTTTGTTAATTTTTTATAAAAATATTGTCGATGCTATAACTTAAACAAAAAAAAATTAAATTTATAAAAATTTAGAAGAATTCAAAAAATTGTAATCAAAATTTAGATTTTTTTTGGAATAAAGCTTTATTTATAGCTCACACAATTTTCATATATCAAACTGCAAGTTTCAAGCGGTAAAAATTCACGTCGATTTTTAATATTTTTTTATTTCTTTTGCAAGTTTTTACATATCTATAACTAAATGTCGGATGCTGTGGTGTAGTGGTAAGCAGTGCGTGCTTCCACTCCACAGCACCTGGGTTCAAGCCCTGGTCAAAGCAACATCTCAAAAAAATATGGAAAAAAGGGTTTTTCTTTACAGCGGTCGTCCCTCGGCAGGCAATGACAAACCTCCGAGTGCATATCTGCCATGAAAAAACAGTTTCTCATAAAAAACACAATCGCCGTTCGGAGTCGGCGTAAAACTGTAGGTCCCTCCGCTTTGTGTGACAACATCAAGGCGCACGCCACAAACCGGAGGAGAAGCTCGGCCAAACAGTAACATATGTGTAAGCGCCAATCTATTATTATATTATTATTATTATTATTATTATTATAACTAAATATGAATTTCTTTTGTAAGAAAATGCGCAAGACCGTTCGCAACACAAATTTAAAAAAAAAACACGCCTGTTTTTATAATATGCACTTATTATATGGAAAATACCGCAAAAGACCGGCGGCAAAAAAAAACTATTATTAAAAATTAACGCAAACTCTAAATTTCTGCAAACATGCACTTTGTTATACTAAAATTGTATGAGTATAAAACTGTATTTCTTAAAATTAAACTGGCAGTCACGCATAACTTACCACCACTATTTTTTTAATTAGGTAGAATTTTTTTTGGGTTAATAAAAAAATATAAATTTTTTTAAATATATTTCATGCTACATATAACGAAAACTATATAAATCCAAGTTTCAAACTTTGTACGACATTTAAAAATATTCCTCAAATTTTTATAAAAATTTCAAATTGGGTATATTCGAAATTTATCTAAAAATTTTTATTAAAAATTTTTTAAATTTTATACAAAGTTTGAAACTTTGATTTATATAGGTTTTCCTATATTTTTTATTAATTCACAAAATTCTGCCTCATTTAAAAAAAAAGTGGTGGTGAGTTATGTGTGCCCGCCAGCGTAAGGTTAAAAAGTTCGAAATTTGCAGGAAAATTTTTTGAGTTTTTCAAACATTTTTATAAAATTTGAAACTTTTATTTATATGGTTTTATACTATATTTTTATAAACAATTAACAAAAATATTTTAATATGAAAAACATTGTGAATATTTAAAATATAAATCAACACGTGAACGGCTGTTTGAGTCACTGTATATATGTATGTAGGTGAAAGTATATATCCTATAGAGACATACAAGTAAACAATTACATGCATTTTAATGAATTGTCAATGTGTAATAATGTCAATGGCAAAGCAACAACGCCTTTGGGCGGCAGTAAACAATCAGGTCCAACCTTCAGTCAACGCTTGAAAATGGCACATATGACAAAAACATGAAAAAAATTCAACACGAATTGAGTGCAAAATAAAAGTGGGCAAATGTGGTAAAATATTTGTAAAGCAAAAACGCGCATTACAAATACATATAATTGTTTTTATCCCTCGCTAATAATGCAAAGAATATATGGTATGTAATTGGCTATGACAATGGTGCATACACGTACATAAATACCTTGTTATTCCTTCCGGTTTTCTGTCTATGTATGCAGTAGTATGTGTATGTTTGCACAATAAACAATCTACGAGTTGCGCTCAGCCGCTCTCGTACCTCAATTGCTAATGGACAACGCAACTTTGCTGATGATGACGAAGCCGTCGAGTGAGGCCGAGGAATGCCGTAAAAGTACGTAGGATATCAAAAGAATCACTCAAGGGTATTCGTTATTCGCTGGATTTTTAACTTTTTTGTTTTCATTCAATTTTCTCGATTTGTTTTTCCTTGGTTTCTTACTTATTGTGTTTTGTTGTGAAAGCGTTTGCCTTATGTTTTCTTTTTCTGGTTTTCCACGGCAACGCAATCACTTGAAAGCACTTTTCAAAAGATTTCTTTTTTTTTGTGTTATCAGTTTAGATATTGTTGTGTGTACGAACATATGTACATACATACAAACATATATCTGTATGTGGCTGAACTAATGTCTTTCTTTAGCAATTTTCAATCAACACCAATTTATTTATACCTACTTACTACATACATACATATGTATATACATATGGATGTACATTTGTATTAAATTTGATCTGTTGATTGGTTTCTATTCTTCATAGGTATGTATGCGCATATTATAGAGAGAAGTACTAATTTTTTGCCAACTAAGCTTTTATATTATATTCTTTTCTCGTTTTGTATATATGTATATATTTTATTCGAAATATTCTATGCACATATTTTTTTATTTATGTAGTAGCGCAGCTTTTTTTTGTACTGCCTAAATTTTTACGCAGATGTTTTTTTTCTTTTTTTTTTGTTATTTTTGCCTTTGCATTTAGTTTAGACGCACTATATAAATTCACACACTATATTGCGGAAAAGTTGAACCAATTAAATTTGACGATTTATAAACAAAAATCAGCATTTATTTTAGCATACAAATAAATGTACATGTATCATTATTTTTATTTTTAAGCACATTTAACTTTTTGCTTTTTATTTTCTACACTTTTTAACATTTGTAGAGATATGTATGTGTGTGTAAATATATTTTTCACATATGTATGTATATTCGTTTATGTATACATATTTATTTATTCAACAAATTTTTTATGAACTTTTTCAGTGCAAACAAATTCCTTTATTTCCACTTATTTTCCTTCTTATTCTTGGACATGAAGAAATCGTCGCTAATTAGCTCACTGCGTATTTTTGTTGCTTCTGCAATTACTAAAATTAAATATTCACAATACGATATTAAAAACGTTCTAAAATGCACACATTTACACTTACATATGTATATGCAGGCTTCTTTATTAAATTTGGTTTTCGTTTGCCACTTAATCATATTATTTTATTTTTATTGTTGTCTCATTTGCGTCGCGCGACATTTCACTTTTGCTTTTTTGATGTAGCAACTGTCAGCGACAATTTAATGTGTATGTATGTACATATGTACATATCCATATTTGATATATTCATAGTGTGTGTGTGTGAACATTCAAGCACCTATGTGACTTTAGTGCACCGCTGAGAGAGATGTCCACAGCTCCCTAGCATCATGAAAATGTACTAAATGATAATTTTGAAGATTTTTTTTTACTTATTTTTTAAATGGTGCAATTTTTTGTTTCATCTTTTATTGTATATTAAAATTTTTTATTTATTTTATTTATAACTTTTTTACGGCATTTTTTATCCAATTTTCTTATTTTTTTATATTGTATATCATTTTATTTAATTTTGATTGTAAAATAATTTCTTACATTATTTTGTTTTATTGTTTTCTTTTTAATTTATTGGTTTTTTGTATAATACATACATAATACAACATCTTTTATTTTGTATTTATTTTTTTTTTTAAGTTTATTTTTTCGTTTTATTTTGTTTTTTAATCAAATAAATTATATACATTTTTACTCTATTTTTCTATTCCAAATTTTTATTTTTTTTTGGTTTCACTAATTTATTTTATTTTTTTTTCTTGCATTATTCGGTTTAGTTTATTATATTTCATTTTTTACATTTTATTATGTTGTATTTCATTTCATATTACTTTTTATAACTTTTTTAATTGTTTATTTTTGTTTACGTCTACTTTTTCATTAAACCTTTTTATTGTATTTTATTTTATTGTGATTGTAAAATAATTTATTATTTTATTTGAGCTTATTTTTCGTTCTTCATAAATTGTTTTCGATTAATTTATTTATTATAATTTTTTTATTTTTTTTTTTTTGTTATAGTTTATTTTGTTTTATTTGGTTTAAAACCAAATTAGTTTTTTTCATTCTTACTTTATTTTTTATTGCAATTTTTTATTTTTATTTTATTAATTAAGTTTTTTTTCTTGCATTACTTGATTTAATTTTTGGCATTTTATTTTTATTTATTTTTTTATTTGAACACAACATTATCTTATTTAAATTTTCATTCATATTTATAATTGTTTACTTCTTGGTTTTACTTAATTTATTTATATTTAATTTTTTTATTTTGTTTATGTTATATTATACATATTTTTTTCATTTTATTTTTTTTAATAAAGTTTATTATTTACTTTTGACTTTATTTTATTTCTTTTTATTTTTATATATTTTTTAGTTTCTATTTTATATCGTATAATTGAACCCATCTTTTCGATGTTTATTTATATATTTTTAATTTAAGTTTTTATACTGTTTTAAATTTTTTTTGTTTTGTTTTATTTATTCTAAATTTATTTGAACTTTTGTTTTATTTATTTGGTATATTATTTTATTCATTTTTTTCCATTTTAAATCACTTAGTTTAACTGTTTTAATCGAATTTTACTGCATTGTTGTTACTTTAAAATTGTTAATTTGTTTGATTTAATTAATTTTTTTTTATTTTTACTTTTACTTCTAAGTATTTTCTTTCATTTTGTTTCCAATTGTTTTATTTAATTTTACTGTAGTTTTTTATTTGTGATTCCTTTATTTTAGTAATTTTTATTTATTTATTTAATTTATTACTTTATGGTTTTGTTTTATTCTATATTTATTGATAGATATAATATTTTTGTTTAAAATCTTTAGTTTACTTTGTTTTATTTTTCAGTAAATGTGAATTTTTTTTTCTTTTAATAATTCGTTTTATTTGGACCTACATATTTTATTGCATTTAATTTTGCTTTTTTTCTACTCTTTTCGTGAAATTTTAACCTTGACTTTTTTGATTTTTACATTTTCCTACTTTATTTTTGGCTATTTCATTTTATTTGTCGACTTTGTATATTTTTTCAATTTTTGTGTCTTTAGTTAGATATTATTTTATCTTATTTTTCATTAAATTTATTCTTGAAATTATATTCTATTTTATTTTACTTCTCAATTTAAATATTTCATCGTAGTTCGACTTAATTTTTATTAATATTAAAGACTTTTATTTTTATTGAATTTCGTTATTTTATTAATTTTATTTTTATTTAATTTTTTATTGTTCACGTTTCTTTTTTTAAATTTTTTCAAAACTGTTTTTCAAATATTTCCCATAGCTTCATTTCTTGAAAATCTCCTATTTCACGGCTGTGTTTTTTCACCAATCAAAACAAAAACATTTTATATTCCATACAATTTCTCTTCAACAATTTTTCTGCGATAATTGCATATACAAAATGGCAAAGGTAAAACAAAAAAAAAAACGCTTGGCGAAATTCACAAAATCACGTCACAAAAGTCGGCAAGCATTAAAAGTACCAAGCACCGCGCACCGAGCACCATTGACTTGAGAGCGCACTAAATAGCCTTTATGTCCACAGCACACACTTCGTCCCTTTTCGCACTTCACACACTCAACAACAACAGCAGCGGCAGCATCAGCACTGGCGCACAATTGTCGCCCCGCTTTTCCCACAATCCCAATTTACACGAGTTTCACTCACCAAATGTCAACGTGCCCAAAAATAAAATCACTAGCGAACCCTGAAACTACGCGCACCAAAAAACATTTGTTTTATTTTTCTTTCCCACCGTTAATTGTTGTTGTTCACTTATGTACCGTTGGCCGCTTATTGACGCTTTTCCGTTTTTACCTCTTTTGTTTTTTGATATTTTTCTTCTTCACTTTTCACATCCACATTGCTCAGATTGCGTGGGAAATTCTTTGTTTCGCTCCTTTTAGGCAGTTTCGCAAGTACCGTCGCTGCCGGAGGTTGGAAACCAACTGAAAACAAATTTCGATTCGAAAATCCTTAACAACCGGCAGACAAAATATATGCATACAAATGTAGTTCATGCTCTCTCAAAGTGTAATAAAAAGTGGGCGCACAACGCAACGGGCTTGTGGGTGTGAGTGAGTGACATCGAAAAAATGCGTGAATATATTGCAATGAGCGGCAAAGATTTTGTTTTCGAAGTCAGGAACTACATACATATGTACATTCATGAATGAATATGTTTGTAAAAAGCATAGTTATTGTTGGAAAGCAAATGGTATTTCATCCTCCAGAAATGTTTTTCAATTCAACTACATATTTACTTAGTTAATCAATTCAAATATGACTTTATGAATTTCTCAAAATTGAGTCTACTCAACTCAACTCCATTAAAATTAATGCGTTAAAATATGCCCCCCTTGTCACTATAGCAGCGACGCCTCTTGCCTAATAACACGTGCTTTTCATTGACGATGACGTCATTGTGATTGTCATTTGGGCGCCAAATCACAACACATGCTCAACGCTAGTGTACGCTTTTCATTGTGAGCAACTTTTATGTTCGAGTGGAATTTCACAATGATGCAGCTCTCGCGTGCTCTCGTAGTATTTATTGCCGTTGTTGCGATTGTGAGCCACCTCATCAGCTGTTTTTGAAATTTCATTCATGTTTTTATTGCACGCTATTCTTAGTTGCATACATACATACATACATAGATACATCTACATATATGGAGATGCACTTGATGTTACTTTTCGGTAAGAAATAAAAAAAAAAGATATTAAAAACAAGACGTCGCGATGTAGGCATCAGTTTGGGGTTTTAATTTATGTACTCGTAGGTAGATGCTAATGAAAGTCATGCATCTTTCTTAAGGCAATGCTTCAAGGAAGCAAATGCAAAAGTTTGAACGATTAAAGTAAGCACAGTTCGTTTAACAAGAAAAGAAGAACTGTGTGCGACAGGTGGCGAGAACTTCTTTTGCATCAGCTATGCCTACGGTGACCATCCGTCCTGTATTACAACAAGAACCATATAAATCCAAATCTCCGACTTTGTGCAAAAAACTGTAAAAATTAATTCTGCAATGTTTCACCAAAATTTCAAACTTTTTAATCAGAGACTTTAGAAAAAAGATTTGGTTTGCAGTTTTGCAGCTCATTAAATCCGAGGATAATAAAGTGCAAGTGGAAAGTGCTGCTCATTTCGTTCACCTTAAAAAAAATTGTCGAACATAGATACTTACTTTTTATGAAAAACTGCGTTACACCGTCAACAAAAAATTGCCAAAAAGGTCTTAGAGATATCAAAGTTACACTTTATAATACTAAAATTCAACGAGTTTTTTTATCAAATTAAGGGGGTTGAAAATCTCAAGAAAATTTTCACACAAATTTGAGTTGTTACTATAAGGGTGCTGTTTAAGGGTTTATAAATCTAGGATCCTGGACTTTAAGAACTGCTGATTTGAAGTGGATTTACAAGATTGAATATGTGTTATTAATTTAAAAAAAAAACTTATTAAAAAAAAATAACTTTTAGAAAAATACCAATACAAGAATGAAAGTAAAGTGGAGTACGTACATAGATAAAGAAAAGGATAAAGGCAAAGGTAAAAATAAAAACAAAACCAAAAATCATAAAGATAAAGGCAAAACTAAAGATCAAGGTAAATTTAAATACTTTACTTATATAAGGGCAAAGGTAATGGGGAATATGTAGATGAAGAAAGTAATAAACACAAAGGTAAAAAAAACATAAAGAAAAAGATGAGGATGACGATATGGATAAAACTAAAGATGAAGATAGAGGGAGAATGATTAAAATAAAGATAATGATATCGATATTTTTATCGATATTATATCGATTTTCTAATCGATTTTTGGTATCGATTTTGTTATCGATTATTTACCGATATTTTTATCGATTTTGCTATCGATATTTTTATCGATTTTATAATCGATGTTGCTAACAATACTACTGTCTATTTTGCTATCGAAACTCTTTTTGTTTTCGATATTTTATCGATGATTTATCGATTTTTTTATTGATTTTGTTGTTTATTATTCATTTATTTTTTTTTGTCGATCATTTATCGAATTTGTTACCGATTCAGTTATCTGTTATTTATCGATTTTGTTGTCGATATTTATATCGATTTTGTTATCTACGCTTTTATCGATATTTTTATTGATTATTAATCGATTTTTTTATCGATATTTTTATTGATTATTTATAGATTTTGTTATCGATATTTTTTATGGACATTTTTATTGAGTTTCTAACCGATTTTGCCACCAATATACAAAACAGGTATGTAACGTAAGTTTCACTTCTCCAGTGTGGCCCAAGCGCACTTACTTTTTTTTCTTCGTAAAAACTACGTTCAAATTCTATTAACATTTTTTTTAAAATTGCCATTTATCGACATATCAACAATTTTTTTTCTCAAAAGCTGGACGTGCTAGAAAATTTTTGTAAATGCACTTCAAAGCAGCATCAAAAAATCTTTAAGATGAGGTCTGCCCCGTTTTTTGAGATAAAATACGATCAAATTTTGTTGAGCCGTGTTTTTGAGAAACATTGTTTGCACCTTTACTTCATGTTTCTCCAGTGTTTTTTGCATAAAATCGTACCCAGCGACCGTTTTTTGGTAAATTACAAATTGAGATTCCTCCGATCCCAAGACCTCCCTCAAGGAAGGCCTTCTTAATGCATAAATATTTTCATTTAAATCACTTTTAATTTTTTTGAATGCTGCACTGCGACCTCCAACTCCGAATTGCAAAAAAAAAAAACGCTAAAAGTCACCAGCCTGGGAAAACTGAGAAATTACTTTGCTATGTACAATGCAGGCTTTCGGAAAAACTCAATTCCCCAGAAAAAATTATATTAGTACAGTGAAATCCCTTACAGGATCGCAGTACAAAAAACCACATCACGAAAAAGAAAACGGCATTTTGCATCAAATTAAAATGATTACTTTGGTGGAAGTAAAAGCAATTTAGAACATTCCAAAGTTGAAGTTTTCTTGGAAAATTAAACAATTTCGAAGTTGACAACCGTAACTGCGCTTGAAATAAACGCTAACATTAAATTAAATAGGCACTCCTTCAGAGCGCATAGTAGCAACAAAGCTCAAGTTCGCAGCTCGAACGCTAAATTCCAGACTTTAGTGTGCTGCTTAGCATGCAGATTGCGATTACAACGTATCGCATATATTCAACCGGAAGTGAAAATGGGATGGCTTCTAGCTACTTCCCTTGGAAAGTGCAAACAAATGAGCCTGCTTGTGTGAACGAACATATGTATATACATATTTACATACATACATATATATGCATTTGCTTAAGTTGCACATGCAAAATATATACAGTTAGCTGCAGCACTGCGTTGCGCAATGTATGCAAATTACTTATCTACTGCACTGCAGCGCATTTCTAAAATTTACACCAGTACCAGGATATAAATACATACATACATACCTACATACATGCTATAAAAGGCAACACATGGTATGGAGTAAATTAAAGTGTGCAATAAAGTTTTGGGGTGTTACAGCAACGACCACTTAAATATGCGGTGAATAGCTGCAGCGTTGATCACCCGTTTCTCGCCTTCGCCAGGGGCAACTACTGCCAGATGTTTACGCTATAAACTTTATAGCACTGTCCTTTGCACCGTCTTGAAAGTCTTATACTAATTGCCTTTTACTTATGTATAAATAGTTGAATAACGAAGGATGATGTTTATTGTCGCAGTTTAAGGTTGCAGAGTGGGATTTTTTGTACTGGGTTTTATTTGTAAGCATTTCTGTTGTTTTTTTAATTACTTATGCCGATGCATACAGAGGTTTTTTTTTAATAAAACCTACGTACATATGTACATTAGACTGCATCACTCTCCCTACAAAAAAAAATCGGTACTGTGTTTCAATTTGAATTAAAAAATTTATTATATTTTAAGACACCCACCAAAATATTTCGGAAACATATTAAGATTTACGTGAGCTGGACCGATTCGAAAATATGTATTTCCAAAAATGGAGTTTTTTATAAATAAAAATAGTACTTTATATGTACACACATACATAATTACATATGTATTTGCAATCCATGTCAAATCGACCAATGGTTGGAATTGGCCATTTTTGATTTGGTTGAATTTTGGTCTGAATTTATTTTTGCCTTATAACGAGGTTCTGTTAAAGGAAAATTAAAAAAAAAACATCGAAACCTTAAAATTTCAGAATAAAAAGTTTTTATTTTATTAAAAACATAGTAAGGTAGAACCGTTCTCTTAATTCGTCGGTGATTTTTTTTTGAAGTTTGCCAGCATTATAAAATCATATAAAATTAGAAAAAAAAAATTTTTTGTTCAAAATTTTTGTTCCTTGAGATTGAAAATGAAAAATGTGTTTGTGAGTTGTTGAGTAAATTTTAAAACTAAATTACTTGGAAACGTCAAGAACTTTAAAATGTCTCTCACAGCGGTTCTACCTTACTAGATATTTATCATGGAATAAAGATGTGAATTTTTGAACTATGAAATAAAAGTTATTGCAAACTCAAAACGTAAAATAAATTTAAATTAAATAACATATATATACGTACATATGTATGTATATAGAGACTGGAAGAAAATTTTCAAAGTTCAAAAATTCATATCCTTCACACAGCACATTTTTGAAAATTTCAGGCATTTTAAAATAAGTATTTGACTAAAAATGGTTAAGGGTTTTAGCTTTAGATATTTCTTTTATTTCAAAGTTCTCTAAGTATTTTATTTTTCGATTTTTGGACTATGAAAAAAAATTTTCCAACTTCTAAAATAAAAATAAATTTAAATTAAATAAAAATTTGTTGACATAGCTTCATGTATGTATGTATAGAGAAAGTCTCAAGTTTTAAAAGCTCATATCTTCAAAAAAAAAACATTCTTCAAAATTTCAGGATCTTTTAAGATCAAAAAAAAAAAATATTTAACCAAAAATGCTTGAGTTTTTGCTTTAAATTTTTTATTTCAAAATTGTTTAAATATTTTATTTATTATATAAATGTCACCTTTAAAACAAACCCAGGTAAATTTTTCACACTATAATAGTTTTCGATGCATTCAAGAAATAAAATTTGCCAAACACCAGAGATTATGAAATTTAAAGTTGATTAAAATAAATGCATAAAGAATGCTTTAGCGTTTTTTTTCTGGCAAAAGAATGGAGTTACACTTAAAAAAAACTTGTCAGATTTGCTCATATAGATATATTTAGACATTTAAAATTTATAAAATTGTTTTATTAGGCTTAGGTGTGGCAGCAAAATGTTTTTAAAACACGTGTGTATACCAAGTTATATCAAAATCGGTAGAACTTTTCTATATAAACGTGCCTTTTATATATAGTATAAAGATGGGTTATATGGCGGGTGGGCGAAGCAGTAGACCAACTTTTAAAATATTCAAATATTTCTTAAATACTCAAAGAGGTAGCCATGCCGTGATGCCAAAATTTTACTTCAGGTACCAATTTTCAACAATTTTGATCAAATATTTACCGAAACATCGTAGTTTTATCATTTTCCGAACACACCGTCATAGAGGACGTGGGCTTAGTTACCGTCCGATTTCACCCTTTTCAATAACAACCTACTTTGGTTAATGGGCAAATATATGACTATATCTGTCTCGATTCCTTTAGGCTTTTACAAACAACAGTTATGCGAACAATGTACATACATACATACATATAACGTTGCTAAGCGTTCAACTGTGAGCCTTCATATTTCATTGCTCACATACTTTAAAGGCATAGTATTTAATTAAAATAGTGCTCATCTTAGTTACGTAAAAGTCGTTCTGAATTCGAAATATTCAATCGTACATACATATGTACATAAATGTATGAAAACTCTATTATAATCATTATGCAAGGAACAAATATATTGAATTTCCATCAACGAAAATATTCATAGTTTATATCCGTATGTTGATATACATACATATGTACATATTTGCATACAATCTCCGGGAAGTATGTTAATACAATATATGTAGGTATGCATATAAGTATTTACCTATGGTATTATTTTAAGTGTTTGTATGCCTGGGCGTATGAGCAACATATGCAGCCTGCAGTGAAAAATTATCAATGGTTAAAAATAACCAACATATTTGGCGGGATTTCGATAAATAACCCACATTCAATTAGCTTCGACAAAATCAACTTAAAATGAGTTCTAAAGAAAAACTACTTTGAATACATTTTTTTTTTTGCACTTCACAAATTCTTCTTTTTAAAATTCTGGACAAATAAAATGAAGTTCGAAATTTTATATTAATATTTTTACATTATGTCTGACGGAATTCCATTTATGTAAACAAATATGCAATGTTGAATATAAATTAAATAAATAACAAGTAAGGGCATAAGGTAAGTTGGCATGTAATTCTGAGATATATTTTTGCGGCCATCACCCCACAAGTATAGTTAGCTTTTTTCGAACCAAATATACAGTTAATAGTTAGCTGCAGCGTTCGCGTAAAAAGATTAAAGTTAGGTATAAGCTAACATCACTCCCTGTAGGGTATGTACAAGTAGATGCAAGCAGAAATGGCAAATATTTGTATATGTATATATAGGCGCATATGCCCAGTCGAACCATGCAGAATGTGGTTGCCTAAAACGACCCTTTACGGTACTGGTTTTTTCTCACGAGAAATTCGAAGAACATTTAAATTCTGTAGGAAAAATTAGAAAAAAATCGACATGAAGAAATTACCAAATTTTTTTCACTATTATTGAAGGTTAAAAATCTGTAGGTCGTGAAAACGTTACTGTTAAAGCCAGCATTTTGTAATGCTTTGACTTCGGCAAATAAATCCGAATGAGAATAAAAACTCTACAAAGCTCTCCAAACTAACAACAACCACTTCATGCAAAATTGCTGCTTTCTGACAGGACCGTTCTTGCTTTGTTTTACGCCTGTATAAAAGCGAAGAAGATGGAATGGTATGCACATATACATGTATGACGTACGTATGTACATAATTAAAAGAAAACAAGTACAACGATTTTGCTGGCTGCGACATGTTGTTGTGTGCGTGGATGACAATGATGCTTCGGTGAAAAGGACCCTCGACTCGCCACTCATGTGTGGAGCCAGAGCGACCACAAAAACAATGGAAGAACCAAGTGCAGAATGTTCTGTCTAAACTTAGGACAACCAGCTGGCATAACTTCATAAAGTTCGGTTGTAATGCCAAATAAGACGAAGCAGATGCTTAGAGTAAAATGTGTGCTATAACAAATGCTTTGAGCGAATGCAGAAGTTTATTGATTGTCATGGTGAATACTTTGAAAAACAAAAAGGCCATATTCAATGACAAATTAGC
The DNA here is from genome assembly GCF_013731165.1 of Rhagoletis pomonella. Lineage (NCBI taxonomy): Eukaryota > Metazoa > Arthropoda > Insecta > Diptera > Tephritidae > Rhagoletis > Rhagoletis pomonella. The sequence continues at coordinate 5,340,233 of NW_023458565.1, read as the reverse complement.
ATGTTTTTTTGGGTACTAGTCGCATCTAAAATTAAAGTGTAGCGGATTTCATACCTATGTATTCAGTTTAAGTGCAATTACTATACTCCACATACGTTGTGGTGATACCACAGCTAAAACTAAGAGGCCAATTTTGGCAACTGTCTTTCAATTCATCACAGTCTCTCTTGAAAGCCTTTTACTGTGTTTCGAATGGCTGATTGGAAGATCTGCTAACGATCTTAACGGTCTAAGCGTTCGCCTTTTAGCAGTAACTTTTTTTAAGTAAAAAAAAAAATATAAAAAAAATATTTCCTTTATAAACTCTAACAAATAAGAAAAGAAATAAAATATAAAAAATAAAATGAAAGCTAAGCAAATATAAATAAAAAAAATATATATTTTTTAATAATAAGTGAAATAAAAAAGAAATTAATTTCCTTTTTTAAGCAATAAAATATAAAAAATAAAAAATTTAAATTAGAAAAGAAAAACATGTTATCAAAAAATAAGCTAAAAAATAATAAATTAAATTTTAAAAGGAAGTTACTTAAACCTCTTTTAATAACCCTTCAAAAATTGTATACTGTACACCTTTTTGAATGATAAATTTCGCGCTTGCACCACTGTGCGCTGAGGCATTGATGTTTGCCAAAATGTTTTTTAATATGCATTCGTTCATTTATTTTTAACGAATTTATAGCAGTTCTACGAAAATATATTTTTCTCCATATAAGATATATATGTACGTATATTGGAAAACTTCAAAGCCCCTGTGACACAGTTAAAGATTAACCAATTTAAACATAATAAAAACACGTCTCCTTACCTTCGATATCCTTCAGTTCTGCGGAGTGGCAGCAGCAGTTGATTTTCCTGTTTATTCGTGACCATCCTAATGCACATGCAAGTTCATGTTGTTCCAGCAATGCGTTGCTCTCCGTTTTTGTTGATCCCTGCACATGGTCCTGTAACATTCACGTGTGCAAACGGGGTCGAAAGCGTTGGCAGCTTCCACATATTTGCTTCACCAAAAATAAACAAGAAGCATAAATATTGACTTGTTCCAAACAGCTGCATCATGGATTGTGTAAACTGCTTTATTCAAAATAACTTCGATGCTGTAGTAAACATAATTTCCTACATAATATTTTTAAATATTTAATAGGCAAGTGATACATACATTACCAAGATTGATAGAATACAAAATTGTGCATTCCCGGCGGCTATGGCATTTCTCAAGTGAAAGTAAACAAAGACGATAAGGATGGTAAAAAAAAATGTCAGAAGTTTAAATTTTCTTAATATTCAATTTATAGATAGGCAACGTGGTTTAATTGTATAAATATTAAAAGAGTATATATATCGTTATTTAAGGTACAAAACCGCGTATCGTCATTCTGCAAAACCGCGTAACTGACATTGGCTGCCAAAAATTGGATTTGCTCACATAAGCTCTTGGCTCAATCCTTATCCATTCGTCCTAAAATATACCAGCCAGAAATGAGATTGCTTTATAAAAAAGGGAATCATTTTGAAACATGAGTGTTTTTACTCTCTAGAAAATAATTTATTCAACCTCACATACGAGGTTTTGCATTTTGTTGATACGCGGTTTTGTACTTTAAACGACGATATATGTAACTGAAAATATTTTTGCTTGGCCGCACCTAATTCACAACTATAGGTCTACGTATGTGTATAGTCGAAAACCCCTTGTTTTTAATCCTTTCTACAAAAAATAAAATAAAATACTTAGAACCATGGTAAAAGAAAAATAAGATCACTTACTATTGCCTAAATACCTGATCCAGAAGTGTCCATTGCCGTTTTTGATTTAACTTTAAAGAAAACTTTGAAATAACTTAGAAATATGAAATATTAAATCACGTTTATCGCTTTGCGCACATAAAGAGGAAAAAGCGACGATATTAAGAGAATATTGCAAGAAAACGGTAAATTTTTGGGCAAATATTTGATTACACAGTGATGTAGAATTTTATCTACTTTCATTTGATACTAAAAACTTCTTTGTACTGTAAAATTCATTTTTTGAATTAGTTTCTAATATAAACCCCACAGTGCGCCGTCAGTAAAAAAAAAAACAAAAAAAATCAACGGCATTTTGTAGACACTTCAAACTAGAAAATTTTCGTTGTGTAACTTTGTTGAATTTTTGTTTAGCTTTAGACAGTACCAGGAATTCCTTTATTTAATTGGAAAACATTTTCAAGAAATAACTAAATAATACTTATACTGTAAAAATAGTTTTTTTAAGGAGATACTGCGAAATGGATTCTTTCCGCAGCAATATACGATTTTATTTATCCGAAAAAAGATACGCAGATAACACTACCGGGCTTGAACTGGACGACAAAACTTCCCAGTATGGAAAGAAACTAGTTTCAATATTGATGTTCAACCAGTTTTTACCCACCACAACTAGTTGAAGATTTGACTTTCTTGCTTGATCTTGTTGACTGTAACATGGCGATGTCCTAGGCATCAGTCAATCTCTGCATTTGATTTCAACTACTTTAAAATGCATTTGGCTTAAAGCACTTCAAAGTCAGTATGTTTCTTTTGTAGATCTCTTTTCATGCTGAAATACATAATTTCCCAGAGTTAGATGATTTTTCAACTAAATAATATTTAATTATTTGCAAGTGTATGCATCAAAAGTGTAAGCAATTATTTGTTTTATCTCAATGAGGCTGCTGGGTGATTATACATCAATTTGAAGTTAGTTGCTACATAAGTAGAAATAAATTAATTTTTCTGGGGCAATTGGTTGAGGAGGATAGAAAATGGATGCACATTATCTGCAGCTGATTGATATAGTATTGAGAAAAGTGTTTAGTTCCATTAACTAAGTATTTTTCTCTCTATCTATGATTTGGTTATAGTTACATGACTTATAGTTACCAAATCTTGTGTTAAGAGAAATACATATACATATATGTAGCCTGGCTCTTTTCCAAGTGTGTGCTCAGTACATTTTCTAAGCTCTTACTTCAAGTAAATTAAACTGTAAAGAAATATTTTTCTCTCGTTGTTGATCGCTAGCTGGCAAGGAGATGATTATCAGAAATATGTACATAATTTCCTCTTCTGCCACTTTCATTAAATAAGTTAACCATAACTGCTAAAGGCTAAATTGTAAAAGTACCAATCAATCAGCCATGTACTCATATTCGTATGTACAGTGTACTTATGTATTTAGTTTAACATTCTGCAGAAATTCGAAATTTTTGAAGCACTTTCGTAATTGATATTGCTTAGTGAACAAACAATATTCACCAATTCAGAGAAGTAGGTTGCAAATTAATTAGAGTTATATGTATGTACTTACATATATGCATATACTTACATACATACACACACAGGTATGGATTTGCAGTCTTAACCGCTGTAGGCAATACCAGCGGCCACTATCTCAGCTGCACTCATTTAGGTGATTTGTACATATGTATGAATTTTATAGTTTGTGGACGAACAACAGGCAATAGGATTGCTTCTGACTGTTATTACTCATAAATACGACAAAATATATGTGCACTGACAGTTGCTCCATAATCATTCTCATCGCAACCCAGTATACTGACTGACATCCTATCCGTATTAAGGGTATATCATGGATACGTAGTTGGATTCCATATGAGTTACTCAATAAAAATTAATAGCGTGCGTCTTTATTAGAGCAATAGAAGCCAAATCAACAGTTTTTAGAATTTTCGTCTGTATGTCAGTCTGTCTGACTGTCTGTCCGTAAGTTTTTAAGGGCATCACTCGAAAACTAATGCATGCAATTTAATGCAGTTTTCACCGATGCATTGCTAAAGGTCTAACTCAAAATATAGAGGGGAAAAAATTAGAGGGTTGCCACCTGTTTGCAGTTTAAGGCCTACGTCGAAAATATTTTTGTTGAAGGTTGCCATCTGTTTGAAAATTTTAATTCAATTTAATTGGCAAGATTAATTGAATATTGCAATATGGCTATCGAACTGAAGACGTTTAGGAAAGTTTACTAACGAAAATATTTTTGAGGAGTGTTGCCGCCTGTTTTAAAAATTGTATTTAAGTAAATTGGATAAAATAAATGAAATATTACAATACGGGTATCAAACAACACACAAACACTTTTAAGGCGTAGTGAAGCATGCCGGGTATTTGCTAGTTTTAAATAAAAGTTTGAAATTTTTTGGGAAATTCGTATTTATCTTTATTTTTTTTATAGTTTTTTTACAGAGTTTGAATTGTGCATTTACATAAATGGCGCTTGTTTTATATAATAATAAATATAACTACATACAAATTTGACAATAAAAAATTATATAAACAAAAAAAAATAGCCACACTTGGTCAAAATATCACAAACCTAATTAGTTGACCACCTGAGTATACATATTTTCGCGGTACTTTTTAACAGAGAATAATAAACTTTCGCAAAGCACGTGGCCAGTTGAACGAAACGCAAGTACACTTTCGAAACTATCACCTTTTCCCTCCCAAGCTTGGAAATGTATCGGGCTATTTTCATTCTTAAATCTTAGTTAATTTCGTCCATTATATACGGATTTATCGCAATTAAGGGTTGTCTGTCATTATATTGAGTTTATATGTATTCGCTTAAGGTCGAACGTGGCTTGTTACCACCAGCATAGTTTTGGACATATTGGCGGCTCCTAATATCCGGCCCCCTTAGGCCTCGGCCTACAGAGCCTTAAGGCAAATCCGTCACTGTACAAACATTCATATGTACGTGTGTACTATGCACATTCAGCAATATTCAAATTTAAGTGAACTTTTCAGTGTAGTTGAACTTATTGAAAATATCGAATATTTTGCTTTTCGGTGACCTCTGCAAATTTAATTTATTTTTATTAAATATTACTAAAATTATTAAAATTACATTGTGTGCTTTCCAATATACATTGCATTCTTGTAGAAAAATTGCAGATAAAATATGAAGTTCGAATTTGCCACAACAAGCACTTACATAAATTTAGTTATTTTTCATTGAAATTTATATTTACATATTTTATTTCGGTTAGTGCGCATAATTTTTCCAGATGATATAAATTAAGACTTAACTTAAATTCCGTTGAAAAATTGCCAAAGCTTTGTTATTAGAAAGCGGCTTCAAAGTTTACACTTTTCATACGCTTTCGCAATTTTTTTTTTTTATATGAGCGATATGTGGGAAAAATGTGAACACATTTAAAAATTTTCCCGCCGGAAGGAGTTTTTTTCTGTGCATATAAATATATCTTTACACACTCTCATTGATTTCTTTGTATAAAAAAAACACGTCAATTTCTTCCTTAGAATAAACATTTCACAGCTTTTATACGCAGTCTTGCCTAATCTGAGGGATTTTTATTAAAAATCCTCGTCCACAATGAAAAAAAATTCTACCATACTACTAACTCAGACAATTTAAAATAAACTCTGCCAGTTTTGTTGGAGTTCTACCAAAACGGCAATACTGGGTGCATCAGCAATTGCATTACAGCCAAGATTTCCATTGAAAAACTTTTTTCCTACTAAAAGCTGTTTCAAAACCCATTTTGATAGGCTTTTTGTTTACCTTTGTTTTATCGAGAAAACGGTGTTTGACAGCATCAAATATTTTTTGTGTTTTTCGTTTTTATGCTTAAAGTAGCTTCTACAGGTAAGTAAAATGAATCGAATATCCAATCAAAAAAAAAAAAACACCCACGTTTCCGATTTAATTTACTTATATATAATTCTTTGGAATTAAGCATTTATTTTGTTTTCTCTGAAGCAAATGAAGATATTTCAATAAAAAATTTAAAGCTCTACAAAAAGGCTTTGCTCTGAGCTTTCGATAAATTTACTCCTCCGAATGTTATTCAAGATTTACGTGTACATTGTACAGCACGTGGGGTACATGGCGTATGAGTGATGTGGTGAAATGGAAAGTGGAAATATGGATGTTGTAGAATTTTAGTTGAACGCTAAAATAATAAATAAATGTGTACCTGTTACTCATTCGAGGAAACTACTTAACGCCTAAAATTTTCATATATACATACTAGGGTCTCCGTTACTTCCTAAATTAGAACGGTAGCAAAACTAGAAAAAACCAGGGACCGAAACGGTTATAACTTTTTTTCTAAAAATTACTTATTAATGGTTAATTATCGAGATTTATTTTTTGGTCAGAAATTAGTGCTTATTTTTTACAGTTAGAATTGTACCTTCTGGCGAACAAACGTTGAGCACCCAAGCCGAATAAGTTTGAATGGCCTAACCAAAGCTACATTTCTATTGGCCTAACTCAAAAGTCGAAGTGGGCTGCGCGAACGTGGACGCAGTAGTGGGGACTGAGCATAATCTTGCAATTGTAACCACCTACATAAATACACAGAAGACCGATCACTCCTCATTGCATAGCACAGCGAATGTATGAGTACATATGTAAATTCATAGGTATTCCTTGCAAAATTCCGAAAAATATTTGAACTAACTGACTCGTAGCAGGTTGTCGCATTTAAACTAAAATCATCAAAATTTACAATATTACAAAATTAAATGCTCACACAAGTACGCTAGCAAAACTTTCCTTTGATCTCAATCTAATGACTTGGGATTTAATTGTGATAAGTGTTCAAAGTTAACAGCAAAAGTGTTTATAATGCAATTACGTATACATTTTGTAAATTTGTAAATTTGCTGAGCTGTAAATGCTTATGAAAGTACTTAAATGGAGATAAAATGATTACAATTGTGGCAACTTCCTCGCACACTAAACAAGAAGCTTTGATATTATCACAAAATTTCTACAAATATTTGTTCAATTTAATCAATTGTTGTTTTGCTTAAGTATTTTAGTTATAATTTCTAACATCGTTGTGAGCACTTTGGCTTTTCAAGTGTTCAAATATATGCATGTATTTAGTACGTTTGTATTAGGGATGTTAATTTTTGAGCTTTTTCCGATCCCGAGATTTTCGGGATGTCGTTATCACATTCCCAGAATCTCCGGATTAGTCCCGGGATTAAGATATTCATTACTTTTCAACAACTTAAATCGAAAAAATTCCTTCTATATTGTGTTTGAGAAGCTCTCCTATCATGAAATAAGAAATAAATAAATGAGTTTGAAACCTATTTTTATTACGTCGCTTCTATTAGCTCGGGATATAACTATGTAATATTGATGCGCCTAAAAGATGCAGCGATTTCCATTCTCAACTACATGCCTGATGACAGTACAAATTTGAGTTGCTTTAAACTTCCGTTCTTATAGTAACCTGGTGACAGTACGAATGGAAGTTTTAATAGCGGGGTTTTAGTTTCTTAAACTATAATTTTATTTTTTTCCCTCTGACGTCAGGATTTATTTTACAGGATTTGTAGTGCCCGACATAATGATAAGGCCACCTAAGAATGAAAAGTTTGGAGTTTAATTGCATTTTAATTATTTTTTATAAAAAATATAGTTCATTATATAACAAAAACCATATATTTCCTTTTTGGTTGTTGTTGTTTCCGACGGGGTGGGTGTATGATGTATTTTGGAACGAATTTTCGTCATCCCTTGTCAAATTTGGTTTGGAGACCATATACATAAATCCAAGTCTTGAAACTAGGCACAAGTGTTACAAAATAAAATCAATTAGAATTTTCCGCGGGATGAGCAAGTTAAATAAAATCTTGTAAAAAATCGGCAAAGTTTCTTCAAAGTTTCGTCAAAGTTTAACATTTTTTATTCAAAAAATGTTTGAGTATGCAGTTTTCTAGGCTATTCCATTATAGCAGTGTTACCAGGTGATCACAAAAAATTTTGCTAAACTGACTTTAAAAAGGTTATAGAATTAATTTTAAAATTTGTGCGCTTATAACTTCCCAGACGCCCTTTAATCCAAGGGCAAGATTTTCACGATATATTTAATTATACCAGTACCAATTTAAGAGTGAAACTTTACAACAAACTAAGAAATCGCCTCATGGGAGAAAAGGCGGCAAAATTACTTTTTTTGAAATATAATATGCCCCTTTTGAACTTTGGCTACTAGATTAAAACACTGTATAGGTTAAGCACTCGTTCAATGTTCTAATAATTTACAAAATTTTTTAGTAATAAAAGCCGACTCAAGTTGATTATAGCTTTTTTAATGTTATTCCTAACATTTGCATTCGCATTCGCATTTGCACATTCGCATTCCGAAAATCCACATTCGCGTATGTGAAAAATATGACATTCGAAACATCCCTTGTACAGATATGTGAGAATGTGCACTAAGGTGGTATAAAAACACAATCCGTGATAGGGTGCGGGCCACCTTCCAAAACTTTACAATTTTAAGTATGAATTTATAGAATGCTCATGATATGTTTATATTTTTCTCTATAAGTATTTTGTACATATATTAACTAAACAATTGGTTAGGCAACCTAAAAACATCTCTAATTTAAATTAGCCGAAAAAATATTACAGGCTTCAGTAGCATTTTACAAAAAATTCACCAATATATACATACATATGTTTGTCTGTTTCAAAGGGATTCAATTTCGCATTTCAAGGCCATTGAGCCCCCTATACTGGTTACAGTATAATATTGAAATTTGGTATAGATATTACAAATACCAAAAGGAAAAAACATAGGAGTTGCCCCGTTTTCTACGGTGACACTTTTTCCCCGCATATAAAAATGAACCACTCTAATGTGCATATATCGCACTTATTGATATACATAAATGTATGTATGTATATTCGTCCTACAATTCGTTCCATTCTGCGGAAATTACTTACTTAACTCAATATGAAATGTCATCCATGGTCAATGATTGACCAAGACTGTCGTATTAAATGTTGCGGAAACTATTTTCACTTACAGCCGACTGAGCACTGTCTGGCCATGTCGTGATATGTATTGGATGAATGAGACGTTTGACTTTGTAAGAAAGCAAGAGAATAAAATCAATTCATGCTGAGTAACGGAGATATGTACATAAGTAGATTAGCCTTCATTGCATGGCTCAATGTTTATGTATGTATGTACTTATTATGGAATAAAGGATAATATTTTGTTATGGTATTGACATTGAGACGATCGGTGTTGAACAAAGCATCAAATATCGAACAAATGTTAATTGCTTGTTATGTATGGCACCAAGAAAACAAATTGAATGAAAGCGCATAAAGCAAGAAATGAAAGCACAATAAAAAAATCTAAATTCAAGCGAGTCCGTGCTCTATACCGTACACACGGATTTATGCACAGCATGTAATATGAGATCAGTGAGCTAATTGTTAAATTTGCATAAATAATAATAATAATAATAGATTGGCGCTTACACATATGTTAGTGTTTGGCCGAGCTTCTCCTCCGGTTTGTGGCGTGCGCCTTGATGTTGTCACACAAAGCGGAGGGACCTACAGTTTTACGCCGACTCCGAACGGCAATTGTATTTTTATGAGAAGCTGTTTTTCATGGCAGAAATACACTCGGAGGTTTGCCATTGCCTGCCGAGGGACGACCGCTGTTAAGAAAAAACCTTTTTTCTATATTTTTTGCGATGTTGCTTTGACCAGGGTTTGAACCCAGACCCTGCGGAGTGGAAGCGCGCACTGCTTACCACTACACCACAGCGGCGGCATAAAGCCAAATTGAATAACATCAAAGGCGCTATTCTGTAATCAGTTAGGAACAATTTTCGGATCGATATCGGAACTTTGCGACGTGTGTTATGAATGTCGACAAGTTGCGATATCGATCCGCAACCTTTCGCTAACTTTTTACATAATAGCCCCACAGGAGAGCAATTTTTATCTATTTCCAAAAATTTTCTATAACAATATTGATATGAATTGGCATGATATTAAATTTACAAAATGTTTACTATTTAACCTTCAGACGTAGATTCCATTTGGTTTAGTTGGATTTCTTTTACTCTAAGTATTTTCACACATTTATGACTTTTTGAAGTGAAACTTCTTTAGCGGCGGTTGGTTGGTTGAGAGTAAATTGGCAAATTCCACGGAAATTTCACACGTTTTTACCAAAAACTTGCTAATAAAAGATCAAAGAATAAGACTTAGATAAAGTCGGAATTTTTATGCTCTCTCTCCCTAGGATTGTTCTATACCGACAAAGATATATTATATTATTTTTTTATTTTGAATCAAAAAATATTCAGAGGTGGCTCAAAGCGCCCAAAGTTGTTCATGTATTTTATATGGGGAAAAAACTACTTTTCGTAGAAATGGTATAGAATAGTTAAAAATCAATAATTTTCTACCAGAAAACTCCGTTTATCTGGAGGAGATTCCCTGTAATAATACCCAATTGTTTATTTAACCATGTTTTCGTTGAAACTATAATTTATAGGTCCGCCAAATACCGAAAAACCCGAAAAATGCAATGGGGCGGCCAATAAAAAATCGTTAGTATTAAAAAATGGTTAAATAAACTATTGAGTATTATTATTAAAAGTCTCCCGAAGAGAACCAGAGTTTTCCGATCGCAAAATATTGAGAATCTAATGTAGAATGCCTATATAAATACATACTTATTTATATTAAATTGAAATCAGAAAATGTCTTAAACGATTAAAATTAATTAAAATTTTTATAAATCAGCTTTTATACATACATATGTATTTATTTAGGTATTTAGATTTTCTTCAAAATCGGTATATACATACATGCATATTTAATTAAGCTTAAAATTGTACTTCCTCTCTCTTGTGCTTCACTTCATTGGCTGACTTCAACTTCGCTGCAAATTGAACAAAGCAAAACCTGATTTTTATGCGAGACATATTTCCACATAAAGTAATGGTAGAAAAAGAATTTTTGGATACTCATTCTATTTTTCAGCTGACTTCGATGCACCATTCTACTTTGCATTCTCCGAAATGAAGCAAACAAGCGAAATAAAAAAAATATTATAGGACATTCAGCTTTGCATTCCCCGAAATCAAACAAAGAAGCGAAATAAATAAAATATTGTTGGAAATTCTACTTTGCATTACCGGCAATGCCTAAAAGAAGCGAAAAAATTCGAAGGCATTATAACGCTATGCCTTCTAGAACACGTTGCCACTAAAAGCGATTACCGATTTTTTGCTGGGTAGTGACAGGGACTCAACCTAGGACTGATTTCGGGATTTTCGGTATTCTCGGTGTAATGATCGATCCTGTTATCAATATTTATTATCGATTTTGTTATCGTTATTTATATCAATGTTTTCATCGATTTTGTTTTGTTATCGACACTTTTATCGATTTTAATCGATAGTTTTTATCGATTTCTACACCGATATTTTTTATAGATGTTGTTGTCGATATGGTTATCGATTTTTTCTCGATAATGGTACCGATTTTGTTACCGATATTATAATAGACTTTGCTATCGACATTTTTATAGATATTTTTATCAACTTTGTTATCCCAAATTTTATCAACTTTTATTGATATTTTTAAAGAGTTTGTTATCGATATTTGTGTCGATTTTGTTATCGATATTTTTATCGATTTTGTTATAATCTTTTTAAAGATTTTGCTATCGATATTTTCTATCGAGTTTGTTGCCTATAATTTGTCGGTTTTGTTATCGATATTTTTATCGATGTTACTATCGATACTGTTATCGATACACATGATATGCCATCATTTGGCATGACATGACATCATATCACATCACTTCACATTATATCACCTGAAATCACATTACGTTGCATCGCATTACCTAACATCCATAACATAGCTTTTTATCACATCATCGTACCTCACGTCATCTAGTGAATATGTAGATGAAGAAAAGGATGAAAGCACAGATATAAAAGATGGAAACAAACATGAAGACCAAGGTAAATTGAAACACTATAATTTTATAAGAACAATGGAGTATAAAAATAAAAATAAAGATAAAGGAAAACAGAATAACATGCATTAATGTAATTAGAACGAAAAGGGTAGAGGTAGGGATCTAGATAAAAACAAAGATAAAATATAACCTTAAGCAAATGTATGTATATGCACATATAATTATTGGTTATGAGACAAAGTAGATATGTAACGTAAGTTTCACTTCTCCAGAGTTGCCGAGGCGCACTTACTTTTTTCCTTTCTATTTATGTATGTACAATAATTTTCCTCTTGGGCGAAGACCACATTTCGACTGAAAATACGGGTTGAGCTGCTCAGCATAACCCTTTAGCCAACTGAAAAATTAAAAATTCCCATCTAAAAACTTTTATTCGAGTTCTGACCGCACTGTGCGACGTGACTATATAGATATGTAGATATCCTGTGGTAACCTTTGGCAACTAAGTATGTATATGCAAAAGTACTTTACAATGATATACTTTTTTTACATCCGTGACTTCATTAACACTAATTAATATATCGGAGTGCATGTGTATATGCATACATTTTTATAAAAGCCATTTTATTAAAAATAATTATATTGGCGTTTAAGATTTTTACACAGTATTCCAGTATATATTTCTTTCTTCATGCATATAACAACTTAAGATTGAATTTCGAGTGCACCAGTAAAATTGTAAAAATGGAATTTTGTTTCTCAAATCATAGTCGTCTTTTACTCAACGTAAACTTCTTCAACTCATTTGGTCAGACACTGGTTTTATTGCACTAGATTCCTTCGTTTTGACAAAGAGAACATTTTCATCGCCTAATTTTAACATTTAAAGGTAACTTATATTATTGAAATTAAAAAAATCGTAAAATTTCAAAAACTACAAAATAGCTGCGACACAGATATGTTATATTTTATGTTAACTTGCCAAAATTATTAAAAAACAATTATGATTTTTTCGAGTGACAATGAAAAAATGAGTAATTTTTGCCTAAATAAATTTTTTAAGGCTAAAATTGTTCAAATACTTGATTTAATTTTTATTGTACTGGTTTCTAGGACTACATTGATTGAAATAAATGCAAGAAGAATGCTTTAGCGTTTTTCTTTTTTTTTGCCGTAAGAAGCGAGTGACACTAAAAAAATAACTCGTGAGATTGGCCCAAATAATTAAATTACAATTAATAATATATTTTAAAAAGAATAATTTTTGCATATGTATGTATTTATAAAAAAAAAAAACACATTGCTCTCCAGTTAACTTTGTTTGTCATGCATTTTTAATAAAAACGTGAGCGTAACTTTTAATTTGCATAGCAAAAAGTTGTCACCACCACTTCGGTGGCAGACTGCTGCCATGGCTGGTGTCTGATACGCTGTCCTTGCTACGCGTTGTGAGTTAATCAGCGAAAAAGCAAAAAACAGCAACAGAAAATAACACAAGAATGAACACAAATGTTCGGAGATAGAGAAATGAAAATGTTTACACGCTGTTGCTTTTGCTCATTTATTTTCGAGTAATTCACAGAAATTTTCATTTGATCCTTTATACTTACATATGTACATACAAATGTACGTGATACAATGGTTTTAGTCAGCGGCTATGGCGAATTTAAAAATTCCAATGAAAATCTCAAACAGCGCAGCACTTTGAAAATTAAATGCCAGCATTTTCGGTTTATTTTATTATGTGTTTTTTTTCAAAGAAAAGTTTTAATGTTTACAAAACAAAGTAAGAAAAAGTTGTCTATATCGCTTAGTTTAAATGCCACAGCTGCGTTTAATCATTAAGTTGCAGCCAAAAAGGTTTTGTATGAAACTTCATCTATATGTGTATACATACATACATACACACATATTTAGCAAGTTGAATGCTCGCTTAAATCATCACAATGGTTGGATATCTAAATTTTTTCATTAGAATTTTGCGCTACGGAAAGAAATACTACAAGCAATTTGATATGATAAACTTAAGACCAATCGCAGGCGACAAAGAGTAGGTAAAATTATATTTTAGAAAGGAGTAATGTTGCACGCGTGATTTTATTAAGAAACCTGCCACACGCCACACTTGGCTATCTTCTGTTGTTATTTAGAATAATTTTTTACCCCCAGAGCCTGAAAATTGCTCCAGCGTATATTTTTAAAATAAACTCTCAGCGAGAAACTGATTCGTAAATTACACAAATTCGGAATACTGACATGGCAGCATTCATCTATCTATCTATGTATGTTAAACATTCTCAGAATTGCTGAACCGTATCGAGTAAATATTTTCCAATGAAAGTAAAAAAATTTAGTAAGCTGTGCTCAGAGTTAAACTAACTAATAAATTACAAACTTATTTTACCAGCTGGTATTTTTAGTGCCACTGCATTTTTTCGTCAGTAAAAAAACATACTAAAGCGTTCCTCTTGCATTTATTTCAATCAATGGAATTCCAGAAAGAAGTGCAATAAAAAAAAAATCAGTTTTAGCCTTAAAACGTTTATTTAAGCGAGCGTGCATCGAAATAACGAAGTTTTTCATTGTCTCTCGGAAAAATCATAACTGTTTTTTTTTTTAGTAACTTTGGGAAGAGATTTCAAATAGAATGTTCATATTAGAGGCAATGGAAGTTGGCAACAAATACAACATATCTGTAAAGTTTCAAGAGTGTGCCACCAAATTAAAAAAAAAGTCAGCATGCAGATTATCTGTCGCAGCTACTAATTTGATAATTTTTGAAATATAACATTAAAGGATGAAAAAAAATTTTAAATTTTTAATGGCACACTCGAAATTTGTTCTAAAATTCTTATATACATTAAAGCATATATCCTCGGAAGGCTGTTCTTGTACCGTTTACAACAAAGTTTGATTACTTCTATGAAACTTCATGCCTTTTATTGCCATTATCGACACTATCGTTAGTTGTAATCGCCATCGATGGTATTTATGACTATTGATAGTTTTGTCTCTATTTCCACTACTCTATTTATCATTTTTATTTGCAAATTATTGGTGCAAAGGCTTTTTTCGTTTAGATATTTACATATGTATGTAAGTATGTAAATAAAGCAAAAAAAGTTCATATAAGAGTGCAACTCTAAACTTAATTACCCATTGAAAAACGAAACGATACTATCGATAGTGCATAACCTAAACTATCGAAACTATCGAGTGAGAACTTTTTTCATTTCATTCAGAGTTGGTGGTAACATTAATGTTTTCTTATCAGCAGAAGTATCATTCACGACATGTAAATTTTTGAAAATTGATATATCGATGGTCCTCTGCAATAACGGCACATTTCAGAATTCAAAAAATTAAAACCCTTACTAATGTGGCTCACGTCTCTAATAATTGTCGAATACTTGTATAATCTTTAGTACTTAGCTTTAGCAATCTTTATAACTTACTTTAGAAATGGAAATGGAAATGGATTAGACAAAAGGATTAGAGACGAAGAGTTTTTATTTTTTGAATTTTGAATTGTTTCGTTGTTGCAGATATATGGAAAAAAATTTGTTTGCAACATTTTGATATGCATACCCTCCGTATTTGTGCTTTTAAGCCTAATAGCATATATGTACATATCTGAAGTTTTATGGCCGTAGGATAGCAATAACCCGTGCCGACTTTTATAGTTCTAGTTTCAATTAATAACTTGAATTAATCGTCCATGGAAACTTTGAAAATGCGAGAAATTCGATCTGTTTCCCATATTTAGGGCAAATCCAGTAAATTTGCATCTTTAAATTATTAATAGGACGGCAGGATTTCTCCCAAGGATATCGAAAAAATCTAAATTAAACTAAGATTCTTCAAAATTAAAAATCTTGAAGGATAATATTTTTAAAGGGCATTTTTGACATGTCCCAAGAGGATAATTTAAAAAAAATTAATAATTAATCTTGTTTTGAATTTTTCTTTTAATTGATACCCATATATCCATAATTTGGGTAAACTTTTGGAAATATATTATAAATTACGATCATTTGGAAAAAAAATCCTGACTACCTGGTAAAAAACCAAAGACACAGATTTGCTAAATATTTTGCCCTAATATTGTAGGCATACCGCCTCATATAGAAGTAAAATAAGTAAGTTAACAAAGCACGTGAACTGCACAAAGATTATTCTGATCACTTTGATTGCAAGTTCCGGTTGCCGTGGTCCGAATTGCATAAAATTGTATTTGGATAGTTTTTAAGACAAATTCAATAAAATGAGAGGGTATGTGTTAGGAAAAAACCAGTTTGCTTTTTTGGGATAGACTAATGTACATATAATTGTGCTACTCAAGGCCTTTCTTAGTTAGTTTTTTTTTTATTATAAATAGTAATCAACTTTTCAGAAAAACACCGTATTTATTACTTATAGATCCATCTTTTGTATATGTATTACTCAAAAAAAAAGCTTTTTTGTAGATAGGCTCCTCTGGTTCTCCTGGCCTTAATTGTCAATAATAACACGAAAATTATAACTTTATTTAATAAAATGACGAGGCTATCAGCGTAAAACTGGTGCTTCCAGTAAATACAGCTGTACACAAATGACGTAGCGCCACTACAGATAATGCTTCAAAGTTCATTAGTACATATAAGTATATTTATTATATATAAAAATATATGTAAAACGAAACAAAAAATAAGTAATGACGTAAGCAACACTTAGATTCACTAAAAGTAAATAATAGAATATCCTACAACAACTTATAACTTTGTGTCATCATCCGCCAAAATAGCCATTTTATTGCCAACTAAAGACAAACGAAATTCTAACAAGCAATAAGCCAACTTTGGCCATCGATGTTCGAAAATCATTGGTTGCAAGTTGAAATACTCACACACTCCTGCGCATGCTGAGTAATCACAAAACTCACACTCTGTCTCTATTTCACTTTTTTCGCATGCCAGTGAATGACGTACATATGTATGTATGTACATACTTACAGGATATTTCATTCATATTTCCAAAACTTTTAATGGCCAAGTAGGAGTAGGGGATAGCAGTAAAAGTTGGAATGCAAAACTTAACCTACTCCCACCATAAGCCACGGACGGTCTGACGCCAAAAATTGTCTGTGTTTCGTAACGGAGTCATTATTTTTGCTGACGCATCGCAGACAGCCTTCCACTGGTCAGTGAGCTGACGCATTCATGTGTACATATTTATGTATTTAACTTTATGCTTATATATGTATGTACATACATCAGTCGGGAGTCAAAGGTAGCGTTGTCAAATGCCCCCTCAGCGCAAAAACATTCATTGTGTATTCACCGGCTTCTAGTGCCACCTCGATATTTGTTACAAGGTCATGTAGAGCATGTTAATGAACACTAAGGTGGCTGTTCACCATAACCCTTGATCTAATGTACTCCTCGACCGTGCGCTCCAGACTTTGCAGCATGAAGGATGCCAGACTGATTGGCCGGAAGTTGTTTGCTACCAGCGCATCCAGCGACTATCCTGACTTTCTTGTCCAAAGTGTGGGAACGTGGCCAAATGCGCCTATAAGCCTGTCTGTCCCACACCTAGCATTTTCTTATACACACCATCTAAGCCCGGTAGCTTAAAGTCGTGAAAAGAGACTAAAGCCTGGACCGTTTTCGAAGTTTGGTAAGCTCGGCGTTCTACTATGGGTCCGCTGCTCCCTGCCTGTTTCTTCTTAGCCGGCATACATCCTCAAAACAACCAATTGAATTCAGTTTTTTGAGTTTAGGGAAATTTGTCGATCTCGTTACGAGGAGCAAGCCAGTCCCAGTCCGCCTTTCGAGGATTCCGTCCTTTCGGCACTTGACAAAATTCGATGAATCGGTGATCATCGCTCAGCAAATCGACACACACGACATCGTCTTTGATTTTATAGCGCTTTTTATAAAACAAAAGGAAGTTGCTTCTATGACGCCAAATATAAATTAGAGTTCCACACAAAACGCAGTTGGCTGTATGTGTGTATAAAAAGACGTGACGTAAAAATCTTCAGCTCCATCTTTGTTGAAAAGTTACCAGCCGAGCTGTGTAAAATCGAGATTTAGCACAAGGCGACAATTCGAATCGAAGCGGCACCATATACAGATTACGTGGCTTCTGATGCACGCAGATGATATTGACGGTCTTAACGCAAGCACCGTGTGCTTTATTAACTGTTAATGAGGACAAAAAAAAGACAAAAAAGATACATATACGTCAAATGGTTGGAAGGTGTGCAGTACCCCCCAGGCAGCACTAATTAAAATTGTATAACTGTATCCTACAGAAATCTGCACTGAGACAATAAGCTTTCGTGGAAAACTCAACAACTAGTGAAGTGACATTAAAACGCCCAAAATTTAAATTCAAAACACATACAAAAAATATTCCAAATGTTAGTCAGGGTTTTAAACGATTCGCGTGCCATATTTCATATAAAGCCGTGCAGCCGCTTCTGAGTGAAGAGAGATCTCGCATACTACAGGTTTTTAATGCCATCAAATTTCAAATCACCTAATACCGATAAAAGAGATTTTAATAAAAAAATATATAACTTTATCGCACATGTAGAGGCTAAAGTTTTTAATTTGACCTCTCATTTTTGCAATTCGTAAGAATGGTACAAATGTAATGACTCTAATAAAAAATGCCTTCTCGTATAATATATGTACATGCACATATACTAAGTAAAATCGATATGACTTTTCGAAAGGTGGCCAGCCTAATCAAAGATATTTTCAAAGTGAAGCTTTTATAAATCTCTTTCGATTGATATCCATATCTTAATATTTCATAAAACTTCTGTATAACTTAATTAAATTCAAATTTCGCACAGGTGGAAACCCTCTTCAAACGTATTTCTAAGCTTAAAGCTTGATAACTCTCCTTTTTCTTACATTGCGAAAAATATATTAATTAACTGATGAATTGGGTTAAATTTGTTTTTTTAAACATGTAGTAACCCCGCTAAATACAGTTCAGATATAAAGCCTTCTCAATTCCATTTTGAAATTATTAAATAATTTTAATGTATCTTAAACACGGGGCAACCCTCTTCAAAAATTTCAAATGTTCAAACTAAAGATTTCTTAACACCCTTTCGTTTGACACCCAAATTTTAATATTTTATATAACTTGTGCATAAGTTAACTAAATTCGACTTTTCACACAGGTGGCAACCCATTTTTAACAAGTGGTAGCCTACTTTTCAAAGTACAGCATTCTTAAACCGCTTTAGCCTGGCATCCAGATGGTGATACATATTCATATTACCTAATTCACTTCATTCAAGTTGAATCTGATTTTTTAAACAGGTGGCAATCCTGCTGTAGTTAAACTAAGGTAAAAAGCACCATTTCGATTAATACGTATTTTGTAATAATATATTTTTTATGTAATTTGAATTTAGTTTTTTGACGGGGTGGCATCTCCTTCAGAAAAAAATTAAACTTTGTTTTACACATAAATCCCTTTAATTTGATACCTGCCATGGTTTTTTATTTTTTGTTGTTGAATTGAACCAGGCTTGGACCCAGGCTAACAACTACTCCACAGCGGCTTAATATAAAATGAAAATCGCATTAAGATGTATGATTTAAAAAAATTTCCATAAAAGGGCAAAAAAGTGAGACTCCACCGCCCGCCGTTCCTTATCCTAGTCTAGTAGTTGCTATGACTGCCCTCTCTGGCAGACTTGTATGAACTCTGAACGTGAAAAGTTTACCTAATGCAAGTACTTTAGAAAAATGCTGCTGTTGTTCGTTAAAGTGCCGTTTTACTCTTTAGAAGACCTATTCCTATCTTTTTAATTGAAATTGTATGCCGATGGAAAGCAAAGCTTCTACTGACTTCTTCTTTATTAATCCCATCTATTAGATATTTTCCCTACATTAAAGCTTTCCGACAACTTTTGCGCTTTGCATAAAATTTTTCGTTATTCTGGGGGGCAATAACTTGGAAAAAAATCTAATTCCTTTTGCTGTCATAAGGATCAAACTAAAGGTTGACAATAATCATAATTCACAATTCCTTCCACGACATTTATGTGCCGTTATCTTTAAATTATAAGTACAAAGAAAGAGTAAAGGATATAATAGTCAGCAATTACTTGGCAGTGACTCAAAAGCTAAGAACCATGAAAACCGAGAAGAAATATGCAGCTGTTATGTTTGTTAATTCATTCATTTTTTGCACGCTGTATTCATGCTTTAGAAGTGTATTTATGTGTGTGTGTCTACGAATGTATAGTTATACCCACTCCATTTGCTGTATTAGCGAGATAATCTCTAAGGTTTTTAGCGTGAATTCGCACACAAAGCCACTTGAGACAAAATGTGGGTGGGAATCGTTTGCGGCCCGATTAAAACGCTTGAAACTATTTGGAGATGTTTAAGAATTTCCAGCAGCTAGCCAGCAATCGCTTAATGAAGATTAACAAAAAGGCACTCCCATTGGATGACAAAGTTTCGGACAGCCTTAAATGACCTTAATTTGTAAAATACTTCTACATAGTTATAATAACTTTTTACAGTTTAATGAACAGTAATTAGGAAAATTCCGTAAGACACCAAAAATGAAAGCGCTAATGGAATAATTATGAAGGCGCGATGTCGGCAGCCGCCTAACAAATAGCAAGCAAATTTTAGTTTTTAGTCACGGAGTGAAACCAGTAAAAAAGCGTAGATAGTAAATTGTTGTTATTAATTTGCATTATTTCTCCTTCTGTACGCAGTAAGGAATTTTAGAAAAGCTTACAAGTACAAACCGCAAACTTTGTTAGCAAATATTCTCATTGCAGCGCTGGGTTTTATTGAAAGTGGTCCAGCGGTCACTGTAATATAATAAATGTGCTGTAATTATGGCGGATGCCAAGCCAATGTAACCAATGTAGTCAAAGTTATAATACATAGCTCAGGTGCAGTACAGCGTAAAAGTGTTTTAATATTGCGAACTTTCTGAGCTTTTGCAATAATTATGCATTTTTTGTAAAGCGTTCGCCTGACCTGCTGGCATCTAAATATTGGTAGTTGCACACACAAGAAATTTATAATGAAAAACGAAATTATAACGAAAAAAAGTTTGTCACATTTTTTATACAAATTTCCGGCACCTTTTTTTCACAAACACAATTGAATGCAGTTTTTTAAGCATTTTCTCAACATTTAGTTAAAAATTTATTATATTAAATTGTCGGAGCTTTGCTCGCAGTGTATGCACATTTTAAAGTTTTCAGGGCTTGGATATCAAGAAATTTCAGAGATATGATTACTTTCAAAAATTATTTTGAAAAAATTCAGTGCAATGTCGAATAACAATATGGGCACCAAAGAAGAAGAAAATTTTGTAGAATTTAAAACAAATGCATTTTTTTTTTGATACGCAAGGACGAATAGGTACACTGAGAAAAGAGTTTAGTTACGTCAACTAAAAATGTTTTTATCAACACGTGATTTGGTTATAGTTTCATTATTTGTTTATAGTTACCAAATCCCCTTTGATCCCCTTTTAAAGCTAATAAAGTTAATAGGACGAAATTCGAGGATGTGATCGAGTTTATATTAGTCCTTAAATTATATTTTTTTCAAAAAATAAATATTTATAAATTTCAAGGATATACAAGGATAAAATTTTAAAAGGACATTTTCAGTACCTAATCGCCCTTATGTAACAAAACATTTAATTTGCTTTTATTCTACAGAATTTTCGCTTTAATTTCGTACTCATACCGTTTTTCTACATTGCAGTAAATTAAAAAGAGAATTATTAATGAATCATATTTTTCAAATTTCAAAACCCTTAATAAATCCTGGCGTCAGAGAAAAAACTAAAAACGCAGTTTTACTCTATTCGGCCCATAGTTTCACGAATAAATTGATTTTTTTTTGCGTAAAATTCGCTGTCCCATATCAATGAAAATATGAAAATAAGTAAAAGGGTTTGGAAAAGGTGTGTATAAACAAACACGTCGTTAATATTTTAGCCTACTCAATACTTCAGAATTCTAAAAAAAGAATAGTTTGAAAATAAATTTAAACAAATTGAATTTTAATGTAATAAATTAAATATCTTCAATTAAACATTAGGTGGCAACCCTACTTAGAAGTTTGCCAGGATGAAGAGTGCATATTTTGAGTGTCTATTTACTGGGTGCTACAAAAAAAGCATGCGGGAAAAATGCTCTAACCCCTAGGATTTTTCTATATTGGAAAACAATATACCTCTGTTTTTTTTTATTTTGAATGTAAAAAATATTTGGGGGTCGCCCAAAGCGCTCAAAGTTCGAATAATATTACCCAACTGTTTATTTTACCATTTTTTAATACTAACGTTTTTTTGTGGGTCCCCATTGCATTTCTTGCGGTTTTGGGGGATGTAAAAAAATAGTTGAGATTAAAAAATGGTTCAATAAACAATTGGCTATTGGTGTTGGGAGTCTCCACCAAAGAGATAGAGTTTTACGATAGAAAAATTCCATTTTCAAGAAATCTTTAGCATTTCTGCGAAAAATGTTTTTTTTTTCATATAAAATACATGGAAAAATTTTGGCGCTTTGAGCGACCTCTAAATACTTTTTTTATCTCGAAATAAAAAGACAGGTATATTTTTTCGATACAGAGCAAGCCTAGGTGATGAGAGAATTTATATTCCGACTTTACTTTTTTTTGAATTCCCTACAATACATACATACTTACGCACAAAAAAATGCTCGTTGCAATTATGTAATAAGATACAAATTTGTATAAAAAAAACTTGGCCATCCTCAACAATCATACTTCAAGATTAAGATTCTCAGAACTACCTCTCATTACATATTCAGATTCAGCCTTATTATGAGTTTCAATTTCACCGAACCGGTTCACTTTTGACTTTTGGTTTTCATGTTCATATACTTTATGGACTAAATAAAAATTTTCGGGTGATTTTTTTTGGGTGAAACTCTGGATAAGGCAAATTAAGTTATTTTAGTTGAATTTTGTAGAATCGAGATAAGTGATATCCTAAGGAACAACCCTAAGCATTGTCTAAGAGCTTTCTTTTAGTACCCATTAATTGTAATTTTGCATCCTTATTTTCTAAACAAAAAATTTAATTCATGTACGATGGCAAATAGGTGGCAACCCTATTCAAAAATATTTCCAAATTGATAATTTTTAAAATATATTCCATTATACTTAGTTGTAATTTGCTGCTGGCGCGAAACTGTTTTTTTCTTATTCCTCTTTGTGTTATTCGCATATTTGACCTTTCTCTTGACTGAGATGCCACACTTCATAATTTTAAATAAAAATAGTTGGAGAATCACGCAATTGTTAGTGCAAACGGTAAAAGTGGTTAAGTAACCTAACAACCGTTTTTTATTGCTAAGAGTTACGGAATCGCACCTACTGATGGAAACTTTATCCTTAGGTACAGATTCGTAATCAGCTAAAAAGGGTCTATCGAACAGCTTTAATATTTGGCGCACCAAAATCAGTGTTGCCCTGTGTAATAAATAGCAAAATGAAATATCTGCGAACAAAAAATTTTGTTTTTTCGGGCGCTTTTTAGTTTTAAATTTTTTTTTTGCATCAGTCGGGGTTTTTGCCTTACACAAAACTTTTCCCGAACAAACATTTTAACTGGTTAGATTTTCTACCGCAATCTGCAAGAATCTTTACACTTTTTCAAGAACACTAGCTTTTATAACACCGGCGAACGCTTTTATAACACCGTGTAACAAAAATTAAAAAATTTCCTAATACTATTTCCCTCTGGCATCAGGATTGATTTTAAAAGAACTTTGAAATCAATAATTCACAAAATTATTTTAAAAAAATGCAATGCGATATATTTAGAATAACAATTTTAGTATCAAATAAAAACGAAAATTCTGTAGAATTGATCACAATTAAACTTGTTGGTGATGAAGGACGAATATGTATATGTGCATAAAAAATTAAATGTGCAAAAATGAAAATTGTGTGCTATTCTCTTCACCACTGAAATGTTAAATTGGTAGATGTATTTTTTTTTTTATTTCCCATGACAATGTATGCTGACATGACCATTTATTTTCTTCTCTTTATTGCAGCATTCTGTATGTTCCTTTGGTATGTTGTGAATAATACTTTGTTTTGCAGGAAAAATTTAAAAGCTTAGATCTATTTTTACTTCAAGTAATGCCTTGAAGTTGGAGAAATATGAAATTGTCGAGGGACAGCTTAGAATTCACAATTTGTATTCTTTGCAAAGCATATTCATCTTTAAAAAAAAAACAAAAAGGAAACACAAAAAAGCTTTAAGCAGTTGACTCTGTCACAATCAATGCTTGAGATGTACTAAGGATACTTATATACATACTTACACATGTAAATACATTAACCAGGTGAACACGCCAGCTTGTTCGGAAGCATTCTAGTTTCCTTCAAAATATGTATCCCTTTTTTAGGACTTTTTCCAATGTCACCTCAAAAAATTGCTCATCTTTAGAGGCAATCTAAATTTCGAAACATTTTGCGAAAAGGTGAACCGCTGACCCTGTTTCCATATATTTTAACCAAGTTTCTCCTAAATTGTCCTCGTCTCATACGCATAATTGCCTATACGCACCTGTTATGGTTTAACCCGGTTCTTGCAGCACATAGTACACAATGCCTTTGGTCTTACCGGATACACAAAATGGCTTTCGAATCCTGGTTATCAAGCGCAGTTGTTTTCACTCAACCGCTGGCAAATGAAATGTGTGGAAGTGAGTCTCCAGTCGAACATAATGGAGTCTAAAATCCTTGCCTACTTAAACACTCCTTGAACCAAATATTGTTGCTAGGTGCTTTCTGAGAATTTTTACTCGCTTAGCAGTTTGCTTTGAAGCTCTGCAAAGGAAGCTTTTTTTAGAGAGAAAAATGTATATTTTCTTGTACTCTCTTTACCTGTAGCCAAAGTTTGCCCATTTTTACTTAGTATTAGTACTAGTAATAGCTCAATTAAGAAATTTGCTCAGATCGGTCCCCATTATCTGAAGTTATATTTTCCAATAATGTAAATATGAACAGCGGGACAAGACTTGATCATGTGGAACGTAGACGGAAACTCAAAATAGCTGTAGTCACTACAGTATAAACTCTGGACTAAAAAGGTGTTCATATGATTAACTATCATGGGCAATTCAGGCTAAGTTAGTAAAAAGTCTTTTGTATGACAAATGAAAAACATATGGCATGATATTCCGAAAGACTTTTCTTATTCTTATACAAAAGTATTTCAAACAAAAGCTCTCTCATTCACCACTCGTGATGAAAAGCTATTTTGAGAGAAAGCACTTACATATCATTGTTTAAAAGAGAAAGATATATTTTTTTAGCTTCATTTATTTTTTAGAAATTTATTTCACCTTTTTAATTACTTTTGTCAAACCCCTTTTTTGCCGAAAACCCCTAGAAAGGGCTTTTAGATACTCCTCTGCGACCACCAATTTCGAAATGAACAAAAACGCTTTCAGTCACCAACCTGGCAACACAGAGATTTTTTCTTTATACAACCCAGACTTTCAGTAAAACTTGGTTTATTTAATGCACCAGAAAAAATTTAAATGTTCCACCGTCGAATGGTTCATTTAACCTCATTAAATGGAGCAGTAACATTTAAATTGGTGGCAACCCTATTCAAAAATAGTTTATAAATATATAAAACTTACTTAAAGCTCCCCGATTGACAAATATTTTAAAATATTTAATTTTACTTATCAACTAATTTGATTTCAAAAATAGTTTCGAAATTTATTGTGAATTTTAAGCAGGTGGCAACCGTCTTCAAAAATATAAATAAAGAAATAATGTCTTCTTAAGTATTTTCGATTGACACTCACATACATTAAAAAGTTTCAATTAATTTATAAATAAAACTGATTTCAGCTTTTTGGGCAAATGGCAATCCTTTTCCCATACCCATACTAAAAAAAATTCCATTTAACTTGTTGATTAAATCGATTTTGAACTTCTAAACAGGTTTCAACAATCTTGAAAAAAAATTTCGGTATAAATCTTTCTTAAATCTCAGTCGGTTAACACCCATAAGACAATATTTAATTTAACTTGTTAATTAAATTGATACTGAATTTCTAAACCTATGGCAACTCTCGTCAAAAATACTTTAGAAATAAAGCTTTCTCAAACCTCTCGTTTGGCAACCATTTACAAATTAATTGTTTATTGTGCGGTTTAAATTGATTTTAAGTTTTTTAACAAGTGGCAACCCGCTTCAAAAATATTTTCAGAACAAAACGTTTTTAAACTTCTCTCCTTGGATGCCAATATTTAAATTTTTAATTTAACTTGTTTATTAAGTTGATTTAAACTTTTGAGCAGTTGGCAGCCTTCTTCAAAATATATTTGCGAAATTAACTTTTTTTTGAACTCCGCTTGTTTTACACTCTCATTTCTGCAATATTTTATTTAACTTAGTATATAATTAATTTTAGCCTTTACAAAAGAAAGCACGTGGCAACCCTTGTCAAAAATATTTAAAAAATAAAGCGTTCTTAAATCTCTCTTAATTAACACTCATATTTCATTTAACTTGTGGCTTGCTCCGTAATACTCAGCACCGATCCCTGGTCCGCGTAATTCTTAAATTAGAAAAAGTTTTTTTTTCGAACAGCGGTCACCTCTCGGCAGCCAATGTTAAAACTCCGAGTGTATTCCTGCCTTTAAAACGCTTCTCCACCATTTTGCAATCGTAGGCGGCTTAAACGTTAGGTCTCTCCCCTTTATGTGACACCATCAAGGCGCACATCACAAATTAAAGGAGGAGAATCTCGTCCAAACACTTGTAAATAAGTATTTATGTACAAGCATCTTAAATGAGTACAACAATCAGCGAACAATTTATAATTCATGTAAATTGCTTGCTGAACTAATAGATCATTTTATTAATTAATTCAAAATTTGTTCGTGGCTTAAAAGCCACAATAATTGCTTCGCACAGTTATGCTACGCAAAATATCCTCGACGTGACTGGCGGCACTGTAAACTCAACTCATTGATTCTGTGCACCTTGCCATTCTTCGTTTTCCACTACGCAACGCCGAGCAACCACATCAACCCCATCAACCCCATAACCATGGCAGTCGCAGTCGCACTCAATTCCACCAAAATGTCAACAACGTACGTTTGCCAAAATCTACAGCACGGCGTTAGCGTCAGCAAGTCGAGTCGCCGATGCCTCGTCACGTGCAGTTTTTTTTTTTTTTGTAATTTACGAGCATATCCTTTTACGTCACGTACCATTTTTCACGTTTCGCTGAAATTGCTGTGCTTTTGGCGTAAGCAGAGCTGTGGGCTACTAATAAAATTTCTGTGTTTTTCTCATTTTATTTTTGATGTTTACTTTTGGCGTCGTTAATCTTTGAGCATCTCCACAAACTGTTTACTGAGTAAATATATATTTGGTTGAGTATACAGTGCTCTTATATATGCATGTACATACATATGTATGTATATATTTGTACATATATCATTATGTATAAAGCAGATTGCTAGCTTTATTATTATTGCTTTTTAAATTTAAAAGGAGTGCAAGCTTTGGGTTTCAATACAAACATATCTGGTCAAGTAGTGATCTATGTATATAGTACATGAAACCTATAGTACATGAATCAGGAATGTAAAATAGAATAGAATGTAGATGAGAATTGCTTATATGCATACATACCAAACATATATGGGGTACCATTACTGTCTAGAATCCAGAGAACTCGTAAAAATAACCCAACAAGCAAAATAAACTTAAAGAAAGTTTTTTTTAAGTTTTCAGTTATAAACATTAAGCTAACAAAACGTTGATTTTTTGTTTATGAAACGCTTGAAAGTAAGCGTAATATAATCGAAAAGGAACATTGATTATAAGCGTAGAAATATAAACTTATAATAAATGTTCAAAAGAAAGCTTTTTATAAGCGTAAAATTGTACACTTATAATAAAGGTTCACAACAAGTTGTTTATAAGCGTATGAATATAAACTTACTAAAAATTTTCAAAAGAAAGCTTTTTATAAACATTTTGATAACCCTTTATTTAAAGATATTTCATTAAAAACTCATACATCTAGAAACTAAAAGAAATGCGAATTTTCGGCGGACTCATCTACAGTCGCGAAAATATAAATAGGGAATAGACATTTTAGCATACAAATTCACGATAACACACAAAAATTAAGCATAAAAAAGTTAATTGTTACATCTTGTTGCGTGCTTGCAATTACATGCGGTTATTGGCAAATTGGAAAAACGACATTGATGCAGATATATATTCCGCTTCATCGCCGCCATTCTCATTTATGAACTTTTCTGAAAAAAATTTAATACATTTTTAATTGAATATTAAACTAAGAAAGGATAAGGAGAACTCATCATTTGAAGACTCGAATGCTCCACCGATTAGCGCAGCGGGTCCTGAATTGGATTTTTTTTTACCGCATCGGTTTTATTTAATTTTTTCTTTTAATAATATATTTTAAAAAACGTAAACACGTCACTTACGATTGAAAAAATGTTATATTTACTACTTCATGTCGTTGGAATTTGCATTTCAGTTATAAGTTTAAGTTATTTATAAACATTCACTCTCAAAACTTATTAAAGGTTTATTTGAAAAAACTTTTAGTAAGCTTAATATTAAAAATGCTTATTTAACGCTTATTATAGCAAACTTACTTTAAGTTATTTTTAAAAACATTTACTGAAATGCTTGTTGGGAAGTAATCACAAAGTTGGCACCACTAGCCAAGTTTAAATATAAATGCATCGTTGAAAATTAAAAGCGTTAATAAAGTTTGAAACTATCTCAAAAATCCCAACATACTACTAATACTAAAGATCCAGAATGAGACCGGAAAGTCTCCTAAATATTTCCCAAAAAATAAATAATCGAGACGTAATAAATTTCGCGCTCGCCCCTCGGCAGGCAATGGCTAACCCTCGGGTGAATTTTTGCTTTGAAAAAAATTCTCATTTATCGTTCGGCGGCGGCCTAAAAACCCGGAATATCCCAAATCATTTCCTTTTTTTATCAGTTCAAAAAAAAAACACAGCCAACCTTGGCAGATATTTTTCGAAAACTCCTAAATATAAAACGAAAATACACAAAAAAACGTCTGATAAGTACAAAAAAGTTACAAAAAAAAACCCCTGAATTGTTTCGAAAAGTCACGGAAACCCCAGAAAGTCCTATAAAGGTCTCATAAAGTGCCTATAAATCCGATATAAATTACAAAATGTCACAAGAGGTTGTCAAATGCTTTAACTCTTTTTCAAGGTCAAGATTATTAAGTTCAGAAATGAACAGACATTTTTCGAAAAACCTCAGAAATGGGCTGTTTCCCGCTCTCAAGAAAAACGAAAACCTCATATAAAATGACGCACAAGAAATGGGAAAGAAATTTTCTTCTATCAAAATTTCATAAATCAGTTTGCAGTTGTCAAGAAAAAATGTTCGTATATTTATATCTTCAAGAAAAGCTACAGCAAGAGCAAAGTGCTTTTTCAAGCAACAGAAATAAAGAAAAATATTTCTTTTGATTTTTCTTGAGAGCTGAAAACTAAGCTTAAAACCATGATACAATAATTTTTAGAAGGTAGTTTCACTTCTTCTTCTTATCCGCCATGTTTGCTATCTGACAGAAAACGTGTTTCGTATTTTTGTTGCACCAACTTTTTCAAAAAAAAAAATCCAGCTTTTGACGTTGGAAAAATAAAACAAAGAAAAGCCAAACATATAAGTAGATATATTTTCGAATATTTTGTAATAATTTTCTTCATAAAAAATTAACTGCTGCTTTCGTGGATATTGCAACACACGGAATAGATGTAAGGACACAGCTATAAGAGCCACCGCACACCACAGACATTATCGGCCGCCGATTTAAATGATAGGGCTCGCTGGAAATATGTACATGAAGATGTATGGAGGTGCGCACATTACACCAGCTTAATCGCTCTGACCAATAAGTTGTGGTGCAATAGAAAGACTAGCGAGCACATCTTAATTGGCGGCCGATAAAGTCCGTGGTGTGCGATGGATCTAATCCATTATAAACAAGAAATATTGCTGTTATATTTTAATTTTTATGATTTTTGTTCATGTGATTAGCAGTGGCAAAAATGTATGTACAAAATACGTATATTTATATTAAAAATTAAGTGATCAGTTATGATACATATAAATCTTTACATGTTCTATTAAAAAATATCTAAAATAACAAGCGATAATCCCCAAGTTCTATATCGTAGCAGTGGCCACATTGCGTGTTTGTCACAGACACGGTTTATGTCAAAAATTTTGAAGTGAAACTACCTTCTAAAAATTATTGTATCATGCTTAAAACTATAAATTTTTGTGTAACTAAATTATAATTACTATTTTATTAAATTGTTTTAAATTGCTTGTTATTGTTTTAAATTGCTTAATTATAATTTGCATTCATTCAACAAGGACGTATAAATAAATATGTGCATGTGGGTCTTTGTTTCTAATTGGCAAGCCTCTTAGGCACTTAGACTGTTAGGAACTTACTTACAAATTAAAAAATAAAAAATGCTTAATTAAATCAAAGACTTGCATGCTTACCAAACATATGTGCTACATACATTGTTATGTATGTATGTATTTGCACTAATTGGGCATCGAAAATTCCATCATTGAATTTTGAGCTCACATTCTTCTAATTTTACAGAATTCCTTTTCAACATTTATTTACACAAAATGCCTACAATTCACGTAAGTGCTCGCATGCTCATTCACATTTGCATATGTATGTACATTAGGGTGGTCCAAAAATGCATGTGAAAAAGTAGTCGGAATTTTAATGCGCTCACCCCCCCTAGGATTGTTCTATTCCGAAAAAGTACCCCTATTTTTTTTTTTTTTTTTTGAAATCGAGAAATATTTTATATGGTAAAAAAACTACTTTTCGTAGAAATGGTATAGAATTCTTGCAAATCAATATTTTTCGAACGAAATACTCTGTTTCCCTTCTGAAAACTCCCAATAATGATAGGCGATTGTTTATTCAACCATTTTTTATAGTAACTATATTTTATAGGTCCCCTGAAAGTGCAATGGGGGGACAAATAAAAGCTCGCTAGTATCAACAAATTTGTAAATAAACAATTGGGTATTATTATTGGAAGTTTCCTGAAGAGAACCAGATCGAAAAATACTGATTTTAAATATTTTTTTTTTATTTCAAACCACCCTAATATCTATCTACACTTACATCCATACATGCATATGTATTTGTAAGTACACGTGATTATATTTATATTCTAAATGCCTTGCTAAACATTATAAGCAATTAATTTAAATGTTTTATGGCAAGCTTAATTACACTTAAATATAATTCCATAACATTCTGTGTGGTTGATTGTTTGTTTTTTTTATTACACTTTTTTCTGCTGTAACTTGAGCATTCAAGAACATTTAAAGAGCTTCATGCTTGGTTAAAGTTGAACAAATTATCGTATTTACGAAACACAAGAAAATCTGTGACTGCAATATCTCGGTAGTGAAAAATCAAACTGGTAACATTATACTAGTATTAAGTGATGTGAATGATGACCTAGTCTGTTAACTATTGTCGTTTCCTTTTCTAGAAAAAAACATTGCCTTTTCTTTGCCCACTCCTGGTAGCTATGCAAAGAGGGGCACTGAGAGGGCAACATTTTTTGGTAGAAAAGAAAATGGCATATATTGATTTGATTCCGAGGCTGGCCAGTTCGAAGCTTTAAACAACTTTCGTTATTAGTTCTCGAAGTGTGAAAGTGCCATAGGCGAAATGAAAGCTCAATGTATCGGACGTACGTGATAGCGTGTGGAGACTATGGGCTGGTTTCTCCAACTCAAGTTAACTTAGTTCAGCCATTTTTTGGACTTAAGTCAAAAGTTAGCCTACACACAGCTTATTCTTGAGTCGGTCTAAAAAATTGGCTAAACTAAGTCAAGTTGAGATGAATGAAGTGTCAGGAGTGCGATATTTAATGTATTTTATTTATTTTCCATTTCTGCGAAAGACACAACTAGCTTAGCGTAAGCAAGGTATGACCATGGAAAAGCTACTGGAGAGAGCATCATTCGTAACATATTTCTAGTTCTCACCGACTGCTAGCCGAGCCGTGCAGTAGTGATGCTGGATGTGAAGAAGGCATTCAACTAGATAGAATTAAATTTTTTTGTGATGTTGCTTTGACCAGGGCTTGAACCCAGGCGCTGCGGAGTGGAGTCGCATTCCTAAAGGTTCGGTGTAGTATGATCTATATGGTTTACTCAGTGGCTCGGTGGCTCTCAACACGTGAAAGATACAGAATCAAAAGCGAACACGGCGAAACCCATGAACCCACAGTTCCGCGCTCAAACCACCTCCCGACGAAATACCTGACGGCAGAGCAGGATAGATCCGCTTTGCATAAATTGGTGGATCTAACAGGAAAGTCACTGCACTTTAAAAAATATTCTCTAGCAACATTTCTTAACATAGGAGATACATTTAATAACATTGAGGCCAACACATCGTACTCTTTGAATGATATTGATGTTGACGCCAAAATTTAAGTATTTTCAAATGGATCTGATCTATGTTAATAGAACCACTGAGTCAATAAATGGAGCAGCGTCTGTGAATAGAGACACTGCAGAGTGTTATGGGTAGTAGCGCACCGGCAAATTGCTAAATTTCTAGTGGCCGAGCTCTCTCTTTACTGGTGAATCCAAGCTAATCTGCGATGTAGGAGTTGGGGTCTATTCTGATAAACTCAGTCTTGCTCGTTCTATACGCTTCATACAAGCAGCTTCGAAGCGAAAGGTCTTGTTGTCTTTGAAAGCTTTAAATTCTTATTCTTACCATAAGGCTATTAGCAATAGCATCTACGGTTAGGAGCCTACTTTTTATTGAAACTCTGAGCAACTCTCTATAACTGACGTTTTATAACAGGAGATACTTCATTTTTTACTCGTTTGCCATCAGACTCATTCGTTTCGTTTCCTTATCTAACTTGGCAGAGGCAGAGGTTTTTGTTACCAATGCACCAGATGCGAATAAGAAGGAATTTATATTTAGAAAAATACCAACTACAAATATGTAGAAAACCAAAAAAAATATGTCAATGTAAAAAGTATATTTTTTACGAGCCACTGTGTTGGCGAATTTATAAAAAAAACGATAAATTTCAAAGGTGCCTGTCTAGCCGACATTGCCTACACTTAAATAAATCGACGCTTGCGGTCATGTTAATAATACATTAAAAGACACCAGGTGAGTTGTTGTGTCCAACAACCTACACTAATCAAGACAAATATACGCGCTTATGTACATGGTGAAATAGATTATTAACCCTTCCACACCTATTATGGATACATTAATAGGTTAAAGCCCTCGTAAACTTTATTTCACACGAACACACTAATAATTTTGTCACCTACTTCATGCAAAATTTATAGCTCAGTTATACAAAAGTAAGTAAATACGAGTACAACATAAAAGGTGCATTAAAGGACTTGTTCATGTGTATTCGGTATTTTATTTATTTATACATACTTACATATGTTTATTTACATTTAACTTATTCAGTGATTGTTTGCATAGTCGCCGCTGTCAAGAAGAGCGATGAAGTCATTTGTCTTTTGGGAATTACTTATCGTGGCGGGAAAGTGAAGATAGGCACGTGGTTTAGTTTTCTAACCTTTTTTTGGGTTTTGTAATTGCATTCTTGACGCAAGTTGTTGACATGGATTCTCAAAAGGCTCTACTAAGAAAGCCATGTGGATTGTGTTTTATATATGTAAACATTCATGCCACAATGTATCATCTATTCTTAGAAAAGTATGGCATAATATTTGACCAATGATGACATATAAACACTGAGGCTATTAAGGACACTCAGGAAGACTACTAAAATTAATGTGTACTGTGTTTCTTATTCTAAACAAATTCGATTGGCCGTTGCTGTTTCTTATCACGTTGCTGAAGATAAGCATTTGCAGTTGGCAACCATCCTTTTCATAGTAAGCAAATTCTTATTGAAAGATCTGCTAATGAGAAGAACTTGCGTTTCTCTGTTCGGCTTTCAGCAATAAGTTTCCTAAAAATTAAATGAAATTAAAATATATCTATGCGTACATTTTTCTTTTTAAAACAATGGAAACCGAAAATTTAAAGAAAGTTTAATTAAAAAAATAAAACAAATTTAATTAAAAAGAAAAGAAAATATAACTTAATTAAAATAAAACGAAATTGCAAAAAGATATATGCTTTTTAAAATAATACAATTTAAAAATTATTAAATTCTAATCCAATTCCTTGTAATTTTTCCCAAAAAATGTATCGGGCTGTACCACTGTGCAGTGCCCAAACTAGGCAAAATTCACTTATTTTTTTCAAAATCGTTGATTTTTGTTTAGAAAGAAGATATTTTGGAATTTCAAGCTAACTGTTCATATTGTTACTTTTTATTTTCCCAAGATAGAGAAAATTACCTAAACAAGAGGGAAAAACAAACGTATTTTTTCTAATAAAAAATACATTTTTTCTCGATATTTTTGTGGTTAAAACAACATTGTTGGTATTTCTCTATAGTTTTTGCGTATTCTGGGAGCATTTAGCTTCAATCTACGATATTGAAAGTGCGCGCCAGCGACAACAAATGTTTTATTTTCTTAGCCGTCTTCTACGACAAACAAACCCACGCGAAACTCAGAACTTCTGTGAGAATTTGGTATAACAAAAAAAAAACTACTTCAAAAACAGCAAATTTTTATACTTTCTCCGAAATCAATAGCGTATTCTTTTAAATTCCAGTCTACTGCTTTTTCGTTAAGTTTAAAAGAAATTCTATAAAATCTCTTACATCTCATTTCAAATGCAAATGCCGTACCTAAGTCTTTAAAACTATCTTCACTGGCTTCAATAAAACGTATTCAATTGTAAATATCTTCAAAGTGATTTGCAATTCAACTCATTTCATTATTCTTTTTTTTTTCTACTCACCAACATTTCAGCATCTAACGACTCCCAGGCGAACCATTGAGCAATTTTCCACAACCAACTGTATAAATTAAAAAAAAAAACTTTCAATCATCATACGTGCCATCATGCTCAGCATTGTTAACTCTCTGCGAATATGAAAAGTTCTATCTACATACATATGTACATATCTAACTGACACATTTGCGACTCGCTTTCCAATTTGCTGCAAAGCATCTACTATCTATGACTTCTGAGGTTTTATTCAATTCGAAATTTTGTTCTTGCTTCTTCCACTCGTTTTGCGTTTTCCCTTTTCTTTGTACATACATACATATTGTACATACTTTACTGCTCTAAATACTTAACATGGCACAAGCGTGCTTTGTGTGTATACCCTGCAGCAAATCAAACTGGTTCAGAACTTGCGCTGAGCTAGCCTGAAAAGGGACGGTACTGGTTCTTCATCTATCCCAACTCAATGCTTGCAACTGTCTTTTTTAACATGGCGATGTCCTACGAAGTGACAATTGTCGCCCTCTGCAGAACTTTTGAACTTGTTCTGAGCTGACTCTGGCTTAGATGGTTCTGATACAGTTCATATAACAACAGTTCTTAGATAGTTCAAAAAGGGTCACCTCCGGGCAAGAAAAAATGTGGTTAGTTTTGAGCTGGTTCGAATAAGTATAGTATGGAGCCTTTTCTTTAAATAAGCACGCATACAATTTTGTAAATAAAAATACTTCATTATATGTTTCAAGAGCTATTTGTTTTGAACTAATTTACTTTTTGACGCAAACTGTGCTTTAAATTTAGGAACATAAACTGTCAATTATTCCTTTATTTTCTAAAACCGTTATTCTTAAAAATAATTTATATTTGTTACGTATAATGGGTATTTCTGAGATCCCTATAATTAAAAATCTGAACTAAGTCGTGTCAAAAAATGAGAAAAACGGCGATATATTGAATGATTATTTGTGATAACTCAGCGTTAAATTGCATTAAATTTATTGAAATGTAATACATAGACTTTCCGGCATCTCATAAGAAATATAGAATTTTGAATATTCACAATAGTTTTCATGTTAAATATTTTTCGTAATTTTTTTATTTAAGGATGGCTCAAAAGTGTTATAACATAAACAAATAAATTCACGTTTCTAACTGTGTTGGAAATTTAGTAGAATTCTAGAAACTGTTATAAAAACTTCAATATTTTAAATCAGAGTTTATAAGTATGCAGTTCTGTAGCCCATTAAATTTTAGTATAATTAATCGCGCTGATTTTTTATAACTCTTTTTACGCACGCTCTTGAAGGCATTCTCCTATTTAAATATTTTCGTTTAAGATGCAAGATTACACTTTACTACACTAAAATTTTATGGGCTACAAAACAGAATACTCGAAATATTTATAAAAAATATCTGATTAAAAATTTTAAATTTTGAAGACAGTTTTTAGAGTTCTATAAGTTTGCAGCACAGTTAGGAATTTGAATTTAAATGGTTTATGGAGTTTGACACATAGTACTTAAATAAAAACTAAACGAATAATATTGAAAATGAAGAACATTGGAAATTAAAAAAAAATCAATGCATAACTACACATTTCGGAGCTTAGTGATACATTTACGTATATACATTATCGTTCATATGAATAGCACTCCCATTTCAAAGTGAGATTGTTTACCACTTTTGAAAATTTTTTACATCTGATTAAAAGGTCAAACATTTTGACGAAAAATCGTTAAATTTAACTTTGTTTTGTATAAAATTTAAAACACGGTTTATATGATTTTATTCGTATTTTATACGTACGTAGATATGTATAAAAATGACATTAATGCACCAATAACGACTTTTTTGGAAATATTTGAGCAGTTGCCCCATAAACTATGTAGAGAGTTACATATTAAATAAACGAAAATAGTTTGTTATTACTTTTAGGGTCTAAGAAAATCGAAAAAATATAGTATATTACATTTGTGCATCTTTTGTCAGCTTTCACATGACCAGGATGAGTAACATTGATGACAGCGCAACTAGCAACATATGAGTTTCAACCGTCCAACTCTGCATCCCTTTTTCAGTAGTTCAGAGACAGTTCTAAAATTTGTAGGGCGGAACTAGCGCTTTGCCAGACTGTCCCTAAATTTTGCTGCAGGGTAATTACAATATATATATGTGTGTATGTGAAACTTATACAATTAGCACACATACAATTGCTCTTTTCCCAGACATTTAGTGCCTCATTTGCTGTTTATTATTTATATACATACAAACATATCAAGCCCTCAACGCCAAAAAACGTGAGGGACATTTTGTTCTAAATTTTCTTTTTCATACAGACACGCTACTTGACAAGCTATGTAGATGCATTTCCGCATCAAATGGAAAATCTTAACAAAAATGACGCTTACGTTTTTTTGACGCTTTTAGGGCTCAATACATATGTATGTATGTATATGTATGTGTCTAGTGTATTCCTTCCGCTTGCATAAGTTAGCTGTGTCATGCAATTTTTCGCTTGACAAAAAATGCTGTCAGTAATTTGGCGGAAACTTGTAGACGTGCTGTGTGATTTATTAAAGCTAATTAATTATATTTAGTTTTATTTTTCTTTCGCTCTCGTTGACAATGTATATTACAAAAAGTTTAAGCATACATACATACATACATACATACATATCTACATATGTACATACTACATTTATTATCTGAACTTAAACTTTTATAGCGATAATTTTTATTGCAGGCGTGTACATTTTTTTATGCTGAAACTTTCTTCGTTATGAAAAAGTAATGATTGATAATGAAGTAAAAATTAAACGACTGAATGTACATATATGTGTGTATGTGCAAATGTAAAATTCAAAGTATATATGATTAAGCTGGATAAGTAAATAAAATATACGAGTAAGCCTAAGGCTCTTTAAAAGCAATAAAAGCGTGTATCATACACATACATACATATATGTACATTAGGGGTGTTCTTACATTTACACATCAAAATTTCACTGGGTGCCGGCCTAATATGTTGTTCTTGTTTGATAGAACCGTGTGAATAGACAAAAAGTAGCATCAGAAAGTTCGATACATTTTTTATGACGTCGCGGCAAAAGAATTTTTTATTATTGTGTAAAAAGACTTATTTATGGCTTCGTTTGATATAACAAGTAATTTTTAGCAAAAAAAAAAACCGACTTCAACTCCCATATAAAAAAAAAATATACATATATATATCTCATGATCCACTGATCGGATCTCAACCAGATTTGTATGGGACCACCTCTGAGAAACTACCTTTCCGATCCAAAAAGAATTATCGAAATCGGTTTACGTGGTCCAAAGTTATGCGGTAACATACATAAAAAAAAAAAAAAAAAATATTCCGACGAACTGATAACCTCCTCCTTTTTGGAAGTCGGTTAAAAAGACACCATTCATTTGTCTGGTATACCGAAAGACCCATCTCCAGAATAACTAAAAACAATATCATTTTCAGAATGAAAAAAATGCTAGCAGGTGTTGCTCTCTAGCACGATGAAACGTCTCATTTTTACCAGACGCCAACAAGTTTCTTCTTTTAACCTAAAGATCCGTACTTCATTGAAGATTTCTTCGAATGATAGGTCACAAATACACCAAAATGTTGGAATAGGAACTTCCTATGAATGTGGTAAGGGTTTTCTAGCCGGTTTTAAGCCTGGTTTTTCTGTTTTTCAAATAGCATTGAAGTTTTCCCATTCATATCCAATTCGAATTATAAATGAGTACCGTTCACAAAAAAAATAATATTCAGCGATATTGCTATGCCAAAAACGAATCACAGCAACATTTTCTTTAATTCAATGACTAAAAAGAATTTTCGCTTTTATCACACGTTACCCGATGGACTCCAAATTGTTACTGTAAAACTCTAAGATGATGGGAAAAATATCCGGACGGCGCAAAGTGCTTCCCTTCCATATGAAATGTGAAAAAAATAGAATTATGGACGGATTTAAACGAAAATTTGCTCCTTAGTAAAATTGAGGACGCTATTTTTTGACAACTTTCATACTTTCACTGTAAATGCAGTTTGAAATTGAAAATTTCGGTCTTGTGGCATTTACATAGGTATGTATTTTTAGTTCGTTCTATTTTCAAAAGTGAGGTGTCAAATGACAGGGGTTGGCCTGTGGATGTGCAATAAAGTTTTATTTTTTTTAAACGGGTTGCCACCTGTTACAAATTTTATCAAAATTATTTAATAAGTTAAATGAATTAGATATTACAATATGGGTATCAATTTAAATGGTTTTGAAAATGCTTTACTTTTAAACGACACGTACAAGGGTTACCACATGTTTAACAAATTAAATTCACTTTAATTAAGGAAATAAG
Source organism: Rhagoletis pomonella (assembly GCF_013731165.1). NCBI lineage: Eukaryota > Metazoa > Arthropoda > Insecta > Diptera > Tephritidae > Rhagoletis > Rhagoletis pomonella. The sequence continues at coordinate 5,301,065 of NW_023458565.1, read as the reverse complement.
GTAACTGAAATATGTACATATATCAATATGGGTATCAGACAAAAGAAAAAATTAGACCTTCATATTAAGCAAGAAATAAGTGAAGAGTAAAAAAATTCCATAGTTAATTTAAGAGTCAAGTAATTTAAAAGGAATGTATTCAGTACAAATCACTGATTGGCGATGTATATATTTGTAATAAAATAACAAATACAATGTCGTAAACCTTTGGTTTGGCACAATTATTATTTCAGTTTAACCAAGTTTAGATTTACAAACATGTGGCAACCCTCCTCTTAATATTTGCAAGCTAAAACCTTCTTGAACCACTTTAAAATTTTTCGACTTTAATGGCTTCCTGGCGGCATATAATTAATTTTATAGGGAAATTTCTAAATAATTATTTTTAGTGAATAAATTACCAAACACGTGCACATTGCAGACAAAGAATTTTTCGATTTTTGCCCACTTAGGCGGCTCTGTGAGGCAAACGACAAAAAACTTACTTTCAAAAACTTTCATACAAATAAGGACAACTCTAATGTACGCACATACACATGTTTGTATTACGAGCATATGTTTAAATTTCTCGATTAATTTAATTTTGCATGGAAATTTTTATAGTAAAATGTAAAGTCTTAAAACACAGTCAACGACGTAGCGTAGACGCCGGTTGACGCAGGCAGACACGATCTACCTTATGGGACTCGCGTGTTAACGAAAACTCACCACCGCATGGCGTTGACTGTTTGCGTTTTACGGCGCAACATATGTACATATGTACATACGACATACATATGGATGGCGAAAGCTCATTGCCCAATGTATGTACCCCGAGCAATTCAAATTTTATGGTCGCTCATACGCCGCGTAGGCGCATTTATTCAGCAGTGCCACTGCATTCGTTTTGAAATTTGGCATAAGTCATTTGCACAGCTTGTTTTTAAATGGCTAGTTATATATATCGGTCTGTTGTCATAAACTAATGACCAAACTTTTTACTTTGGCTGATGAATTTGAACGATTAACAGACGAGTTCAGATGCTGGTAAATGATCACTGAAGTCAAACGGCATGAAATGACTTATGTCGCTTTAAAAATAAATTGGTCGTAGATTTATTGCAAAATATAAATAAATGCGACCTCTTTTTGATATCCGAGCGCACTTGTGCACAAGGGTATATTAACTTAAGTCGCATAGCGGTGGTTTGTAATAGCGTAAGGGAATCAAGATAGATACCTCTAACCTCCTTCAAACATAGACTAAAGGCCCAACTCATCGAGTAGGTAAATAACAGGCCCTCATTTATTATTAAAAATCAATGTTTTTTTTAATGAATTAAACCGAATTTTAGATTTAAAATTTATTAGCTATTATATAAATTTCAAGCGCTCTCATGCAGCCAGTTAGTTCGTCCCTCCAAATCTGCATCATAGCCCATTGGTGTTGGAAATTTAATTTTATCAGTATTTTTAATTACGAACTGGTAGTCGGATGGTTGCGTTTAACTATTCTCGTTGAAATTTTGCTGAACTGAATATATTTTTTGATTTGGATTGGTCTCAGCTCTTTGCAAATGTTGATGTAAATGGTTGCTACGACATTTTTAAGTCCAAAGTCTTAGATATATGTATGGGTCACATCCCAATGTTTAATTCTAAAACCGTTAAGCGCGAGCTTTGTTTACTAAAGAACTAAAGCATTTAAGAAATCTGAATAATAAGTTCTACAAAAAGCAAAAGCATTCTAACGATGTTAATTCGTGTGAGCGTTACGTATTTTATAGAGCTGAATTTAACAAGTTCAATAAATCTTTGCTTAGGAATTTTTTTCGCAACGTAGAAAGCAATGTTATATCTAATCCCATCTTCTTCTGGAGTTCCGATAATGATTTTTTTCCTGAAGATCTTTTGTCAAATTTATATACCCCCAGTAGCTTCGGAAAATTAAGTTTGACAGATGAGTATGTAGCTAATGGCATTAAACAGCTTAAGCTATCCACTAACACTGATGTTGATGGCCTCTCGGTTACTTTATTTAAAATTTGTCCTTCTTTAATTGTGCCTTTTAGACACATTTTTATTGTCACTATCGACCGGAGTTTTCCTCGATGACTGGAAATTGACTTTTATTACGCCAATCTTTAAAAGTGGCAATAAAAATTGTATTGAGAATTATAGACCGATTTCTAAACTTACTACCGTCTTAAAATTGTTTCAGTCCATAGTTAAATACAAAATGTGCTTTGCTGTTTAACACTTATTATGTCCTAACCAGCATGGGTTCATTCCCGGTAGATCTACGTTAACCAATTTAGCTGCTTTTAAAAAGGACTGTTTGAAACCTTTCAAAAGGGATTCCAAATTTACGCAATATACACCGTTTTTTTAAGGCTTTCGACAGGGTGTCTCATCGAATATTGACAGCTTAACTTGAAGGTCTAGGCTTTCATTCTGAGTTCAGAGTAAGTGGATCACATCCTATCTAGAGAATAGACGCTTCGTCCTTCATTTTGATAATGTATCGGTCTTATTCTTTTGTTTCCTCCTCTGGTGTCCCCCTGGGTTACTATTAAACACGCCTTTAGTTCGGTCGAGTTTGGAATACGCGGTATTTGTTTGGAGACATTTTCATATAGTTCATGTGAACAGATTGGAGTCCCTGCTTCAGAATTTGATTGTAGAACGCCCTATTTCAAGGTTTTATTGAAAAACACCCTATCTCGAAATTTCCTTAAATAATTCCCTATCTCATAATTTGGCTCAAAAACGCCCTAACTCAAATGAAAACGTAGTGAAAATGAGATAGTGAGCTTTTATATCGGCAGAGATAGGGCGTTCTTCAACCAAATTCTGAAATAGGGCGTTCTTGAAAAGTTTTCTGAGATAGGTCGTTTTCAAACTGGGTGCCGAGATAGGTCGATCTTCCGCTCAGCCATCGATATAGTCTGTAAGCATCTGGTTTGTTGATTAAATAAATAAATACATAAATAAATAAAAGCACTCGGAGGTTCAATTATTAAGGGAGGGAAAAAAACAAATGGATTCCTCCAATGGTACTCCGATGAGATTTTCCAGTGTACGCATGCCTCTGTGCTCGGCCACCTGTGGCTACCACCCCGAGCCATTCTAACGTTAACTGACCTAGCACTGTTTTTGATCTAATAGTCATACAATATTTGGGAAATCAAGCACCAAAAATATTTGATAAGCAGCAGGGTACGAGTTCTGTAGAATCCCCATTGCTTCGTACGAGATGCAGGTAATTCACTCTTTTATTTTTTGATAGTTCCAGATCTCTTATTCAATCATTTAACTCCACTTTAGTTAACGTATACTGCTTATTTTCATCTGATACGATATCAGAAAGCGGAGGTGAAGGATCTGGGAGTTCTTCAGAATGTACACCAGACAAAATGACGCCTGAAGTATGCACGTACATATGCTGTTTTTATATTTCATTCTGCGAAGTTTTCTTTTGGTTAAACAAAATTATCAGCTATCTGAATGACAAATAGGCATCTTCCAAATCAGAAATTTCCGTTTAAATCCTTGAAATGATATCGAACATTCGTAGAAGGGAGGTGCGTGTGGTAGCTGAGCCTGTAAACATTTCAACTGAGTGGGTAACTGACATTTTAAATTAATATTAGAATATATGAAAAAGCTTTCCTCGCTTACTCACACTCAACCATAAGCGCATGTGTGTGATAACTTCAAATTTCGTAACCGTAGTCGAAACACGGATCCGCCACAATACACCAGAGGTCAAGGGAATAGCCAAAGCAGTGGACTTCTCTGGGGGAACTTGCACCAAAGAGGCCAAGGTCGTCATTTGCTATAGCGGCAGTTTTTTAACATGCACGCGGTGTCATTCGTTTAACTCGATTAAGTGGAAAAGAGTAAAACAATCACCGGCGAATATTACTCTGAGCTAGTATAGACAGAAAATTGGCAAAAATGTTAGCTTCATTGCAATGCGAGCTAAAAAAAGTCATTTTATTGAAAAATGTATCTACTATATTATCAAACTGCCCTCGTATGCATGCAAACCAAGTGTACTTAAAATCTTTAGTTTTATTTGCATTTAGTAAAAATTAATTTACTTGTGCTTGATGTCTTTAAAAATTTACGAGGTTTTAGCAAAAATTCTCAATGTTAGAATACTTTTCCTATTCAAAAGACTTCAAATATATACATAAGAAGAACATAATATCTCCAAACACATGTGCTAAGTTCCAAACATTTTTTTAAGCTACGTGTGAAACTGTCTACTCACTTGAATCTTAAATTCCTGTCACTTGAAGTGTCGAAAGATTTTTCACTTTCATTTCCAAAGCCCAAAATCAATTTTCTACGCTTTTGTTTGATTTTTATCCATCGGCAAGCAAGCATGAAATTTTTTTATATCCGAGCGCACTTGTTCACAAGGGTATTATGTGTAACTCCATGTAGAAAACATGTCTGTTTATGTATTGGTTCGCTTCTAGTACAGTTAGAGCCACTATTACTTTGCGGTAAATGGTTTCCATTTATGGACTTTGTTCAATCTTCAACAAAATAAAATTTTTTCGAAACATTTTGCTAATTTCACTCATAGCTAGCGATATATGGTTTTAAAAAGTAAAATAAAATAGTTTTGTAAAAGTACCACATTTCGCTGATTTTGGTAGCGATCTAGTTACTATCGGACGGGTTCATTTTTGGTGATAAAGAACTAGTAATGAACTACAAATTCATTCACTAGGTCAATTTATCCCGCTGGTCTTTGTTTGAGCACATGTACGTACATGTATACATCCATATGTACGTATTGATGCAGGATACACATGGAAATAAGATTTCTTTTAGCTTTTACACCGAAGCTGAAAAAATATATATATTCAACAATACGAGTACGTACACTACCTTTGCGCCTTAAATAAAAACCCTTTCAAATATTTTTCTGTGTTTATATCTTGTAAGTAGGTATATATTTTGGCAAACTATCTGAAAATGAAAGTACCAACAACGCTGCATGAATTCTGTTCATATGTTTATTTTTTAAAATTACATTAAGTGCGGTAAAATAACCGCTATCTGCCCAGAATTGTTGAAAGTATGTTTATTTAACGGTGTGTGTAGATCGATTTTTTGATATTCATAGCAAATGTCAGGGCTCGCACTTGCTCTTTTATCAACAAAAGTTAGTGACTATAATCCTTCACCCCATTCGCTTTTAAATTAATAAACTTGTAGCACAGTAAGCAAACAATATTTAAAGACAGAGAACGATGTAGAGCAAATTGCGTATCTTATTGCTAGAGGGATCCTCTAATAAAAGTCTTAGAGACGCGTCGCCCCAAAAGTCGCATTTGGGCTAGTGAGCAAAGCATTGACGTGCCATCCAATAGATCCGGGTTCGAAAACTCAGACAGCTAATTTTTTTTACTACATTTTTTTTTTTTTTAATTTAGTATTCATTTAGTTTTTACATTTCATTGTCTTAAAAAAGAAAAAATTAATTTTTTTAATTTTAATTTAATTTTTAAAGACGTAGTTGTTTATTTTTTAAGATTTTATTTGTTTAAAAAGAAAAGGATTTTTTTTTCACTTCATTAAATTTTTAGAAGCGAATTCAATTTATGTTCTATTCTTTAATAAAATATTTTTTCAAATTAATTTTCTTTTCAGTTTTTGATTTTATTGTCCAAAAAAAATATATTGCTCTGTTTCATTTAATTTTAAGGTCCTCATTCTACTCATTTTTAATTTTTTTTTTGTCCCGTTTATTTTTATTTAATTTTGTTGTAAAAAGAAAACGCTTGATTGTAGTTGGCTTAACAAATGAAATAGTGGAACAAAAAAACAACAAGAATTCACAAGGCGAACTTAGTACAGTGCGTAGGAAACTGGCTGAGTCAGTGGGATCGTCGGTTTGAATCCTACTAAAAGAAGTGTGAAGAGGAAATGTGGTGATTTCCGAAACAGCTATCACTTCTACCATTTTTTCAGAACTATTGCTGCTTTTCCACAATAGTTTTTCATTAAAAACAGCCTCAAGCTCAATAAAAATTGTTGAATATAATTGTTATAAGGCCATAGAATAACAGAGACAAATAACTTAAAAGGAGTTTAACAATTTTTCTTTTTTTTTTTTACATATCATATATGGGGTACTCTTTTTCAAACCAGCACACCCCTGCCCATTTTTGTCGTGGGGGAAAACTTTTTTTCAGCACATGGACAAATTTGGTAGCTTTTGATGCTGTCTGGTATGTTGTGAAAAAAAGCAGGCCATTGCTCGAGTACAAACCACTTTGTGGGCGCTATGAATTTTAACTAAGATTTTATTTCCACCCGCAAGATCTCCGCAAAGCCGTGAAATAAGGATCATCCAAGCGTACGTATTTCTTTTCTACTTAAAACCTTGTAATTGCATTAAAAGAATTTTATACGCATTTTCTTTATCTTCTATATTTTGTGTTGTTGAGATGCCAAAGAATCGTAGAGGTTTTACCGGTCGAGAGGTTGTTCTCAAGGTAATCGCCGCCTTGCTACTGATCTCCACTATATCGCTACTTTTTCCAATGCAGCTTGGGCCTACTTTCACTGGTTCTTCATTGTTTTTGTCTATCGAAATTTAGAATAATAGATCTTGCCCACCGAAATCTCTCTGCTCTTTCACGAATTCTCCTTTGAGAAATGATCCGCTGTGTTCGTTGAAATATCCTGACAAAAGCCAATTCTGGAAGCGATATGTCGGCCTTGGTGGGTTGCGTTAGAATTCTGTGCCCTTGCTCTTAGCGCAGTACAACGAACTGAACTTATAAGTTGGATGGTGAGCCTAACACTGGAAGACACAGCGGGGTCAGCGTTTGAGCTGAAGGCCTCCGGACATGTTCCACTTTTGTAAATAGAGATTGGCTTTGGATTTCCTGTATTGAAGCAGATTTATTTTTGGACATTCTAACGTTTGAATACGATTCTGCACTCCACAGGTGCTCTTTCATAACTAAGAATTTTTGTTTTGTATGAATATGGGTATATTATGGCGGTCCAAAAATGAATAGGAAAATCATCTTTTTGGATTTTCGTGCTGCCATCCCCCAGAGCTGAAGAATAAGGAAACTCGTATTTTTATCTTCAACATTTAACCGTGCCACCGGGGCTTTGAAATTTTCCATTTACATATTTTGCATTGGGCAAATATATTTCTTCGTAGAGTTGCTTAAAATCGATTAATATTTATATTTTGAAATCGAATAAGAATATTTCTCTTTAGAAATCTTCAAGGTGTAATGCGTATTTATTTCGATACTCTTTAGTTCTGGGTGTTGCTGAAAAAAAACTGTAAACCACCCTTATGTTAACACATTCCAAATGCAGTTTAGAGATAAGAGAGAAATGGATTAGTTATTCAGAAATACATATGACAAGCTATTAAATCAGTTCATTAATACCAGGAAAAATGTTTCTATTGAAAATTTCCAAGTATTTTGGATTACTCATACATAATTTGGATCCAACAAATACAATAACTATTTCATGAATAAGCAGTTAAGTGATTTAAGTTTGTGGAAAGAATCAGCAGCATTGTCAAGTTTATCTTTAAAGAAATAAATTCACGTTAATTACTTGAGGTTCGACCAGATTGAGTATTATTGAAGTGAAACTTCTTTAGCGGGGGTTGGCTGGTTGGGAATAAATTGGCAAATTCAACGGAAATTGCACACGGAAATGATGCAATGGAAAAACGAAGATAAAGGAAAACCTAATAACATAAATGTAATTAGAACGAATAGGGGTAGAGGTAGGGATCTAGATAGAAAAAAGACAAAAAATATAACCTTAAACAAAAGAAGATGTACATACATATGTATGTATGTATATTGATTATGAGACAAAATAGATATGTAACGTAAGTTTCACTTCTCCAGTGTGGCCCAGCCGCACTTACTTTTTAGGATAAGGATTTGTTATTCACAGCAAACAGTTACGCCTACAAAGTTTCGATGTCCTTTGCTCTACAACTAATTAAACTAAATGGCAAGCAGACTTATGAAACTTTAAAACAATCATACAAGTACTATATATTTAGATGAAATTATATATGTATATATGTATGAGTATTTGCTTTATAAAAAAGAGAACCATTTTGAAATGTGAGTGTTTTTACTCTCTAGAAAATAATTTATGCACCTCACATACGCAGTGTTGCATTATTTTGATACTAGGTTTCGTACTTCAAACGACGATATGTTCGTGTGCAGCCCCATTAGAGAGTGGCGGGTAGGTGGTGTTTTTTAAATTCAAGAATGTAAATTAGATTTCGCTTAACAACGTTTGTGACAAACATAAAAAAATAAATAAATTAACGACGGCTGTTTATGTTTTTAGAGTTTATGATTACGAACCTGGGACCTGATTTTAAAAATTCAAAACGATGGATCCAATATGACGGTTCGAAAAAATTAAAATTGATCCGAGTCGCTTAAAACCTTACAAACTGGAGTTTTTGAGGTTACAGACTAGGATTCTGAAATCATATGTCAAAAATTCAAAATAGCGGATCCATACTGGATCTGCCGTTTATCACGGAAAAGTTTAATTGGAGGGCACGTACGTACAACGCTGCGTATGAGTAACATTCTCATCTGGTCTGCGTAACTCAAACTCAAAATCGCAACAATGGCCACCATATTCGCCATCGCCAACGCGTAAAGGCTCATAAATCTACCGCAAAGTCTATCTGTCGAATACTCCAAGGGCGGCATCATCGTATGTTGTCATTGTCCATGCTACTGCGTCATATACTTACCACCACGGGCATGATGAGTGACCTATAGAGTTTGGCTTTTCACAGCAACCCTTCATTGCGGCATGTACATAAATATTGTCCACCGAATTTGCACCAAAAATATTTTACCCATCTCTAATTCGTTTAAAAGTTTAATTTTTTTTTCTTTAAAAAAGGTTTTACGTCAGTGGACAATCTATGGCGACCAGTAGACTATCTACAAACAAACTTATATTTAACTTATAATAAGTTTATTTTCAACAATAGATTGACACTCTACGCTATTCAATATTATTTAGATCACATACTTCGGTTTTAATAATGTATGTAAATAAAGCACAACAACAAAGGCTTTCCGAGTGCATGATAGATATAAATCTTTTTACTTGCGACTCTGCTTACAAAAAAAAAAATAAAGAAAAAACATGACAAAAGGTCAACCCGTTGACAAGGGTTGTGTGCAGCCTTTTGTCCGACAGAAAAGCTTTATTGTTTGCTTTTTACTTAAATGTGGATTACGCATATGTATGTAATTCGAACAACCACAAGAGGCAATGTGAATATTTAAAAAGCCTTTAACGTTTCACTGTATTTTTACTACATACTTGTAAAGAGGTTTCATGCAAAAATGACGTAAAACATTTTTTTTTACCAATGACAATGAACACAAGGCAACACATGCCTATAAATGTAAATGTTTATTATACACATACATATGTGTCGATCTGTAGATGTGTGTGTGAATAAGACTGAACATTCTGCATGGCTCGGCTTATGTACTCTATTTTTTATTAAAAGCAAGGAAATATGCAAAGGGAAAATAATCAACGGAAAACGGAAATATTCCACTGGATTTCTATAAATTTTTTTTCATAAACGAAGTATTTTAGTAGAAGCACTTGGGTTTTGTTGCTTTCAAATTTTTGTGTGTATGTGTTTCGAAAATATTTAAATACACACCAGCAAATGCTCGTTTGCTTCGTGCCGCCTGATAAGAACTTTTTCCTTGGCCATTGCAAAAATAGCGTGGAAAAGCACAAAAAGGTCCCTGGTCCACCCGCCTGAAAAAAAAGTATCATATATGTTAATGCTAAGTGACAGATCTCTAGTCTTCCACACACTATATAACACATATCTGTTTGTATACACAGAACCTGTGCACAGAAATTGTGAAACTTTTTTTAAAAAAAATTTTGTTTGTACGTATTAAATATGTAAATTATATGGGAGTGCCTTACCGTATATGCTGCAGAAGTTGCAAGTACTATGAGGAGGAGGAGAAGGAGACAGTTCTCCACCTTCTCTGTAACTGCCCCGCATTATCTAGAAGCAGCTTGCGCTTTCTGGGATCTTCTTTCTTTAGTGACCTTGACGAACTGGTAGATTTAAACCCTAGGTGCCTGACGAGTTTCGCCAAGGATTCAAAATGGTTTCAACGACAGAAATCTTTGAAAAGCCGCACTTTTTCATTACTTCTTGTGCAATAAGCGTTTTCGTGAAGCTCGAAAAAATACAACTACAACATTTGAGCATAGCCTCCATATCGAAACGTAAGACGTATTCTACGTCAAAAAGTGTATTCAAAGTAATTTTTGTATGAGGATATTTAAAAAGAAATTCGTTTAAAGAAAACGAACTCCAGATTGGGTCTACATGACTGTACAACTCACTTTAAGTTGGTTTTGTCATAGCCAATTAAAAGTTAGTTAATTATCGAAATCCAGCAAAACCTCTAACGACAATTTGGTTATATTTAACAATTGCTAATTTCTCACTGCAGCGACGCTATGCATTTTTATTTTCAAGAGAAACGATTCACAAATACAAATTTTCTGAATACTTCGACTTCAGCGCCACATAGCGGATCCATTTTTGTATTCGTACGTGAAGAGTACATTTATAGTTTTGGCTAAATCGTAAGATAAATATGTTGCAGCAAAACAAAGGTGACGCCTTCCTTGGACCGCTAGTATTCTCTTTGTCGATTTGACAGCAACCACCCTTTCTCTGACGTTACAATAGAAACACTAATCGCACTAGTGATGAATATTGAATTTTCATATTGTACCTATTTGCGGAAAAGTTGTACCTGCAAGTAGATAACCGTACCAAAAAATTATATATGTATTTTTATTTGCATAGTTTTTCGATAGTTGGTGGGCTACCTCTTCCTTCGGTACCGTATCTAGTTTTGGACTTAACTTAACTACATCACGGGTTTCCAACACAAAATGACTAACATTGAACATATAAACAGCTTCCGTTTACTGCACACTCAAGCGTTTTATTGCACTCGCTGTACTGTCCCGTTATTTTACAAATCATTATTTGCAGTAAGAAAACAAATACTGTAACTGCAGTAACGATAGCCAGCCGCGGCACTACAGTAATTGTTTTGATTGCGAGCAAGCCATGAGTTTCACTTCATTTATTGTCAAGTGCATTTGCTTCATTACTGCATTTACTGAAGTGTGCAATAGTGTACAATAAAATTAAACCACTTGCGCAGCCCTCTACTGTGTATACTGTGTATATGTGGTATACATTTTTAATTTCAACTGAATCGAACCATAATTACGGATTTCCTGAATATATTTTGACGTAATTTGGGACTTTATTTTATTTAATACATAGATAAGTAAGTATTTAGCAAATTTAGATTTCTAGGAATCGGAGAAATAAACATAAAAACTACAATCATTTTTAATTAATTGTCAAAATTTGCATGGAAACTCATTTCTCCAACGATCTCACTGAATAAACTCGATGAACTAAAGCCAATGCAATCCTGTCGCGAGTGTAAACGAGAAGAGAGTATGGGGCATCAATGTAACAGAGCGCTTAAATTTATAATATAATAATTATAATAAATGAGAAAATCTGCTTGATAAAGTTATCGGTTTAAGTGAATACCACTATTCTTATAATTGACCATCAAGTTAAGAATCTCTACACCTATGTACATGCATACTTCGTGGGTATGAAATTTACAAATTCCGTGTAATTCAGGCAGGCATCCAATACTTATTCTTATTAGGAACCGGTTAAATTGTTAAATAAACAATTGGATATTAATACTGGAAGTCTTCTGAAGAGAACCAGAGTTTTCCGATCGAAAATATTGATTTTAAAGAATTCTATACCATTTCTACGAAAAGTTGTTTTTCCCCTCATACAAAATACGTTGAAAACTTTGAGCGCTAAATATATTTATAAAAAAAAATAAGGGTATACTTTTTTCGGTACATAACAATCCTAGGGGGTGGCGGCATTATTTATTTATTTCGTTTTTATAGTGTAAAAACTATATTTGTCAATCGGGTCTCCTAAGAAGTCATAATTATTAGAATTTGTCTTTCTTAAAACTTTTCTTGCTTCACTCTTGCAAAGTAACAAACCAAAGAAAGTTTAAATGACATTTTGCTTATTATATCCTTTCAACTATTATCTGTCTTTTTTTTTATAAAAAAAAATTTAGCAAAAAAACTGTAAATCCTTTGCTTGCATTTTTGATTTGCGGTGATGCAAAACCTTTTGAGCAATTTGGGAATCATATGGAAGAGTTTAAATACACCCAGATTTGGGTGTCTTACGAGGTGCCGAAACAAATTTTTTACATTCCTGAAATACAATCGCATAGTAGGGGCTTAATCCGATTTTTATTTGATTTTTTTTAGCTTCATACATATGTCGCGAAACCGTCTAAGCGATGTATTCCTAGCCATTATAACTTCCTACCAAATATTGAAGCTGGAATGCCAGTTCCTAGTATCAATGCAGTAGAGCAACTGAATGTGTAAAAAAAAAACATAGACAAACACATACAAAATTTCGGAAAACTTTATTTTCGAAAAGTTTCAGTGACATTTCGTAAGTACAAAAATGTTGCACAACATTATGACGTCATTATTTATGTATGTATGTAGTATTTGAATGAGTCGGAACTTGATGGATACAGCGCATGTGCGCTCAGTAGTAGAAATTACTACATAAAAAAGAGCAACGGCACTTGTATTGAATGGAGTAAGTAAATTCGAAAATGCATTTGCATTTAGTATGCTGTGAACCTACCACAACAATGGTTTAGGCAAATCTGAGAAAAGCCAGTAGTTATTTCATTTTTGCTTTGAAAAGGCGATAATTTTAACATAATCCTTTTCTGAACAAAATTAATTTGCTGAGTTCTTTTTAATCGACTTCCACGAAGGAGGAGGTTATCAATTCATCGGAATGTTTTCTATATTTTTTTTATTTTACGTACATATGTTACCGTAAAAATTTGGTTCACGTGAACCGTTTTCGATAGTTGTTTATTTAAAGATGACACCTCATCACTCTGAGCTGGACCTATTTGAATTTTATAATTCTGGCGGAACACCTTTTTCTTCTTTTTCGAAAACCGGTTTTCGAGTTATTCGAAAAATTTCAAGTTTAAACAAAACCGGTTTCCTATTGTGAAATAAAGAAAACACCGGATAAACCGATTTTCTTTTACACAGTTTTCATCAGGGACCGAGAACAAAAGGTATAATCGAAACTAAATGTCGTTTTCGTAGTGTTGTTCGCAAGAACGCTTCAAAATGAGAACTAAGCTGTCGAGAACGCTCTCAATGGGAATTATATAAGAACAAAACTCTATGGAACGTACCCAAATAGAACAAAATGGGAACAGAAGTCTCCGGAACGTTTTGGCAAAAAACAAAAGGGGAAGAAAAGTCTAAGGAACCTTCTCTCGAAGAAATGTTTGGGAGCCAAAGCCTCAGGAACTTTCTGAGAGAGAAGGAAATGGGAACAAATGAAAGCGAGAGCAAAATTTTTCACATAGCGTTCATTAGTTTGAAATGTTTGAATATCAAAACTAAAGAAAAAAGAACTGAAAAGAACTGCATTTTTACAACGCATTTTTTCTAACTTTTTTCGCCATTGAGTAGTGCTTTTGTCGCCGTAGCCTACTGCCACTCGCGGGGTCCATGGTTTGATTCCTGGTACCAGCAACATCAAAGCAAGTTTTTATCAATGTACGTCTGCCCGAAAAAGGCATCTTCGGAGGTGTACAATTCGAAAACGTTTAAGCACCAAACATGCATTTATTAGAATCAAATATGATCCTGTTAGCCCTCAAATAACCAAAGATATACATAATTTTAATACTAATTTTAATACTATATAAGGGTTCTCTTTTAACTGTAAAAACACTTAAAAACTTAGAAAAACTTTTATTACGAGGTCAAGATTTGTAAAAAAACGGTTTGTTCCATAATTCTGCTTTGCCGGGCTCGACATATATTTGAGTTAGAGGATGCCAGTTGAGTCGATTCTCTCGCCAGTATATCTACGAGTAAGTAGAAGGTAGTATGAAATTCCAATACTCTCCAGTCTATCGAGTATTTTAACCCAGTTGGCAGAGTTGAAGGAGTTCTTAATGTCTAAATTTACAATAACGCAATAATATTTTGCTCATTCCAGACACCATGTGTACCGCTTGTTGCATCTCGTGCTAACTTAATGACTTTTGTAGGCATATCTATGTATGTTTGTACATTAGGGTGGTCCAAAAAAAAGTAAAGTCGGAATATTAATGCTCTCACCCCCTACGTTTGTTCTACAACGAAAAGCAACATACCCCTGTTTTTTTAATAAAAAAACATTTAGAGGTCGCTCAAAGCGCTCAAGTTTTCCATTTATTTTATATGGGAAAATAAAGTTTTTCATAGAATGGTGTAGAATTCTTTAAAATTTATATTTTTCGATCGCAAAACACCGTTTCCCTTAACAAGATTTTCGTAATAATACCTAATTGTTTATTTAACCATTTCTTGATATTAAGTATTTTTATAGGTCCCCCAAAACCCCCAAAAAAATGCAAAGAAGGGACCAATAAAAAATAGTTAGTATTAAAAAAAAAAAATTAAATAAACAATTGGGGACTATTCTCTGAAATCTTCTGTAGAGAACCACACTTTTCCGTTCGAAAAACTTTTATTTTCAAGAATTGTATACCAAAGGTTGTTTTTTCCCCTTATAAAATACGTGGAAAACTTTTAGCGTTTTGATCGACCTCTAAATATTTTTCGATTTCGAAATAAAAAACAGGGGTATGTTTTTTTCGATACAGAACAATACTGGCGGGTGAGTAGCATTAAAATTCCGCCTTTACTTTTTCACATGCATTTTTGGACCACCCTAATGTACATACATATATCATGTATAAAGGCACTTAACACTCAGTTCAGCTTAAGGAGGCAATTAAAGTGCCTGATATATTATTTTTTGGCTAATAAAAATATGTAACTATGTAAGTATGTATTTATAACGACTAAATACTGTACCACATGCAATCGGTTCCAAAAATCTGCGAGCGTTTCTGTTTAAATTAGCAAGAAAAATTGGTACGAGTTGTAGATCATTGTACACTTTGAACCGATGTTTCTGAAGAATATATTTCTTTTCTTTTTTTGTAATTTTGTAGTTTCCAAATTTAATTTGAAATTAAATCCACAAGCCTCAAAAAAAAGAGTGCTGATAAGTTAAGCGTCAGTTCACATGAATGAACAGTCGATCGTTTACCTCAACATTTATGTATTACGCAGACTGCCTCAACAATATTTTTTCTTACTTGCATACAGTTGTGTGTATTAAATGTGGTTTTCAATTTAATGTCTGCAAATAGTTTCAAAGGAAATACATACCTATATACAAATATGCATCGCAGGTGTGTGAAAGGAATGTTTCAGGTGGTAGACTGATTATTATTAAATCCAGTCGCCTTCACGTGCTTAAATGACATTTTATCTAAAGATCCAGTCCGGGACAAAAACCTTTCGGCTTTGTCTATGCCATCTCACTTTTCTAAAAATAGCGCCTGTCATTTGGTTTGTTAAATCAAACGTAAAAATGTCAGATATCGTAGGGCAACATATTTTTTGACCTTTGCCAAATTATCTGCAATGCAGCTACTTAATATTTGCAATCATTGGTCAATATGTATTAGTTTGGCTTTTAAGGGGGGCCCTAAGGGGCTTAAACACATACATATAAACATCCATATGAGCTAGGAATGTTGCGAATGTGGTAATTGAGATGCTGATATCTAAAAGCTAACATCTGCGGAGGCGGGATGTATGTAGATATCAAGTATTTTTAGGCACTAATTTGGGTAAGTAAATTTGGAAATTTAGATAAATGAAAAAAATGGAAAGGTAAGGAATTTTAAATAATATTTATTTTATATGGTACTTCAATTTAAAAATTGCGGTACTATATTTAAAAAATAGCAATATTGCTGCCTTTTCAGCTTCCAGCCTGATGTGCAAATAAATTGTCTCTGTATGATTAGTAGATTGCTGGGAATAGGCGTCTTGTCTTTCAAAAATATATAGATTATGTATTTTCAACTGTATGCAAAAATAGGCAACAGTGTGACAACCAAGCGCACCCATTTTTAAATAATTTGGGCAGGTTTTTCGTTAAGTCTATATTTTGCACTTTTTCCAACTTTGGTAGAAAATAAAAAACACCCATATTGACCTCGGTGAAATTTCTGGTGCTTATTTACTAACTACTCCTTTACCTACACTGAGAAAAAAATTAAACTATATCCTCTTTGTTTCAAGCTAAACCGCCTTTTGCTTACTTTAAACAGATATATTTTTGGAGAATACGATTTCGTTCTGCACTTCTCAGTTGCTTTTACGTAATTAAAACACCAAACAAATCAAAAATTGTATGTTCCGTATAATGAAAGCTTTGGGTGGCAAACTAAAAATTTTTAAGATAAACTCATTTGAAAGGCAAGGGGTTACCACCTTTTGTGAAATGTTGAATTCAATTTTAGCAATAAGTTAAATGAAGTATTACAATACCAGAGTGTTATGAAAGCGGTTTAAGAAAGTTTTCGAAAAAAATTTTAAATAGGGTTGCCACTTGTGTAAAAAGTAAAATTCAATGAAAACAATAAGTTTGATGATGTTATATACCACGGGTGTTAAACGAAAACGGTTTAAAATATGTTTACTACGAAAATATCTTTTAGGAGCGCTGCCACCTGTTTAAGAAAAATCTTATTATTTTTTAGTAATAAATAAAACGAAAGAGTACGGCCACATGGGTGGCAAACGAAAGATATTTATGAGGTTTTTTATTCCAAAGTATATTGAAAGGGGGTTGCCACCTGTTTAAAAATGGCGCATGTATTCAATTTTATTAATAAGTTAAATGAAGTATTACTATATAAGAAGGTTACGAAAGAGGTTTAAGAAAGCTTTCACAAATATTTTGAAGAGGATTGCCACTTGTATAAAACGGTCAAGTTCAATGATGTTTTATACCACCAGTGACAAGTAATGTTATTTGTGAAATTTTTATTTCGAAAATACTCTTAAAGGGGGTTGCCACTTGTTTAAAAATGTCAAATACAATTTTATTAACAAGGTAAATGAAATATTACGTTATGGGTGCCAAGGAAAGAGGCTTTAGAGGGATTAATTCAAAAAAAAATATTTGAAGACGGAATTAGGCCCGGTATTTAGATATTCATTACTTTTCTACAACTTTAATCGAAAAATTTGCATCTATATTGTTTGAGAATCCCGGGATTAACATTTTTGTCTCCACCTGTTAAAAAAACTCATTCATTTTAAGCAAAAGCTGGCAATCAGAATATCTTTCGTCTTTATCTTTTTTATTTTATGGTGCATCTCAAAATAAAAAAATAAAACATTTTTAATACTAAGGGCCGGTTTCTGCTGTAGGTTTTAAATATTATCTGCCCTTTAAAAATAAATTTTGTTTTGAAAAAAAAAAAATGTGTTTGAAGGGCAGATAAATTTTAAAAGCTACTTGAGAAAATCTAACCCAAATTTTTACCTAACTTAGGGAAATTCTATAGAATTTCATCACTTTTTAATCAGAATTTTTAGGAAAAATTTTGGTATCCAGTTTTGTAGCCAATTAAATTTTAATACGATGAAGTGAAAAATGAAGTAGCTAGAGCTTACAAGTCGACGTCTGACGGTGTGACGCATTTTTTCATACAAAGTATGTATGTCCGGAAATTTTTGTATATGCAACACCGTCAACAAAAAAAATTGCCAAAGATCAACTTAGCTATACTTATTGTATTGAAATTTAATTGGCAGCAAAGCTGCATACCTAGATTTTTTTATTTCTGGGTAAAAATTTCAAAATTGCATCGCATCTAAATTTCGATTTTTTTTTTTTTAATTAGTCCAATGAAAATTTGTTGAAATTCGTCTAATTTTAATAAATCTTGTACAAATTTTGAAATTCTAGCTTACATGGTTTCGTCAGATAGTGAACTTTGCTTTAAAAAAAAATAATTTATTAAATAAACAAAAGAAAAATAGGCAAAACTAGGCAAAATATTGCGTCCCTATTTGTTTGCCTGCCGAAGTATGTATGAATCTATGTAACCAATTCGACATCACTAATTAGCATGGTTGATTTTTCTCAAGAGCAAAGAAAGTGGCCAGTCATATTTCACTTAAAAATAATAAATTTCCCGCCGTACTCGTTCGCATTTTTCGAGTCTCATTGATCGTCCCATTTCGTTGGATGAAGATATGTATGTATGTATTTATTATTCCGCAGCGAGTAGGTTACGTATACGTCGCGACATCCATCAGCTACAGTACCAACATTGCAGATAATACTTGTATACATATGTATGTATGTATGTACATTCATAGTACATACATACATATACTTTGCTAACTCAATTATTATTAGACTAACAGCTGCTAATGAAACAAATTAATTATATACCGTTACCTAATTAGTAACAGCCTTAATGGGGTTGTATGAAGTTTTAGTATCTACGTTTCAAGGTCATTCAACAGAGGAAAATATTTTGAATTTTAGTTTATGTGCAATGGTGTGAAAGAAATTTTGAATGTTTGACCGATTTATAGAAGTCAGGCTATGAAGTGAATAATGCCGAGTTCTAAGTTTTTATTAGCGCAAAGGTAGCGCAGAAGTTAAGCATAATAAGATATGTATATATAATAATAATAATAGATTGGCGCTTACACATATATTAGTGTTTGGCCGAGCTTCTCCTCCGATTTGTGGCGTGCGCCTTGATGTTGTCACACAAAGCGGAGGGACCTACAGTTTTACGCCGACTCCGAACGGCGATTGTATTTTTATGAGAAGCAATTTTTTTCATGGCAGAAATACACTCGGAGGTTTGCCATTGCCTGCCGAGGGACGACCGCTGTTAAGAAAAAACCTTTTTTCTATATTTTTGCGATGTTGCTTTGACCAGGGTTTGAACCCAGGCATTGTGGATTGGAAGCGCGCACTGCTTACCACTACACCACAGCGGCCGATATGTATATATATATATATATATATTTATGTCCAAAAACATACATTTTCTTAAGGTCTATCGATGGCTTGTCGATTGCTTGAAATTAACTACCTACTAACGTTTTATTTTTTTTCTCTGAACGTTAAGTAATTTTTGCCATCTTTAAATTACGTCGTTTACCAAATTTGTACAAATACACTGCTGTTTGTCCACAACTTTTGCCAAACAATTTCAATTATAAACTTTAGTTTTTATCGTAGACTCTTCGGTCATTATTTTTACTTCATTACGCTTACTTAAATACTTACGCAGCTAATTTTTCGCAGCAGGTGTAGGCGTCTGTTTACAAATTCACAACCAAATTTCTACTTGAAGTTTAGAAAGTGATTGTATTTGTTTACATACATTCATAATTCGTGTTGAAGTGAATGTGTTCTCTCAAAAAATTAAATTCCAGAACTTCACGCTCGTCAAAATTTGACGCTGAGTTGCTTTTGAAATTCCTATGCGGGTAGTGATGAGTGTTTTGCAAAGTTGGTGGAAGGTAAATTCTTGTACATTTACATATTTATACATATATTAGAATCTGGACACATTTTTTGCAAGCTAAAAACTGAGACATACTTTTGTTTCGCAGCATAAAAACAGAAAATAAATTGTTGGTCTTTTAGTAATATTTTGTTTAACCTTAAAAAATTTGATATAAATTGCTTATTATTTATAAACTGTTCAAAAAAATTTTTAGTGCTTATCAACTTGATATAAATTTTTGGCTACTTAACAACGGATTTTTTTAGCATTTAACTTTATAAAACAGGACGCAAATTGTTAGTAATTTATAACTTTTTCGAAACTACTTTTTACAGATTTTGGTAGAATGTATTAAAATACAGTTTCGATCAAAATTTTAAGGTGTTAGTACCAAAAAGAACGGAGTTACATGCCATTTTTTAGAGAACCGTACCTATTTTTGATACTCTTTTTATAATCTTTTTTGCTTCTCCAGTAAAATAAAAAATTTGTATGTTAAGGTTTTTGTGAGTTAAGATAACGATATGTTTTCTGGTAACTTTAAAACCGGACATGAATTTATGGTAACTTTAAAAGTAGACATAATTTTTGAGCCCCAAAAACAAAAACAAGACACAATTTTTGGTCATTAAAAAACTGAGAACATTTTTGGCAATTCGAAGATTGGATATGTAGTAGGTATATACTGGACATAGTTTTAGTATGGATTAATACGATTTTTTTCGTATGAACATAAATTTCAGGAAATTTAAAAACAAGATATAATTTTAGGTGACATACAAAATGGACATCATTTTTGGTTAATTTAAAAAGTAGACATAATTCATTGGTATATAAAATTTGCATAACTGCACATAAATATATGGTAACTTTAAACTTCGACATAATTTTTTATCCATTATGAAACGAGGCATAATAAAATCTGATGTTTTTTTTAGCTCGACAACTGGACATAGTTTTAGTAGGGGCTAGTAAAAATATGGATTTCACAAATGGACATATTTTTTCATCTTAACCTAAATTTCATGTTAAAACCAATTTATAATTTTAGGTGATATACAAATTCGACATGAATTTTTGTTAGTTTAAAAAGTCGACATAATTCTTTGGTATATGAAATTGGCATTACGACTTTTTGGTTATTTAAAAACTGGACATAAATTTATGGTCACATTAAACGTAGACATAATTTTTGTGCCTATAAAAAAAACCAAGACACAATTCTTAGTCATTAAAAAATTAGCAATAGAGAGATTGTTTTTGGAAATTTGCCAGCAGATTTTAAGTTTTTTTTTTTCTTTTTGGGGTATTAATTTTTGATCACATAAAATCTGGGCATAAACATTTAACAATTCAGGAACTGGACACACATTTTTGTTTCTTTTAAAACTGGACGATATTTTTTGTAATTTAAAATCTGAATACAAATTTTTGGTAATTAAAAAGTTCAAGTTTTTTTTATTAAAAAACATTGTACATAAATTTTTGTAGTAGGCTTAATTGCCTACTAATTCATACATTTTTGGGAATTTTAAAATGCGGCTATATCTTTCGTTAATTTCACTGCTGAACAAATTTTTTCGCTCAATATAAAATGAAACTAATCATCTGATTATTTAAAATCTATTTAGGCTTACGTTTTTGGCCATTTCAAAATTTATCTTTAGGTTTTATTTCCGAGGTGAACCCATCCACATTATTAGTTGTACATAAATGCATACATACATACTTAGATATGCATGTTATCGCCATACATACATTCATACATACATACATACATACATGTGTAAGCACATGCCACATTATTTATTTTTTGTTGTGTGTACTTTCACTTAACCAACGGAAGCAAAGAAAACATTACAAGTTGCAAAAAGCAGTAAATAAAATTGTTGTTGTCCTTAACCTAGTGTGATTTATGAAACAATCAAATGCTATGCCCTGTGTACATTAGTCAATGTGCGTCGGTTATGAATTATTACTATGCTGAATTACTAATATCCTGCGATGGTTTTTTGTTGGTTCCGAGTCAACTTCTATGAAAGTAACCAACCGAAAGCCAATTGTGAGACTTTTCCTATTTCATTTGTTATCATTTTGGCGTGAGTTTTGTTTTCAACCGTTGTGTTATTGAGCTTCATACGACTTATTTTCTTATTTCATTTATTGCCTGTGACAGTTGACATGGATCACCACATTTTCAATATTAATTTTCCTTTGAATGAAACTGCGGTTAGGTGTGAAAATGCAAGTATGTATGTAATATTGAAGTGGTGTGAAATTCAACAACAATTTTGAAAGGTAATTGCAGTATCAGCCACAACATGCGTACGAAGTGGCTTTCTACTTTTAATTACCGAAAGCAATATTTAATACTAGCTTTTGTCCGCAGCTCCGCACCCGTGAAGTTTCGTTTAACGTTAGACACAGTTTTAAATGTAACAAAGTTTTGTTTAACGAAAAAAAAGTTGCTTATTGTCTCGAGTTGTGAAATTAAGAAGGAAAACTTTTTAATCAAATTGAATTATATTTATAAATAAGTAGCAACCTTTCTTAAAAACGTTTCGTTCCACATCTATTTATGCTATTTAAATCGAATTTGTCTTTTAAACAGGTGGCAACCCTCTCGAAATATATTCTCGAAAGAAATCTTTCTTAAACCTGTTTCGTTTGAAATCAATTCTGTAATATTTGATTTGACTTATTGATAAACATGAATTTGACATTTTATTAGGTGGCAACCCTCTTTAAAAATGTTTTCGAGGTAAACCTTGCTTAAACCTCGTTCCGTTGACATTCATATTTAATGTTTTATTAAATTTAATAATTAAACTAAATTTTACTTTTAAACATGTGGCAACCCCATCGAAGTATATTTCCAAAATAAAGTCTGCTTAAACCTGTTTCGTTTGAAATCAATTCTGTAATATTTGATTTGACTTATTGATAAAAATGAATTTGACATTTTAACAGGTGGCAACCACTTTAAAATTATTTTCGAAATAAAGCTTTCGAAATGCATATCCTTTGGCATGCTTAGTTAAATATTTCATTTAATTTGTTAATTTAATTGATTCTGAATTTCTCAAGAAGTGGCAAGCATTTAGAAAATGTAAATACATACAGAAATAAAGCCGTCTTAAATGATTTTGGGCTGGCAGTTATCTATGTATATTAGAAGGTTCTAATTAACTTATTAATTTAATTAAATTTAACTATTTGCGCAGGTGGCAACGTCCTTAAAAAAATAAAAAAAAAGACAATCATATTAAAATATTTAATTTAAATTGTGAATTATATTGTTTTTGAATTTTCAAGCATGTGGTAACCTCTTCCATTTTCGAAACAAAGATTTTTCAAATCTCTCTCTTTATTTGTTGTATACATTTATTTTGAATTTTAAAACTGGTGGCAACCCTCTTCAAAAATATTTTCGAAATAAATTGCTTCGAAACTCTTTCGTTCGACCCCCACACTGCTCTAAAATTATAGTTTACTTGTTAATTTATTAATTTTAACGTATTAAACAGTAAGCAACTCTCTTTCTAAAATATCCTATGGTATTAATCCAGAGCGTAAGCTATTTGTGTGCAAAACTTTATCTAAAACCGTATAGCCGTTTAAGTGTGAAAGAGCAACAGACATTCTCAGTCACTCGCTCACAAGCTACCCAAATTCTTTTCACAGTTTTCTTACCGGAAAATATATGAAAAAGTTTAAATTCGTCAGTAAAAAAAAAGGTTGTCACCGATACAGAATTGGGCTATTATAATATTTATTAGTAGAATTTTATTCAAATTTAATTTTTATTTTATAATTTTTTCTTTATTTACGCCGTAACCGCCTAAGCGATTTTGGACGAGTTCAAAAAAGCACTATAGTCGTTTCTTCTATACCAACTGACGCCAATTGGAAATGCCAAGTGAAGCCAAGTCCTTCCCCACATGGTATTTCCATCGCAGTGGGAGCGTTTCTCTTCCTTTGCTACAACCAGCAGGTTTCGAGTTGAACACTTTCAGAGCTGGAGCGTGGGTGTCCATTTGAACAACATGGCCAAGCCAGCGCAGGGGCTGTATTTTGATTGGCGGCACTATGTCCATGTCGGACCAGGGCGGAAAAGTGTGAGCGATGATTAGGCGCCGAGAAATTCATCTTGGTTTTGAAAACTGCCGTAAGTCGCCTAACTTTCTGATAAAATTTTCTGCCGTTCCTCCGGTCAGCCAACATTTCAAGCTCCTCGCCTAATATCGACCCCACATTGTGTATACATATATACATATGTATGTATTAGGGATGGTGCGGATGTGGAATTTTAGACATCCGCGGATGCGAATGCGGATGCGAATTTCTAACAGCTAACATCCGCGGATGCGGATGCGAATGCGGATGTCAAGTATTTTTAAAAACCAATTAGAATCTAGCATAATGGCGAGATCGTTGTTTAAACAGCGCTT
>NW_023458565.1:5276329-5276985 GCF_013731165.1 Rhagoletis pomonella | reverse complement strand
AATTAGAATCTAGCATAATGGCGAGATCGTTGTTTAAACAGCGCTTACAAGCCAAACCAGATACATATGTATGTCATGTTGTTTCAGAATTTGGAGAACCTGTAACTTTATCAGCAGTTTTCGATTTTAGTTTTTGTAATTCATTTTTAATACTATAATACGAGTCATTTGTGTACGTGTTGACTAGCCTTCGACTACACACAGTTGAATCATTCAGAGTCATGCCGGGAGTCATGTTGGTGTAACTAACACATATTTGCTTTCACAAACACATCCAAACCGACGCACGAGTCAGACGCACCGTGTATGCCGCCTATAACATCAAAAGCAAATCACGAAAATTTTGTTAAGAATTACAGTGCACACTTTCTTCTTTTGTGTCTAGTCGTTTTTTTTTTTAAGATTGGTCCAAAAAAATCATAATAAAGAAAGAAGCCAAAGCAGGTATTTAAAGCACAGAAAAAAAATATTATTAAAAGGACTATGTTCTCTTTGACGTACGTCAAAGGTAGGGTAGAAGTGGGAACTTTTATGGCTGCCCATTGGTAGCTCGGTTATATACCTTAAGAAATTATATTTTAAAGACATTTTTATCAAAGTTTATAAATGTGACATTTGATCAGTTTTGTTACACAAATACTCCTACGACCACAGGC
>NW_023458565.1:5207861-5246329 GCF_013731165.1 Rhagoletis pomonella | reverse complement strand
ACATTTCCCGCAGGGAAGCCAAGCCGGCAACTGCATATGCACGAGCATTTGAGCCACTATGGCTGCTACATATGTATGTACTTTTTTGTTTTTCTCGTTTGCCTTGTTAATTCGAAAGAAATTCATTCATAAAAGTTACTTTGAAAATTTGCACTTTTTACATGGACACATACGTACATAAAAAGCTATGTGGATGCATTTCTCCATGCGCTATTTCCGTGCCGTTTTAATTGTTTTAGTTGTGCTAAATGTAATAAATATACATAGATATGTATGTATATTTTTAATGCATTCATACATGACAGATGTGTGGTAAGATATCCCCACATACAGCTAGCCGTCCGTCTTGGCTGACAGTAATGTGGGTACAACGGCGTGAATTAGTTTGATGTTGCTTCAAAAGAAGTCACCTCGAAAACAAAGCAGCGTAACAATTTTTCTTGTAATTTTTCTTGCACGCGAAATTAAGTACATATGGACGTATGAGTGGTGTACACTTTTTGTCATTTTTATTGTTTTAGAGTTTTTTTTTTACTTCGCTTTAAAGGCAGATTCATTCATGCATACATACATATGCACTATGTTTGTCCATAATTGAACTAAATTGGAACAAAGTATCCAGAAACAACCAAAGTAGAGCGTAGTACAAAAAAAAAATACTAGTGAACCCGCATGGCGTTAAAACGGGCAACATTGAATTTCTAAGATCTAAAAAATATTCCAAATGTTAATCAGAGTTATAAGCAAGCGTTCCGAATGCCATATTTCATCTAAATACCGTGCAGCCATTTTTGGGTGAAGAGAGGTCTCGCATAGTTTCGGTTTTTAATATCCCCAAAATTTCAAATCACGCTGTACCGATAAAAAAAGATCCCACTTCAAAAAATTTAATCTTAACCCATATATACAGCCCAAGGTCTTTATTGCACCTCTCATACTAGAAATTGGAAAAAACGGTGCAATCTAATGACCTTCATAAAAAATTCCCGCTCGTATAATACAGTGAAACCTCCCTTGGGCGGACACTCACCGTCAGTCATTTTTTGTCCGCCCAAGAGAGGTGTCCGCTTAATGGAGGGGAAGCCTATTTTAGAACTTTTTAATGTTTTAATTAATTGAATAGTCACTATTTCTTATTTGAATAAAAGATATTGATATTACATCGTTCAAACCAAAATGTGCATGTATTTTTTCAAAAGTGCACATTTCATTTATGTGCATAAGTACATATTCAGTAATAACAAAATAAAAATAAATATTACATTTTAGTCCATAAACTACATAAAATCATAGATTCATTACATAAAAAACTGGGAAATTGTCGATTGACGTAATTTTAATTTTTTAATTTTTTTCAGTGTCAGTACCTTTTTCATTAATAGTTTTCATGTTTTTATCAGTCTCCAAGGGTTTCTGACAATTCAAATAACGAACCTAAACCACTGCGCAAACCAAACTAAATGTGTGCATAACAATCACATTTTGTGCGGGAAGTCCCCTTTTTCCATTTAGTAGTCCGCCTATGAGGAGTTCGCGTCCGCTCAACGGAGGTTTTTGTTTGATTTGTTATGAAAAGAAATCTTAATGTGCGTTGATAAGAGGTTCGCGTCCGCCCAATAGAGTTTTTGTGTCAATTTTATGCAAAATAACTGTCCGCGTCCGGCCAAGAGAGTGTCCGCTTAAGAGAGAGTAATTTGTTCCGAAATTTATACTTAAAACTTGGTATAGGGAAAAATGTCCGCCCAAGGGAGGTGTCCGTCTAATAGAGGTGTCCGTTAGGAGAGGTTTCACTGTATACGTATATACTCATTCAGAGTGATATGACTTTTCGAAAAGGTGGCAAGCTAATGAAAAATATTTATTTATTTATTCGAAGTTTCAATTAATTCTTCATAAAACTTGTGTGTAAGTTGACTAAATTCGACTATCCAACAGGTGAAAATACTTTTCAAACATACTTTCCAGCTAAAACCTCTTTCAATCTCTTTCTCTTCTGATACAAATTTCAATTAACTGATTAATTAATTTAAATTTGATTTTTCAAACACCTGGCAGCCCTGGCAGATATAAAGCCTTTTCAAACCCATTTCGACTGATAACCATATTTTAATTATTTATTTGGCCTTTAAATTAATTTTAATTTCACTTTTTAAACGGGTGGCAACCCTCTCCAAACACCTCAAAAATTTTTCTAGTGTTCAAACTAACGATAAAAATTTTTCGCTCTTCACCCGTACGTCAAATAATTTTCGTATAGGTTAATTAAATTTTACTTTTTAAACAGATGGCAACTCTCTTCAAACGTGGTTTAAAACTATAACCTTCTTCAATTACTCTCGCCGGACATTGTGGTACATTTTTAATTTTTTAAACATGTAGCAACCCTCTAAATGTAGTTCAGAATTAAAGCCTTGTCAAATGCATTTCGATTGGTGCTAATTCCTAAATAATTTATTTAGCTTATTAAATAATTTGTTTAACTTTTTAAACAGGTGGCCTCTCTGTTTAAACATCTCTAAAATATTGTTAAGTCTTCAAACTAAAGATTTCTTAAGACTCTTTTATTTGACAAATTTTAATATTTCGTTGCGTATAAGTTAATTGAATTAGATTTATGAAACAGGTGGCAACCATCTTCAAAATATTAACAAACTATTACCTTCTTAAAATCGTTTCGTGTAGCGCCCACATGGTGATACATATGTATGTCCATTACCTAATTCCCTTAATTTAAAGTTAATTTATTTTTCTAAACAGGTGGCACCCCTCCTACATTAAAGTTGAGAAACAAAGCGTTTTAAACCCATTTCGATTGATACCCATTTTGTAATACTTGGTTTAAGTTCTTAAATAATTTCAACACAATTTTTTAAAAGGTGGCAACTGTTTTCGAAAAGTTATACCACATTGCACATCTGCAAATGCTGTGTCCTTTAATTTGACACCTCACTTTTGAAAATCGAACGAACGATGCAGATCTTATATTCTGGACAAAAAATTCCTTCGTGTATTATATATCGATGGCTGAGTGGAAGATCGACCTATCTCGGCAACCAGTTCGAAAAGGCTCTATCTCAAAAAACTTTTCAAGAACGCCGTATTTCAGAATTTAATTGAAAAACACCCTATCTCAAAATTCGGTTCAAAAATGCCCTATCTCACTTCAAAATGTATTGAAAATATGCTGATATAGGGCGTTTTTTGAATCGGCAGCTGAGATAGGGCGTTTTTGAAACGAATTCTGAAATAATGATATGAAAGAATTTTATTAAAAAGTTCACAGTTTCAGCAGAATTTCCAAACCAAATTTTAAATGAAAACCGGGTATTTATTAAAAACATCTATCGGTCATAATTCGGCGAGTAGATACTGTATATCGTCACCTGAGTGGAAGATCGACCTATCTTGGCAGCCAGTTCGAAAACGCCCTATCTCAGAAAACTATTCAAGAACGCCCTACTACAGAATTTGATTGAAAAACACCCTATCTCAGAATTTTGTTGAAAATACATTGAAAATGTGCTGAGATAAACGTTTTTGAATCGTTAGCTGACATAGGGCGTTTTTGAGCCGAATTCTGAAATAGGGCGTTCTTAAAAAGTTTTCTGAGATAAGCCGTTTTCGAAC
Source organism: Rhagoletis pomonella (assembly GCF_013731165.1). Lineage (NCBI taxonomy): Eukaryota > Metazoa > Arthropoda > Insecta > Diptera > Tephritidae > Rhagoletis > Rhagoletis pomonella. The sequence continues at coordinate 5,242,702 of NW_023458565.1, read as the reverse complement.
TGACTGCCGAAATAGGTCGATCTTCCACTCAGGTATCGATATAGAACTCACCTGTAGAATAAAACCCCATTTTACAAAGTTAGAATCGATCGTTTATTTTTGAATTTAGTTGGCTTTTTTAATTTTTATTTTTAATTTCTCTACAAAGCTTAACAAGTGGATTTATACGGTGTTATGTAGTATATAATTGACTAGACTTTAGCAACAAAATAGTCGAGACTTGATTAGTTTTAAGAGCTCCTTTGTCCGCTTTCAACGCCCTCTGCAAGTAATCAATGGTGCTTGACAACACCTCCTGACGTATGTATGTCTCGCCTCACCAGTTCATCAGCCTTGCTAGTTTCTTGCAGAGATCGAAAATAACCCTCTCCACTTATCTTTTATTGTGTTTCTCACGGACACAAACACAAATCTCACTAGCACAGAGTGTTAATCGCGTGCCAATGGATCTTTTTGTGCATTCTGCTGTGGGTTATTTATCAACTGCTTAAATTTCCCTTCGCCAAAACCCTTTGGCTCTCTGGTTTCTTGCAATAGCACTGTGGTGTAGTAATCAAATAAGCTGTACAGCAGAAGGTGCTCAGGCATTCTCCGACCAGTTTTGAGTAAATCAGCAATTAACTTAATGCTTTTATCACCGCTTAATTATCAGAATAAATACGCAATTGCTTTAAGAAGTATATCGGAAGTAAGCAAGCAATTAGCCTTAGTTAAAGATTGGTGGAAAGACACTTGAGCTATTTTTGAAAAGATTCGCTGACCGTGGGTGCAGCACAACGTCTAGGGCCTAGAGGTTATGCACACTTTTAAAAATATCGGAACTTGAGTCAAACTTAAAGCAGTGGTAGCATCAATTGTTATGCCCAGGAATACCATGTTAAGCAGGTCGAAAAATGCCACAGTAGAGTGGAGACGTGCCTCTCTGATAACGATGGAAGCGGAATTTTCTATTTTTCTCCAGCTACTAGTTTTCTCTAGTGACGTTTACTAAATTTGTAACGATTTCATACACCCAATAAACTACATACCCAATTTAAGTGTTAGAATAACTGCACAACTAGCTTTTCAGGCGTTCCGCGCTTTTCAGGCTTTCAGTTACGCAATTCAGCTATTGATGAAAGCCTCAAAAAAGCGCCGAACGCCCGCAAAGCTTGTTGTGGAGTTGTACTCTAAGGGCGATACCTCTAAAAAAATATATTACTAGAATGAAAGAATTTTTCCAGTTTCTCTGTTTTACTTTTTTCTTAAATGAGCATTTTTTCTTATAATATTGAATTAATATTTGTTTTTTCTATCTTCAGGACATTCGTGATCGTTGCGATCGTGAAGCTAGTGAAAAGCAATTTGGCACTGCTGAATCGGAAAAACCACAAAATCGGTGTTTAAACAGATACAGAGACGTAAATCCCTACGATCATTCGCGCATTATCATCCATAGAGGCAGTGTAGACTATATAAATGCTAATCTTGTTAAGGTAAGCAGGTCAAATGCGAGAAGATAGAATATAACACACATATTATTTTTTTTTTTTAATTTTCCACACAGCTCGAACGTGCCGAACGTAAATATATTCTAACACAAGGTCCGCTAGTCGACACCGTTGGCCACTTTTGGCTAATGGTATGGGAACAAAATACTAAAGCCATTCTTATGCTGAACAAATTGATGGAGAAAAAGCAGGTCAAATGTCATCACTATTGGCCGGATAGAAAGGGCCCTGAAAATGCATTAAGATTAAATGAAGTTAACTTGACTGTTGAATTTTTACGTTGTGAAGAATATCAGAACTTCTGCCGCAGATGGTTCAAGTAAGTTCAGTTAATTTCAGCTTTGTTGCACTTATTAAAAATTTCTCAATTATTCTCATATTAGGCTAACAGATCTTGAATCGAAGACAAGCCGCGAGATATTACAATTCCACTATACAACATGGCCGGACTTTGGCATTCCCAGTTCACCAGTTGCGTTTTTGCAATTTTTAAAACAGGTGCGCGACTCCGGTGCACTCGATGCGGATGTGGGGCCCGCAGTGGTACACTGTAGCGCTGGAATTGGGCGCTCTGGCACTTTTTGTTTAGTTGACTGCTGTCTAGTTTTGGTTGGTGATGAAAGTTGTTTCATAGTTGTGTTATAAGTTTTAATAAGTTTTTTTTCTTTCGTGAATTATAGATTGAAAAGGAAGGCGAGAGCAAAGTTTCTGTACAGGATGTGCTCTATGAATTGCGCAGGTATCGCATGGGCCTAATACAGACTGCAGATCAATTATATTTCTCATATCAGGCAGTTATAGAGGGAATCAAATTGCTTAAGGATCCAGTAAGGAATTTCTCATATTTAACATTTATTTATGTACATATAAATAGTCGTACACAAAATGTAATACCTTCATTTGTTTAAAGGAATTTCTGAATTACAAGGAGGAGCCAATTAATAGCAGTGACAATGAGCACCACGATCAGTATGGCACAATTGGTGGTGATGTGCCACCACCTCTGCCTCCACGTACACATTCCCTAGCACTGCCAATGGCCGGCTGCAGCGCTGCCGGTGCACTAACGTTGAATTTACATGGCAAACCATTACCAAAAATACCGGCAAGCGCAAGTTTCAACGACGAACTCTACGCCATGACCGACAATGCACAACATGCCAGCAAGGATGCGTTGAATAATTTCATAAACAACGAAAAAACTGCTGAAAACATGTCAAACAGACCGCTACCACCACTACCGCCACAACCGCAACGCTCTCAATCCTCGCTTGAACGCGTACATGAATCAGACAGCGATGAAAATGAGTTCTACGAAGACGATAATAGTGACGATGACGATAGTGATGATGAAGGACTTTATAACTATGACAATTTGGACGATAAGAACGCCAACGCCGTTAATAAGCGGAGTATAAGTAGTGAACGTGGTAGCGGCAGTGATGGTGGCGGCGGCGGTGGTAATGAGTTGTCAACGGAAATTAAGCAAAATGGCACTGATGGCTCCAATAGCAATCCGCTCGTCATCGGGTACGTTAACATATATACATATATACACATATGTATTTGTAAATGTGTAAAATATTAAAATTTTGCATCGTTTGTTTCATTTCATTTATAGCAGTCCCGAAAATGAGTTAAAACGGCGGAAACGTGTCGAACGACAGGCCAACATCGAACAGAAAGTTAACGAGATCAAGCGAAAACAGCGCGAAACGGAGGAAAGCAAGCATGCGGCGAAGAAACGAAGGTCATTAATTACCTATATTGCGGCGGGTGTTGTTGTGGGTGTGATTTGTGTGTATGCATATTCGAAGCTAGCCTAAGGCCAAACAAGTTTAAACAAATAAGGAATGGTAAATACATATGTACGTTTGATCGACATTAAAAATGTCCCTATCCCTGCCCTTCACAGCATCAATTGATAGTTAACTTTTGTGTCGCGCGCACATGCACTTAAAGCGCTTCATATATATACATACATAAATACATATACATAATATATAGTACATATGTATACAATAACGCTCTCGCCAATAGCATTAGTAAGTAATGCGTTACATTTAATTCATTAGAACATCTAATTAGTAAATGAAGTGAAGCTAAAATCAAATACCGAGTAATAATTTTGCATGTAATTGAAAAGCATTTAACACGCAAGTGTATATGTATAAATTATATAACTACAAATACAAATGTAGTTATGCAGTAGACGAGTAAGTTTTAAAATTTCGAACAATTTTTAAAAAGTTAACTAAACAAGCTAACGAAGTTTCCATACAAAAGTTGGGTAATTCCAGAGAGATTGGCAAATGCTTTTTGAGTCAATGCATATACAGTATAATTTTCCATACGTATACAATTTTCGATCGACTTCAAAAGGGGTGGGTGACTATATTTTTGATTGTATTCGCAGCTCGCGCAGGAGAACACACCCCATGCATATGAAAAACACACATACATGCATTGATTGTATATTTATAGCTATAGAGTACCACTTATAAGACTCATGCCAAGTTCTTTTTTTTATATTATTGCTATCTGACTATAGATGCATTCATATACATATGAACAAACTTCTGAAATAAACTATTAACTATTTTAAGTTTAACTTTACTACGTTGCGTCAAATACTATGCATACAATAATTTAATTAAAATCGAGTAGTAAATATAAATTAATTCTTTTTTTGCACTAAAATCCAAATGTAGCGCTCAATTATTAAAAGACTGTCACAACTCAAAAAGCAGGATTCTTGAGATATTGATACAAAATAAATGATTATATCATGGTTCATTTTGTTGTAGCGTCTTCGTGCCAAAATCTTTTGTAGTTTCTGCGTGAAAGGAGAGAGTTTCTGCAACTCAATTGAAAACTTAGCGCGCCTCTCCTGCAAAAAACTTGCATTTTGCGTTGTGACAGCCTTTTGGCAAATGACAAAATGTACATATTTACTAACAATCCTTTATCAAATGCGGCTTCACTTGCTCAGAACTATATTATGATTGAAAAGTGAAATATGTAGATATATATGTATGTATTTCAAACGAAACCTAAACGATAGGAAAATGCAAAACAGAATTAGTGGCAGAATGCAAATGATTGAACTGTAATAGACTGAGAATGTAGGAGAAAAGGAAATCGAAAATAATCTAAAACCAACGACTTTGTGAAAATTTACAAATCATGGCAAGTAAAATAAATTATATATTATATTAGCATTCAAAAGATAAAGTAAAGAACTGGGTTTTCCATACTTCTGATAAAATCATATTTTGTAACTTCGGAATAGCACACACAAATAAAACATCAGACCCAGTAGATAATTTCAGGAGTTAAAAGCCCTTCTGAAAGGCCTTCCTGAGAGTCAAGAGGCCTTCCACTCTACATTCCTTTCTCCTTTCTTTTTTGTATGGAGTGGCACAAATTGAAGGGCTTCTCCTTTCGCTACCCATAGAAGGCCTTCCAGAAGGGCTTTTATAGGACATACTTTTGGGGGAGTTCTTTTAAAGTTGCTTCTTTAATTTATAAAAATCATACATCTTTGAAGTATTTTTTCTTGCGGTTTATATCAATCATGTGTGCAACTTAAAATGTTTATTGAAATTCATTTGTAATGCTAAATAATGGGGCGTATTCTTGTTTTCATACGAATCGAAAATCATGAAATTTTACTATCATTTTCTATACAAAAATTTCAAATTTTCGATTCGTACGAAATCCAGAATATGCCGAAATGTATAAATTTGTGCATTCGCGTAAAATGTAATTGGATAAGCCCTTCTATAAGGTATGCAAGGAAGCACTTTTTTCAGCCCTTCTTGGGTAGGCCTCTTAGAATGGCTTTACTTAAGAAGGCCTACCTAAATTATCTTCTGGGAAGTGTTAGCAGATGTGGATATTTAAATCGAAAATTGCTATAATTTTAGCCTAATTCGCTGGCTCAGGAAAAAGTTTTAAAATTTCCTTGGATTTTCACTGTTTGTTTTGAATTAATATTATTTAATTCAGGAAGTTGTTGTAAAGTGCTACTCTCAACTGAACGGAAGTTATTGCATCTTTGTTCCGTTTCATACAGTCCGGTTGCGGTGAAAAGCGAAAGCAAGTAAACAGAAACGTAATTTTTCAAATTTTTTGGATGCTTAAATTTGCAATTCGCACAAATACTACCGGGTTCACAGTGGTACAGTCGAGCAGTGAACAATACTTTTAGTGTAATTAGTAATTTTCAAGCAAAAAACAAAACTGACTTCAATTCTCATATAAAAATTTAAGATTATCGTTAATTTCTTCATGATCCAGTGATCGGATTTAAGCCAAATTAGTATGGGCCCACCTGTGAGTTAGCACCTCACCTCAAGAAGTATTGAAATCGGTTAACGTGGTCCAAAGTTATGCGGTAACATACATAAAAAAAAAATAAAATATTCCGACGAATTGATAACCTTCTCCTTTTTGTGAAGTCAGTTAAAAATTAGCTTAATTCATGTAGTAAAAACGCAAAAAAAAATCTCATTGACTTATAACCAGGGCTCGGATTTGGATAACCTAAAAACTAGCAAAAAATTACCTTCAATAAATTTCAAAATGCTTTAGACAATCCTTTAACATTACCTAAAACTGAAAAATTTAGTCGTCTGCAATGCAGCCTCAGTTGCTATAAAGCTCGAACCACAACTAAAGTTCGGTTGCCATCCCTAATGTACATATTTTATTAATATCCCTCGCTTCACTTTAATTTGAACGTATTTTTGAATAGGGTTCCCACCATATACAGATATAGTACGCGGTTGCTTTTCCTTGAAGGTCATCAGATCTGAAATGTCAAATTAAAGAGCTTGACCTATAGATTTACAATGAGATTTTATTGTTTGAACTAAGAACTTTTTTAGCGGGAAAGGGTAAGGTGATCTAAAATCTGATGAAATGAAAAACCGACACCATGCGGTACGTCTTTTCATGCAGAAACGGCTGGGCGGGTTTAAATGAAGTTAGGCATACGGATCGCTTATAACTCTGACTACCGTTTACCTGGGCGTTTTAACGCCTTGCGGGTTCACTAGTGTCTTACTATGTCCTGGAGTACTAGAACAAACTATTTGTCTTATATGCTTAAATTTGACAACAGTCGTATGAAAATTGTTGCTGCTTAAAGAAAAATGTGGTGTGGCAAAAAAATATAGAAAAAATGTTTTTTCTTAGCAGCGGTCGTCCCTTGGCAGGCAGTGGCAAACCTCCGAGTGTATTTCTGTCATGAAAAACAGCTTCTCATAAAAATACAATCGCCGTTCGGAGTCGGCGTAAAACTGTAGGTCCCTCCGCTTTGTGTGACAAAATCAAGGCGCACGCCACAAATCGGAGTAGAAGCTCGGCCAAACACTAACATATGTGTAAGTGCCAATCTATTATTATTATTATTATCAATCAGAGAAGCTTGCGTTTAATCTCATTTCGATTACTGATAAATCTGAGGAAAATTAGCGAAAAGAACAAGGGGCCTTTTATAAGCGATAAGTCTGCTTTTTTTTTTTGTCACTTGGATAGGTATTTACAGTACATAAGTGTGTTGGTAGATGTTAATGAAACTGTCCTAACCAATTCCTGAAATACAGAATGAGCAGAAGTGTACAAATGGTTAGTAGTTGTAGCGCAGCATCTTATGAAAAAACACGAAATTTAGCCAAAGCAAAACAGGCTGTACAGAAATGACAGAAGGTCCATTGTGTGATCCGCTTCTTATTGCCGCAATACTGGAACAAAATTATAGAAAAACGATGGTGTTCATGTTAGCATAAGGAAGATTAAAAATTTCAAAACGGACCCCAGTAAATGCACCATGTGATAAATTTTGCAGGGCTTACATTCATACAAAGAGAGGCAAGTCTCAACATAAGTATGTCACTTATTCTCAGTCAGACCATTTTCATGAATATTCCACCAAAAAACGCAAGGATTTGTACTACAGGAGCTATAAAAAGTAGAATTTTTTGTTTTGCTTCCTCAAGAAAATGAGTGTACGAAAATGTGATCACTGAGTCCAAGCTGCAACGAAATATAAGCTACATATAAGCTACTCTTTATGCGCACTTTTCCCGCCAAGTCCGGATATTAGAAAGAAGATACATAAAAACGTACGAATGGGACTTCTATATAACTAGGAAACGCCTTCGAAGCTTCAGAAAAAAGATGGCATTGCATCGAAATCCGAGCTCTGCTGATCAGCTTGAATCCTCTGGATCTCCGTAACCAGAACTAACCAAATATATGTAGTATCTAGCCATGTGCAGTCCCTCTAGCAGCATTCCTCAAAATTTCTTGGTTAAATAGCTCGAAAAGTCTAATTTTTAGGTCAAATACGTTCATTGTCCTTCTATTTCAGAAAACTATAATTATTTTTTGTTGTTGAGCATTGGATAGCTAATCTTTAGAAAAGGCTGTCACTAGTGTAATATATGGCTTGCTGCACGGCTAAGACAATTTTTGTTCTTTTCTTTTCATCGACATCTTTGGCGACTTTTGAATCTGTGGATTTACCTGTACGGACTGCAAAACAAACGCCTTCCTTGCTCTCTCAATTTACTTGGGCATCCAGAGCGCGACTTGTACCCAGCACGCATAAACTACGTGTTAAATAATTACAAAATTCCTGACAGGGAAGTCTAAAAAAAATCTAAAAACTGGCATTAAGCAAAAAATGGTTGCCATTTCGTACAGTGTAATCAAATACATTGGAGCATGATAAAAACATTAGAAGGTAAAACCATTCTCTCAATTCGTCGGCCATGATTTTTTTCTGACGTTTGCAAACATTTTAAAATCATATAAAATTGAAAATAAAAAAATTAAATTGTTCACAATTGTTGTTGTTTGAGATTGAAAATGAGAATGTGTGTGTGAGTTTGAGTTTTGATTTTAAAATTATATTGTTGGCAAACGTCAGACTGCCTCTCAATGGTTTTACCTTGTTATGTTTTTATCATGCATTGGAGCGTATTCGTAGTCAAAATAAAGTCGGACACTAAAGTTAGTTAGTTTTTGGCATAATTTTCAATGCAATATATGTCAAACAAGCTGCAAGTTACTTTAAAATCGACTTTACTTCGGCTATGAATATGCCCCATAAGGCCTACAGGTATTCAAGTTATTAATCACAGATAACACAATATACATACATATGCACTTGTTTTGTTGAAGTTGGACATTTTAAGGTACAATTTATTTATTTATTGATTACTAACATACTATACATACGTTTGTGTTAGCACAGTTTACCAACTAAAATATTTTCTAATAAGTTATATTTACTTATATTCTAACATGAATCAAGTAAGCTGATTCCAATACAATATTTAAATTAATATACAAAAAATAATTTCTCTTGTCTTATCCCACAGCCGCTTTCAAATCTCGTTAACTTCTAGCGGGTTAACTAATAGTCACCGACTCTTATAGGATTTTTTCCATAGCATCAGGGTATGATCTTCAAATTATTCATAGTAGTATAACGAGGCACAAATTCGACTTTTAAATAGCCGAAAAAGAAGCTTTATCTTTGGATGTTTACCCCAAAAGTAAAATAAAGTAGGTTCCAAAACCGGAAGAATAAGTAACAAGTTCTAAAAATTATAACGTTTTTATTTTTTGTTGTTTTATTTTATTCCACTGTCGTGCATTGTTCAAACGTTATGAAAATTCCTGGCTAATTGAAGAAGTGATAGTATTGAATAATTTCGATTTTCTTTTTTATAAGCTGGAGTTATAGGTGAGATGATTTTCATCATATCCAAGCGCTTTTTTAAACATTCGTTCGTAGCATCGAAAAACGAAAAAAAAAATATTATTTTAATTAACATAATTCTATGAAAACATTTCATGTTTTTCTTTTGCTTATGTATCCTAATTTTCTTACCTTGAATTATGTCGTATTCAAAATATTCAGAAGGTAACATAAGCAATGCTTTGGACACTTTAAAACCATGATATATTCAAACTATATAATTTTAATTTTATATTCTGATACTAATTCTTCTGGTGTAGTGGTAAGCAGTGCGCGCTTTCACTCATCAGCACTTGGGTTCAAACCCTGGTCAAAGCAACATCGCAAAAAAATATAGAAAACGGTTTTTTCTTAACAGCGGTCGTCCCTCGGCAGGCAATGGCAAGTCTTTTAGAAGTCAGTTCCCGAAACCTCTTCCGCTCTTCGTAGATCAGTGTTATTGGTGTTGTCTCCTAAATCTCGTATTCCTTTTAGAAATGTGAAACCAATTTAGTCCTCGTGTGAGATGATGTTCTCGCGTTATTTTGATATGCGATATGTGTATAAATATTTCGACAATCAAAGGAATTATAACATTTTTATAAAACTTTTGAAAATATATACACCCAATGCCAATGGCATACCATACCGGTCGCCTAGGTTAGATTTGTATACCAGACGATGTATGGGATCCTTAGTAGCTTTATGTTTTTACGGAGCTAAGTTTTTCATATTTTAGTAGGTATGTACCTATACACACATCGTCATTTAAAGTACAAACCGCGTACCGTCATTCTGCAAAGGCGCGTAATTGATCGATTGTTATCGATTTATAAAATTAGCCTGAAAGGGGTTTGCTTTATAAAAGAGAGAAATGTTTTAAATAAAAGAGAGAAATAATTTAAATAAAAGAGAGTTTATACTGTACAATTTTGGCAACCTCACGTAAACGGTTTTTCATTATCTTGATACGTGGTTTTGTAGTACTTAAAACGACGATAAGAGTACGCCGTGCATATGAGAAAGCGAATTCCTTCTAAAAACGATGGCAGTTTAGTCTACGCGACTCAAACAGAAAGGAGTAAAGTCTAATGAAACTAATCATGTTTAATTTCTAATTTAACTTACTTATATGTATATGTACATACATATGTATGTAAGTGAAACGCCTAATGCTTTGTCAAGCCGTACTGAGATGTTTACAGATACAATTTTTAAATGATCTTTAGTATTTTTCATAATTGATGTTTTCCCCACAATTACCTAGTTTATACGGTGAAGCCTGAAACGTCAATGAGTCGATTTGACTTGAATCGAGTATTTAAAAGTTTTGGGATGTAAAGTAGTTTTTTAAGTTTCATTCTTGCCGGCATATTTGAAAAAAATGTTTTAACAAAATCTTGAATTTGCCTAATCTTTCGATTGCTCCAAAGAAACGGAAAATATGTTTCAAGTACATCGGAGGAATAAAGGACCTCTCGAAAATCTCGATTTCTTTTTCTGAACTAACAAAATTTTATGGAAGAAATTTTTACCAGATCCTGAATTTTCTAACGGAATCGCCTACTAGCTTTACTGTTTAAATTAGCTAGGGATTTATATACATAAATATTCGACTCTTACTAAGTTTTTGTCGTAGGACACTTTAGAAACATTTGTTTACATCCACTGTTTAGTATGTATGCCTATGCATAAGAGTCACTTTAATCTTTTAAAGGAATTATTTTAACTATATAAATATTTATGTATACATATAAAATCTTTTAGTTTGAATTTTGTATTATAATTTTAAAAAGCGCAACTGTTGACTATTACGAACTAATTGACTAAAACCACTTTTTGAGCTCGCATTTATGGACCTTATTAACTTTCTAAAATATATGTACATATGTATGTAACTATTCATATCAATATATTTAATGTTTTATATACATTTGGTATACTTATACAATCACTAAAAGTTTTTTTTTTATGAAAATTATTGTAATTTATCGATTATATCCACAGATTTGGTCGCAAAAAACACTAACTTTCGATTGAACGAGTAACGAAAATAGTTAGTTCGCAAAATATTTCATAAAAATTTTGATTGTTCAGTAGACAACTTACAAGCAAACAAAACAGAGCTCTTTGCAAGGCAATTTCTCAAAAAAAAAAAAAAAAAAAACAATTTGCCAGAACCTAGGAGTCTTCTTTTTACATTTTTCGGCAATACATTTATTTATTTTAATAAATAGTTACTGGCATTAGGGTGGTACGTTAGGGTAATAAGAACTGAGATCTGGTGGGTAAGTACTATAACGGGGTACTTGAGGTCAATGAATTTCCATCAAAAAGAATTACCTCCACGAGACAAGAAGATTGATATATCTACGGTGACCATCCGTCCTGTATTATACGGGACAGTCCTCTTTTTTGTCCCATTGTCCTGGTAATTAATTTATTTTATACGGGACGCCAAATGTTCTGTATTTCTTTTAATGTCCTGTATTTGTCCCGTATTCGGCGCTCCGAAGCCTTAACAGCTCATTAAAATGGCTTGCCTATGAACGAGATTTAAGTGATTTTGGTATATAATGGCAATTTTCTTTATAAACAGTTATTATTTCCTAATCTGAATGCCTGTGATTCGAATCGAAGAATACATACAGTGACCAAAATATAAATTGAGACTCGACATTTTAGTAAGTTGTGGCTATTTTTCTTTAGTTTATTTAATGTTTATTATTAATTATTTCATTAAAGTAAAGCTCTTTTCCTAAGAAAAACTATAAACTTAATTCTGCAATGTTTCATAAAAATTTCAAACTTTTTAATTAGAATCTTTAGAAAAAAAATTGGGTTGCAGTTTTGTAACTCATTAAAATTGAGTTAAATAAAGTGCGAATGGAAAGTGCTGCTCATTTGCTTCTCTTTCAAAAAAGAAGGCCGAACATACATAATTTGTCTGAAAATTGCCAACATTTACCGACTTAGAATTGCACTTTCTGATACTAAAATTTAACGAATTTTTTTTAACAAATTATATGGGGTAAAAATCCTGAGAAAATTATACTACAAATTTGTGATGTTACTATAAGGATACTCTTTCAGGGAAAACAGTGTGGACAAAATTTGCAAAATAATTTTTTGTCCCGTATTCGGCTTTCATAAATATGGTCACCGCAGATATATCGTACTTTAAGATCCTACTGTAAATGGCGATGATAGAAAAAACAAAATGTAAAAAGGCGACAGTTACGTTCGAACAAAAAAAAAACATGTAATTTTTATGCAAAAAACAAAACCGACTTCAATTCTCATATACAAATTTAGTAGTACCGTTAAACTCTTCATGATCAGATTATCGGATTAAAACCAAATTAGTGTGGGACCACCCTTGGGGTACCACCTTTCCGGAAAAAAAAATAATTATCGAAATCAGGCCACGTGGTCAAAAACTTATGCGGTAACACTTTAAAAAAAATTATTCCAACGAATTGTTAATTGTTTTTTTTTTTCGAAATCACCTTGCAAAAATACTTTGGGCGAAAAATAGTTGCACGGCGAACATTTTTTTCCGATACAATTTTTGAATCAATTAAGGTTTCGAACTATTGAGGGTTTTCAGGGCCTTTTTTTTAGCGTAATATCCCCTTAAACTGGTATATTGAACTATTAAAATTTGTTTGGAAGTGTTTTCGGGCTTAAAATTGTCCAAGCAGTCTACCCTGTATTACGAATCGAAAAGCAAATCATTCGGGCTCGAATACTTGGCACTCGTTCGTGTCGCTTTTTGAATCCCATTAAGTTCCGAATCGAAATACAGAGTATACCCCCCCGTTTTTCTTATATAAGGGAATCGCCCAAATATTTTAATTCCTCACAGCCACTATAGGCTTTGCAAGGTATACAGTAAATATGTACACATACATATTTATATATTTGGCTTGGGGAGGTTTTGAACTAAAGAGCAAAAGAACTAGCTCTTTTAAGTGAACTAGTTCATTAAAGCGAACTACAATTTTCTATGGCAACACTCCAATAAAAATGGAAATGTACATAATTTTAACATATTTCGCATCTTTCAGGTAATAATAAAAAAGATTAAATTTAAATGTTACTTGTTGTCGTAGTTGTTTTTTTTTTCAAATTTATGGCTTTTTATTATAAAATCACATAACGCGGTTTGCAAGTGGACTACTCATATATACATAAATATACATTCCGTTGCAAAGCTATAAATCTAGGAAAAAATCGTTGTAACAAATGTAAAAAAAACTAATTTATGCACATTCTTGCCTCTTCCATCACCAAATTTAAAAGAAGACGACGAAAACTATAAATGCTTTTTTGCAAAACCCCTCAATCCGAGGATAAACTTTAATGGTTAGTATGCCCCACACATTCTCGACTGGGTTAAGATCAGAAGAACACGCTGAAAAAGGGTTCGAATTTTGTTGCTCTCTAAACCACGCCGTCGGTCCGAGCAACACCTAATATTAGAAAATGTTTATTCTAACAGCAGTCGCCCTTCGCCTGGCAATGGCAAACCGCCGAGTGTATTTCTGCTTTGAAAACGCGTATCATAAAACTATTTGCCATTCGGAGGCGGCTTAAAATTGTGTGTCCCTCCAATTGTGTAACAACATAAAGACGCACACCACAACTTGAATGAGAAGTTCGGTCAAACACTTAGCAAAAGTATAAGCGCCAAATATTTATTTATTTTAACCAACAATTTGTCTTCTTCATCGTATATGTAAATCGCAGCTAAACTATTCCGCCCTTCACATTAAGCCATTTTTGAACTGAAGCTTTGATAACTTAAACCTTCATTTCGGCTGATCCATCTGCGATGTCATTTGGCACCCTGTGGCACCCTACTAGGAAGTGTTTGCAGGGCATTGTGTTATGCTCCTTAATGGCGAGTATCTGCGCCTCGTCGTGCAGGTGGTGTTGGGGCGACATCAGAAGGCATCCAGTCGCGCTCCGTAGTACCGTGTTCTTGCTAGTCTGCAGCTTTGTCCATTGTGTCCTACTAGTCCCCGGCGACCACACGGGCACTGCATAAGTTAGAACTGGCCGGCCAATTGCCTTGTATGTTGCTAACAACGTTTTTTTGTCTTTGTCCCAAGTGCTGCCGGCCAGCGACTTGAGGACCTTGTTGCGGGCTCTGTACTCTGTTGACAATTGCGGTTGTATGGTCCGAGCAGGAGAGCAGACTGTCTAAGGTAACTCCGAGGAGTTTTGGGTTATTCACCGTCGGAATTGGTTCGCCATCGACGTGAATGCCCAGCTGCATTCTGACCTCCTTCGTCCAGGTGGTGATTAAGGTTGCCGAGGAATTTGTAGGCGAAAAAAGCCCTCAAATAAGGTGCTGACAGCACCTCAAAACAAAATAATCAAATGTGGAATATTCGAGAAAAAGATATGTACATACATATGTATGTATATGTGACCAGCGGTAAAACCGAAGCTTAAAAACTGAACGTCTGGATGGGTGGAATAGGCATTGAATATTTGGTCTCGGGGTGAAGTGCGGATATGTCGGTAGAAGTTCTATAAGTCTATTAAAGTATCCAGACGCAATGAAACAACAAAAACTAAAGAATTTCGTTATGGAAACAAATGAAGTTCTTCTGTTGCTATATTAAAGTGCACACATATTAATTTTTCTTTAATATCTATAATGTGCAGACATCGGTCTGTTACAATTTTATTATGTGTATAGATAGAGTAGATGCCACGCCCATTTTTCCGATAACCTCCGGTTTTTTACTTGAGCATGGAACTGATTTTATAAACATCCGCACCGCATCCAATACTCCAGCGGAAATACATGTGCGGTATCAAATTTCTAGTTGTGTGGGAGATAACACGCCCACTTTTACAATAACCTCTAGTTTCTTACTTGAGCATGGGGTGGGTGTCATTTATATCCGAACCAAATTCCAGTACTCTATAGCAATTAGTTTCGTAGATATGCGGTGTCAAAAATGCAGTATGTATGTATAGGTGGTACCACGCCCACTTTTACAATAAGACTTTTTCCTGCAGGAAAATTGCGCCTATATTTTAAGTTAGATTTCGTTTTTAGAAGCTTTCAATATTTGGAAATTCGTACATAGTTTGAAAAAAATTCACCCAATCAATGAATATTTTCAACGAAACTTCTTTTCAATTATCTAACTATATATGTATTTATAATAATAATTATGTAAAGGATCGCACTATGGGACTACAGTGGCCAAAAGTGGTAAAAACGGATTAGCGAATTCTGGAAAAGTAATTACGCAGATGCATAGCAAAATATCCAGCTAACCCAAACCAAAAAGAATTTTGGATAAAAATGCATATTTGCAACCAAGACACGAGCTTAAAGTAGGAGCAATGCGAGAAAATAAATTTGTAAGAAAAAATTTTGATTTTGTCGCAATAAATTTGAAATAATTTTTCCACTTGTGCGGATATATAAAAAACCAATCTGATTCATGAGCAGTTTTTGAATATATCTGTGGTCAAACATTGCTTTAAATTGTTATAAATCTTTTGAAATGTATGAAATAGTTTACTTTGAAATTCTACATAATTTTGTGAGTGTAAAAATTTTCGAGTGCTTATTTTAAAAAGGGGAAATTTAGGACAAGTTAACATTAAATATGCGTGTCATATCTCAAATAGTTCCAGCTGCGAGTTCAGCTTCTATTTTTCCTTTTATTGAATTTTTATTGTAGAACTGAAAGGAAAGACTCTGATATGTACATAAAATGAATAATATGCAATATAAGGTGGAAAGTAAAGAAGCTGTAGATATTGATGACTCGCCAATATATTAACCACAATCAACATTCAGCCAAAAATGGAAGCTTCTCTGCACGAGATCCGTTTTCGATGGCAAGAGTCCTGCTTGCCTTAGCTCAGCTTTTGTTGTATAAAATGTAGGTAAAATTTTAAGCTTCAGTGTAAATACATATCGTGCACATAATTTAGTATGCAGGTGTTGTAAATGTTTTCGTTTTGTCATTTTTAAAATGAAGAAATAGGAACTTTTCTAGAAATAAAATAAATGTGCTGCTCATTTTCTCCAAAGTTCATGAAATTTAGTACTTGGAGCTAAAAAAGTTGTGTAGGAGGTGGGCGCCGTAATAAGAAACTCTTGATTATCTTCCAAGTTGGAAAATTTTGGCTTAAAGGAGCAGGGCACACCGTATTTCATCAAAAAATGTTGTTTTTTTATTACCGCCTGTTTTTCAAGAATTACTGGACGATAATGTAAACCGGTATTGACGATCTTTCAGATTTAAGATTTTCTTTTTAAAACCAGCATATGCTCTGAATTTCATCAAAATCGGACAACATTTACTATTTCCGCCCACAAGAGCTGTGGGCGTGGTAGCGCGTTGAATTTTACCATTTTCCACATTTCTTCATTCCTAAGTTCCGAACAGCGCATATACGAAATTTTAGCGAATTTCTAGTACGGTTACTACTTTTGGCCGCAGCTTATATGGGGACGTCCCACTGTGGGTCGTCTCAAGCTTCCCTAGTGACTGTGTGTTTGTGTGCATAAATAAATACATAATTACAAATACATACGTACATACATTTATACATACATATGAACAAAGAAAAAAATATTAAAGCAATATCAACTTAAGAATCGTGCGCCGACCGAATTTTTTTCGAAGCGGTGCACAAATTACATACTTAATTGTTCTAAAATAGGGAAGCATTTCAAAATAGAATTAGAATACTCGATCAAAAACCTGTTGAGGTTGTAAATCACAAATAAAAAATGCATACAAATAATAAAAATTTAGTTGAAGTAATATACATACATACATACACAGTACATATGTGAATAGAGCGCTTTTTTTTAATAAAAAAATGGCAAAGTGGACAACAAAGCTATGTGCAAAGTAAATAGAAGGCGTTCAAAAAAAATACCTATATATATGTGTGTATATAAACATATTGGCTAACGAGGAGTAATGTGAAAATTTAAAATACAGATGGTGAAGAGGAAATAGAGTGGATATATTTATGGCCACATAATTAGAGACACTACTTCTTATAAGTTTTGACCATTTATATTTTCTTTATTTATTTCTTTATTAATTTTTTACAAAAATTTAGTTTATAATGCAACGAAAACTATGTAACTCAAAGTCGCAAACCTTTTAGAAGATTTATAAATAAAATTGGCAATTTTCAAAAAATGGTCATCTAAATTTCAAACCTTTTAATCAGAATTTCAAAAAAAAATTCCTATATGCAGTTTAATACTCCACTCAATTTTAGTACAACATTGTTCAAGTCTCAAGCGTTGATTTTCAAGATTTTTTTGGTGGACGGTGTTACGCACCTTCTTCCATACAAAGTATGTTCGAAAACTTGTTTATATGGGAGAAATTAAGCACAGCGGCCGCAACAATTATTCTGAAAAATTAACGCGAATTCTCAGCCGCTTGAAACTAGCACAATATTGTACTAAAGTTACTATAAAACTGCATACCCGAATTTTTTCTAGAAATTTTTATTTTAAATTTGACAATTTTTTATGAATCTTGTGCAAAGATTTGAAATTTGGTTTTCGTTGCAGAAAAGCTAAAATGTACTTTTGTAAAAAAAAAAAAAAAACACATTTATTGGAAATACATAAAGAGAAAATGTGCGTCTAATTATGTGGTCGCCACTGTACACACTCCTAGTTTTTGATTACAGCACATACATAAATACATATATTAATTTATATAGGAAAAACAATTTATTTTTATATGTACCACAAAATAAAAACCAACAAAAAAAATTACTTCAAAAAGCTATAAATGAAGATAACGGAAGTATATACATACATACATACATATGTACATGCATTGCATGTAAGAGGAATACATATACATATGTATGCATGCATAAATAAAACTATAGCTGCAGAAATAATTCAATACATAACATTTACACAATAATATACATAACTACTTTTAAATATGTATATGAAACCCCTTAATAATAAAACACCTAAAAACATGATATGTATGTTTTAGCTACTAAAAATTATAGTAAACAGAAGTATAATAAAAAATAAAGATAATTTAAGAAATAATTATAAAAAGAACTGCATTGAAATTTTTATTCAACCAAGCCCCACCCCCCTCACAACTGGCATGTAGTACATATTTTTTTTTTGTAATGTAAATACATAGAAATCTCATAATTTTGCGTTTTTATTAAAAAAGAAAATGTCCTTATTTGTTTTGTATATGTTTTTTTTTTTTGTTTTTTTTCAGACGAATGAAGAAATATTGATGATGATGATGATGATGAGGCATGAATGGAATTGATGTATGGATGTTGCGTAAATGGATAATTAATTATGAAGATGGTCGAGTGAAGTAATTTGAATGTCTGAAATGAGAAAACTAACAAGCGACAACGAAACAGCCGAAATAACGCATTAATTTCTAAAAAAAAACAAGAACATTATCTAACACTTAAACACTCCCCACACAAATAGTATATATGTATGTATTATGTTACACATCTCTACATATAGACTTCTCACAGCCAATGAAAATACTCGAACAAATGCTTAAAAAATGTTATTTTACTACATACAATATACATAGTAGACACTTTATTCTACTAATTGGTGTTTCTTTCCAATAATATTTCCTAAGTTAATTAAAACCATTCTTCTACCACACAAAATAACATAAATGCCTTAATTACTTATTATATATTGTATTTAGTATTTGCTTTGAGATAATGTAACCAATACATTCATTATTTGATTATTTTGAAATATCCCTAAAATGAATTTGGATTTAAATCGTATGAAACCTAATTTTATCATCTGTTTTGCGCTTGCACATTCGGTTTAATTATTTAACTTTTGTCTTTAACTTAAAAGCAGCACTTAGTTTTAATTTACATTTAAAATTGTACAAAGATCCTACGGGCAAACTTAAAACCAACAACAAACACAATAATAAATAAAACTGGCACATTTCCGTTTCAACTCATTCTATTTCATATACATTACGTTTAAGTTCTCTGTTGCTTTTGCCATTTGCTTTGCAAAAAAAAAGAAACTTATACCAATTGTAAAAACGATATTTTTTGCATATAGGCAGTATATTGCACTGCGTGGCCACAGAGGCAATGGGCCACAATACTGCTGAACACACCTTCAAAGCAAAACGAAGAAAATTTCAGGGCGTTGCTTTGGTCCAGAATCGATTCGGCAGAAAATGTATGGAAACCGCATTTAAAGAAAGCGTTTTCGACACCAATAAACATAGTCAAAATCAACTCATTAGGTGCTGTAGGCGTGAAATTTTCGACAAAATTTTGGAAAAAGTGTCTCGAGCTCTTTTCTTTGATGAAACTTTAGATCTCGTTATCAGAAAAAGCTGAGGTAATGTCTGACTTATGCATGAAACTTTGCCAATTTCCCATAAGGGGCAAACTTGAAGTACGCTTTTAAAAATATATTTTCCACTATAACCAAAATCAAAGCAAAGATTTGTAATCGGAGTAGTGACTCAGTTCATTAGATTCATGACTCAGTTGCCAGGCAAATAAAGCGTACTACAATTTGGTGGGACCCCATTTCGATCCTCGGTCCGAGCGATTGCAAAATTTTATTTTTTAGTTTTTTTTTTGAGTTTTATTTAATGTATATTTTTTATTTTACTTTCTTTTTTATTTTATTTCATATTATATATTATTTGGTGGGACTCAATTTCGATCCTCGGTCCGAGCGATTGCAAAATTTTATTTTTAATTTTTTTTAGTTTTATTTAATTTATATTTTTTATTTTACTTTCTTTTTTATTATATTTCATATTATTATTTAAATTTTTATTTTCCTTTTTATTTTATTTCACATTATTTATTATATTATTAGTTAAATAAAACTTAAATTAAACTCTAAAAATTAAAGAATTAATTAAAATGCTACTGAGCATGGGACTCAAACCCACGACTGTCAGGATACAATTTTAATCGGATTAACGTGGCCTGTCTATGCTTTCTGATGCAAGTAGTGAAGTTCTGAATACCCATAAAACGGTAATGCCTTCAGAGTAGTAATAAATAACACAAATCATTTATATTATAGTGATGTACAAACAATTTTCTTTAAAAATACGCATACTTTTTAAAAATATTTGTTTCAACACATTTTGCAATAGGTATTAAATTTATTATAACTCATATTGATTAATCACACAATCCGCTTTTAAGAGCTCGACGCTAAAAATTAAATAAAAACCTATAATAAGGCGAGATCAGCTATTTCCACAATTTCTTCGATGATATTTCCACAATGTCTGAATTATTTACATTTCCGTTGTTGTCATATATTGAGGTATTCAACCTTGATAACATACTATTTGATATTGGAAACGTTTTGCAGCAGAAACTATTGGCCTTCATATAACACTTTATTCGAACTATTGAATTAAGGCTTTCCAACCTCATCTTACTTCGAATCTTAGTTTTTGTTGAATTCATTACGGAAAAAACGCGCCCAACAAAGCATGTGAGGCCGGACAAATATAATAATATGAATTTACTTACCTATATTTTTTTAAACATTTTATTGACTGTTGCGGTTTTCAGTCCGTAGGCAATTATCCAAAATTCTTCAGAGTCGGATGGAATTGTTCTGAGAAAAGTGAATCCATGGAAAAATTAAAAGATTTAAATATTTAGTTTCCGCTGCTTTTCTTTCCTTCAAAGTCAAATAGTGAATTGGCAGGTCCCTGAAACTCGCCTTCTTGTGATTCACACACTTTTCTGGTGACAAAATCAAAGCTTTTTTGAAAGTATTTAATTGACTGGGTAATCGTTTCAAAAGTTCTTCGATTAGGGTGATTAAAAATTTTTGACGGTTTTTTAACCCTTAATTAGTCGCATGGGGTCCCCAGTGACCCCAATAAAAGTGTTGAAAAAAGAGTTTTCAAAGTAAAAAAACGAAGTGTGTATTAACAAAAATATTAAAGCACACCATTATCGTTAACTTGAAAAAAGAAAAATATTATTTCGACTTCAAACTTAAAAAAAAAGTTAAAACTTACTTCCGCCAAGAATGTTACGTTAGTAGGCGCATGGGTTCAGCACTCAAGCGAGTAGCGACACATGTGTACACGACGATATTCTAACCGTGACTAAATAAATAAAACGAAATTTATATTGTCATAAATATTAAAGCTCTTTATTAAAGTTAACTTTAAGAAAGAAAGGTATAACTTTGACTTCAAACTTAGATACAAAAGTAAAAACTTACCTCCGTCAAACAAAACGTTACATATGTATGTGCTCGCAAATGTGTGCACGTCGATGCTCTGGCCGCGACTTATTTACGTACCCCGCGGTGAAAAACCTCTGGATTTTTTACAAAAAAAAAATATATTTTTTACACACGTTTTATATATTTTGAGAGAAAGACGATCCCATTGTTTAAAAAGTTTAGACCCCTAAATTAAAAAAAAACAAGTAAGAAAGTCTAAGTTCGGGCGGAGCCGAACATTAAATACCCGGCGCAAGTATTAAATATATGTTTTTTCACCTTTCCAAAACCTTCCGCTAGATGGTAAGCCGGGGTGTATCAATTTTGAGTAAATTAGCGTCCTTAAATTTCAAAATATTGAAGTTTCAAGCATTTCTGAAATTTACCGTTATATGAGAAGCGGCCGTTATTTAGCCCGATTTCAATAATTTTCAACGTTTTGCTTATATGTGGCAAGCACAATAACCACACCGAGTTTGGTACAAATTGGTAGAACGGTTACCGATATACTTATATGTGATCATAAGTGGGCGGTGCCACGCCCATTTTCCAAAATTTTACCATAAACGTATTTCTTGGTAAAGAATTGTTGCAAGCATCAATTTTGAATAAATTAGCTTCAATATTTACTGATTTATCGAAGATTTTGTATTTCTCTGAATTACCGTTATATGGGATGTGGGCGTGGTTATTGTATCAAGGCCAACAACTGTGCCAAGTTTGGAAGAAATTGGTGCAGCGGTTACCAAGCTATACACATGTAACCATAAGTGGGCGTGGCTACGCCCATTTTCCAAAAATTTATAATATTCTTATTTTTCGTCTAAAATTTATTGTAAATATCAATTTTGAGTGAATAATCTCCAGTAGTTACTAAAATATCGCAGTTTTGGTATTTCTGAAAATTACCGTTATATGGGAAGTAGGCGTGGTTATTGAGCGATTTTAGAAATTTTCGGCCATTTGATATGTTGTGCGAAGGCCAACCACTGTGCCAAGTTTGGATGAAATTGGTGCAGCGGTTACTAAGATATACACATGTAACCATAAGTGGGCGTGGCTACGCCCATTTTCCAAAAATTTATAATATTCTTATTTTTCGTCTAAAAATTATTGTAAATATCAATTTTGAGTGAATTATCTTCAATAGGTACTAAAATATCGCAGTTTTCGTATTTCTGGAAATTACCGTTATATGGGAAGTGGGCGTGGTTAAAGTCCGATTTCGCCCATTTTCAATACCAACCTACCTTGGATTAAGGGAAACCTACATACCAAATTTCGTTGAGATATCTCAATTTTTGCTCGAGTTATCGTGTACACGGACAGACGGACGGACAGACAGACATGGCTTAATCGATTTCTTTTTCATCCTGATCATTTATGTATACATTTGTCTATATCTATCTCGATTCGTTTTGGCTGTTACAAACAACCGTTATGTGAACAAAATTAATATACCTCTGTGCACAAGTGCGCTCGGGTATAAAAAAATTATTTATTGCATTTTATTATGACCTGCTTGCACGTGTGCGACCTTGTCAAAATTGTATATCACTCGAACACAAAGTACCTTGTAGTGCTATTCAAGATCTATATTTTTTTTAAATTTGAGCCATGGAAGAGGTCTCTAGGCCGTCTGAGAGCAGTTCTAGAGTATTCTTTAGAAATTAAAAACTTAATTAACGGAGCATAGAACAGAAAATCTGGACAACTTTTACGCTGTTGCAACAACTCCAGCCAGCAAAGAAACGTAAATTTTGCCGACAGTGCAGTCTAGTACAATTTTCCATATCCGGAAACGTATAGAAAACGACTACAGTTATCATTCATTTTCGTATCCGGAAAACGTTCGAAATGTTCGAAAAAGATGATGTCATTTGAGAGCAACAATTGTATTTTATTTGCTCAAGCTAAACATTTGAAAGCATGCATGCATAGTCGGCAGTGGCTGAGCGTGCAGAGGAGTGTGCTGCTATTTGTTCGCTTCCAGAAGGGGCTGGGTTCGTATTCCGTCAGGCGCTTCCTAATTTTTTTTTTTTTTTTTTAACCATGAAAAAGTGTGTAAAGTGCAGAAGGAAAGCGTATTGAACGAAAAAATCAATCAGACAAACTTCAAAAAAAGAAAACAGCCGGAAAAGTATCCGTTTCACAAATAATTTTGACAGTTGTCTGTACATAAATTTCTGCCGCAAACTTAAGTGGGAAAACGGATCGTCAATATACCCGAAAATGGAATCGGTAAGCCGACACAAGTCCGCACTTCATCCACTTTTTTCTAGTTTACAAATAAAAGAGACTGATGATTGCGGTGAGGTTTGTTTGCTTGCAGGAAAACAAAAAACTCGCAATAAATCTAGGCATGTGCAGGTAAGTCGACAAATATAAAATAAAATGTACGAAGTCTCATAGCTACAAAAAATTTAAGTTTACTGAAGTTTTATTGAAATTGTCTATTTTATGCAGTAAAAACGTGTAATTTCCCCTCGAGATCGGTAATTGGTACAAACTTTAATTTTTTTTACAAACTATCGTAAAAAGAAACAGGTCTAATGTGAAAAGAGCTG
The DNA here is from genome assembly GCF_013731165.1 of Rhagoletis pomonella. NCBI lineage: Eukaryota > Metazoa > Arthropoda > Insecta > Diptera > Tephritidae > Rhagoletis > Rhagoletis pomonella. The sequence continues at coordinate 5,218,609 of NW_023458565.1, read as the reverse complement.
ATTCGAATATCGGTTTTGTTCATGATTCAATAATTATTTATGTTCGAAAAATCTAAATCCGATAGAATTTCTCGGCACCAAATGAAATGAATCAATTCTGTGACATAGCTGAATTTTCGAAACCCAAACACTTCCGGTCCACATCCCACCGTTTGTTTTTTCTTTTGAGCAATATTTTTTTGATTGACAGCGTAAAAAGCGCAGTGTGGCAACACCATGCTAAGGATGTGTCATATCTGGATGTAGTCATTAAACGTCAAAAGACGAACAAAAGAAAAACTTTTAGTGCGGAATTATATCAAGTGTTTAATTTTAATTGTTATTTTAATAAATTTATTACAAATAAATTACGAATATAATTGGAAGAAAAGTTTAAATAATTCAACACAAATACAAAATGATGCCTGCTGCGGAGGAGGCGCAGATTTCCAAGCTATTATCCAGGGTGGGTTATTCCCAGAATATTTGCTCTTATTTTCAACCTGTAGCAGTAGAAACTAAACAAATAATTAATTTTTCGTAGTACAAAAACATAAGCGTCACAAAAAAAGATGTCATTGACGTAGTTACCAATTATCGGTCATTGTCTTACAATTTGCAGAAATTTGGTAAGTTGAGTAGGAATGGGTGTTGCCTTAACATTGCACTAGTTTTCTAGTACATATACATACTGATTAAGCTTTTATATGCACTTTTCCTGCTTTCTCGTTATACATTTTTAATTAGTTTTTAACGATGGAAGTTCAAAGGATCTCTTTAATTTGGCTGGAACTATACCGGTTGTCTACAAAAGTAAGTTCTCAAAATTTTCTAATAGTTTCTAAAGTACCGTGTATATTATGATAACATACATTGGGATTCTCATAGATAACACTTACTACATTCCCATAATTATATGGTTAATGGACACACATCCTCAAAACGCTCCTATGTGCTTTGTGAGGCCAACACCAACAATGCAAATTAAGGTATCAATGTACGTGGATCACAATGGAAAAATCTACTTGCCCTACTTGCACGACTGGCAACCGGTAAGTGAAAATTATTCCAATAGCTTCTGTACGGCGAGTAATTACCCAATTAGAAGGGCCAAATACATTTGTATCTCTATTAAGTCCCAACAACCATAATCAACTTAAATTAGGTTCTTTAAAAGTATTCTAAAATAAACATACACATGGTGATTTATAAATATTCGCTCTAAAGACTTATAAAATAAACATAATATTAATAACGTTATTTAACACTTAATAGGTACTTATCGCCAGGTTACTTTGAGTTACTTTTAAAAGCACAAATGATTGTTGGGTCTGTATTTTACTTTCAACAATTGAGATTTGGCAATAATTTAAAACGCTTGTAGATTACGTGTAGTTGTCTTGAATTTATTCAATCAAAAATATAAAACGCTATTAGAAACTCGCTTTAAATATTTTTACAAAAATGTATTTTTCAGCACACATCGGATTTACTTTCCCTCATACAAGTAATGATATTAACTTTTGGTGATCATCCACCAGTATTTTCTAAACCGAAAGATCAAACGACTCCCTACCCACATCCAGGTAATCATATTATAATTGCATTTAATAAAATTTAAAATGTGATTCAAATTGTTTTTTTTAGCATTTCCTTCCCCAGGTGGTGCTGGCTATCCTCCTTATCCCACCGCTGGTGCTGGCGGAAGCGCAAATTTTCCGCCATATCAACCAGGAAATAACTTTGGACCATACCCGCCGTACCCAGCTGGGGGAAATCCAGCTGCTGCCAACCCCGGTGCAAGTGCCGGCGGGTATCCACCGTATATGAGCTTTCCGCAAGTTCCTGGCTACAATTCTGGCTATGTAAATCTGAACTACATTGTTCATACTTGTATTCAACTTAACCGAATTAAATTGTTTATTTATATCTTAGAATTCTTCAACGCCAGGTTCAACTGGTACCATTACTGAGGAACATATTAAGGCCTCGCTAATTAGCGCAGTCGAAGACAAATTACGTCGCCGTCTACAAGAGAAAGTAAATCAATATCAAGCTGAAATTGAAACACTTAACCGTACCAAGCAGGAATTGGTAGAAGGTAGCTCGAAAATTGATAATGTTATTGCGCGTCTTAATAGAGAGGAAGTAAGACCACATATAAAATAGTGATCGCTTTGAGATTAGTAAGTAATTTTTAATTCAGGTCGAGCTGCAAAAGAATATTAATATATTACGTGATAAGGGGCAAGAGCTTGAGAAGAGTTTAGAGGCCTTGGAGAAGTCGGATGGTATTGATCCAGATGACGCTGTCACCACAACAGCGCCTCTATACAGACAGTATGTACACAAATGTATAAACGTAGCCAAATTAAAAAAATTTGATTTTGCTTCCACTACAGACTACTGAATGCATACGCTGAAGAATCGGCGCTTGAGGACGCAATTTACTATTTGGGTGAGGCCTTACGAAGTGGTGTCATTGACTTGGAAACCTTTTTGAAGCATGTACGCCAATTATCTCGTAAGCAATTTATGCTACGCGCTATTATGCAGAAGTGCAGACAAAAAGCTGGACTGGCTGGTTAAATAGCTTAAAGTCGTACAGAACAAAATCTTATACGGAAGACTAACTTGTTGAAGCCCTTAAACGTGGAATCGTATAAAAATGAGAATTAAATATGTGTATTGGAATTAGTTATTGGACAAGCTAATCAATGAATATTATCAGATATAAATATACAAAAGTTGCATCATTCAAATAAACACGAAGATGAGTAAGCAATTCAGTGTCGGGAGAAACATTTAAAAAAGTCAAAAACTCTATACATAACTGCTGATGTTGATATCTCTAAAGTTTTTGCACTTACTTGCATCTAGTGTTTAATTAATTTTATTTACCGTTTTTCCAACAAAATGTAAAATAATAAAATACATAGTAAAACTACGTTTGCTTGAAAATAATTGTACAGAATGTATTTCAATCGGGATATCTTTACTGAGCGGCCACGGCGACAAATCTTACATTCCAAACTTATATGTATATTCCAACTGATAACATGAGAAAAACTACCCCGAATCCGAGAAAAATCGAAGCGCACAGGCTTATGGAAAGTTCCTTGAACAATGTACTTTCTTTTGAGCTCCTTGGGCGTGACACTACAAACACGAAGAACCAGGCTGTGAAGAAGGTGCCTATTGTCAACAACACCGTGGCCAAATGCGGAAATACAGCAGGATTCACGGGTGAAACATATCGTTGCATAGTCTCCATTTTATCTGGAATGAGATTTTTGTTATAATATATATTAAGATTACATTGTTTCAGTGCTAATCCTCAATTACTTGTTTATAAAACACTTCACTTTTCGCAGGGATATGGAATGTCAACTTCGTGTAGGAAACTTGACAAATACGTGGCCCGGCACCTTTATAGGTATGTCGGAAAAACATCGATGCATCGAAAATATCGATGTTTTGCTTCGATGCATCGAAAATTTTCCACTCGATGAATAAATAGACGATGTATCGATGCATCGGTGTATCGATGTTTTTTGAAATCTGACATCTACGGTACATTGAACCGTCATTCCAGTTTTCCAATTGTTCAAAAAAAAGAAGTGAATGGCCAAAAAATTTAAATGGCTGCAAGAAGTTCCGTTAGAAATATAATTAGCTCAGTTGCAGTAATTTATTTAAAATTTTCTACAATTTTGCTAATAACATATTTTGTTGGGAAACATTATCTGAAAAATCCTATGCAAATCGATGCATCGATGTATGCCCTTCGATGCATCGAAAAATATCGATGTACACTCCGATGCATCGAATCAAAGAAAAACATCGATGTATTTTTGCCACTGACAATCCTACACCTCACGATCCAGAAAATAATCATAATTCTATCATTCTTGCGTACACCTTTATTTTCTAAATATGTGGCACATAAATCGATTTTTGCGTGGTTATCGAAAGGAGTATAAATCGGGTTTAAAAAGCTATTGAAATTTTGTATACAAAAAGTAATACCAAAAGTACGTTTCTCAAGTAAAGCTCGTTCTCAATTAAAGCTCGTTTATAAATCACCCCGTCACACAGTCAGATACGGTTTTTTATCATGGAAAAATTAAAGTTTTTAACGTTCTCTTATATAATGTTCAGACTGGCATCGAAAACATGTTTTCGTTGCTGAAACTGGTTTTCGACCTAAAACTTGAGTTTTCGTCCATGTAAAATCTGTCAAACGAAAACTTGTTTTCACTGAAAACCACTTGAAAACTCACGTTCCACTCATTCCAATCGGTGTCTGCAACCGTTTTTTCGATTATTTATCGAAGTGGAAGTCATATTTTATCATTTTTAATACGTCATTTCGGATTAGCTGGCCAAAATAAAGTAAGCATGGAAGTAAAAGGTTGTTAAAGAAAAGAATTGAAGGAAAAGTATTTTGGTTTTGTTTTTGTATAGCAAATCTGTAAACAAAGGATGAAAGAAATGTCAACGAAAACACCAACAGTCGGTGTGAACAGCCTTCAGCCCACAATCCCAAAACTCGTTTTCAAGGTGTTTTCGTTGTCGGTCAGAACATGGTATAATATGCGGGAACGACTGAATGGATTTGCATGAAAATTTGTACACAGATGGCTTATGACCTAGATTACCGGCCGTCTTCACATGCTTAAAAATCTCGCTTGCGTTCTGCTTTTTTCTGTCGCAAGCGAGATAGAGTTTGGTTGACTGGGCATTTGACAGCATTTCATTTGTAAAATGTCGCCAAACAAGAAGGTTCATGCCTTGCAGGCTCTTAAAAGTTTGAGAAAATTAGAACATCTGCATAAGGAGATGTATTCTATTTTGAAATGAAAAATGGCTGCCTCTAAATTTTTATTTGCCTCCAAAATGAACGATGTTGCTACTCTGAAGAATTCTGCGAAATGAGAACATAGCTGTCAAACAGCAAAAATGACAGTTGAAAGCAAGCGAGAGCTCGCATACCGCTCGGTATGCGAGAAAAAGCATGCTTCGTACCTTTTGCGATCTACACGTGCGGTTTCTTGCACAGCTTTCCCCATAGAACTTTGTTACCGATTCACACACGCCCTAACTGTGAAAAAGTTTCTGTGAAGTTCACAATGTAATCGTTTCCAACGAAAAATTAAATCAAACAAATTTCAGGAAAACAGCAGAAAGCGCATCCGTTTTACAACCATTTTCGATAGTTTTCTGCACATACGTTTCGGGTGAACACTTTAGTGGGAGAATTGATCTGTAAAACGTCCGAAAACGGAATCGGAAAACAAATGAAACATCAGGTATTTATACGAAATTGTTTCCATTTTCGGATTCGTTTCCGGATATTTTGCTGGCTGGGCTTAAGTGGTTAAAAATTTAAAAGGACGTAGCAAAAATATTGTGCAGTAATATTGAAGAACTTGCTTAAATCGTCAATATGAAGGAAATTAATTGGTCCGTAACCGATTCCGGTATTGCCTTTTTGGTCCATAACCGCAAAATCTACTGACAAAAAACTGACAGCTGTCAATCGAAAAACAAGAGACGGCTTTGTTGTTTTTTAATCGCCTGCGTACATATATCATCGAATTTTTGACGGTTTTGTAAATAATTGTAATTAACGCGACAAGTCTCGGGTAAAATGTCTGCATTTTCCGATTCAGCATTACTTAAAAAGCTGGGGGAATTAAACTCAAGCCAGCAAAGTATTCAAACGCTGTCTCTGTGGTTAATTCATCATCGCAAACACCACGCGTCAATTGTGAAAACATGGTTCAAGGAACTACAAAGTGGTAAGATTTGGACGATTGATAACTTTGTAATTTTATTTATTTGCACATATGTATTTTGTAGCCGTTTCGGAGGGCAAAAAACTTACATTTATGTATTTGGCTAACGATGTTATACAAAATAGCAAGAAGAAAGGTCCAGAATATGGCAAGGAATTTTCTCATATATTGCCCAAAGTATTTACCCACATTGGCGAATCTTGTACATCCGAAAAACTGTTTGGAAGTCTCGGTCGTATCTTGAATATTTGGGAAGAACGTGGCGTTTATGATTCTAAACAAATTAATGAGTATCGTGGCCGATTGAATAAGGAAATAAAGGATAGGGCAGATGCTAGTAGCAGTGGCACCTCCAGTGAGCCCAATACAAACGGTAGTCAAGGTGGTGGAAGTAAAGAAAAGTCTGAAAAACGTGAGAAACGTAAGCATGAAGAAGGCAAACCGTCGAAAGTGAAACGGTCACGTCCGCAAGGAGTTGTGGAAGAGAAGCCTAGTGCTGGTCAAAATGGCGATGCTGGGCACTTAAGTCCATACTTACCATTGGGTGATCCACCAGAGCCCGAAGAGTTGATCAAGGCTTTAGCAAATATTGAAAATTCCGCTTCAAGCGATGCTGTGGTTCGCGAACGAATCGCGAATTTGCCGCCAGAAATATCTGAAATCGGTTGCCTTAGCAAGTTGGAGGACAAAGATGCAGCTAAAGCACTGGCTAAACAGGCAAGAATATTACATTTTTGTTCAAAACTTTATCTAGCAATTTCCTTATGCAGGTTAATGAAGCTGTGCAGTTACTTAATGAGTACAATGCCCGGCTAGCCGCTGAAATGGAGGAACGTACAAAGCTGGCTTCTATGTTGAGAGATTTTCAAGCAGAGCAGAAAGAGCTTTTGGTCCAAGCTGAAAAACGTTTAGATGTGAGTAAACACTTGTTATTTTAATTCTCTAAAGTTTGTCTAGATTGTAAATCAGTGGATACATTAAGAGCCACGTTGCATGTTATGTAAGAGTTGCGGGAATGAATGGCATACTTGGTTAATCGATTAGTCTTTTAGTTGTTAGGTTTCTAGTACATATTTTTAAGCTTCGGCAAAATTTAGTTTAAAATTTAACTCATGTTCTTAGCTGTACGCATGTGCCTAGGATATGCTCGAGCTACGTAATAATTACCGCAATATTGAAAACCTTGTTGCTTTCTTGATGCTCTGTTGCAGCTGCTCAACTATGAAATACTTCAGAAATAAGTTAAAATTTATATTGGGAGTTTGATTTGCTCTTCCTTAAAGTGAAGGCCGGATTTGTTACAGCTATTGTGATAGCATAAAAAATTATCCGCAGCATTGAAGGAAATCTGCTGAGCAGCAGCTCTTGGCAAGCAATAAATGGTGGCGATTCTGGTATCGTACACCCGAATGCAGGTCATTATGAATGGGTGGTTTCTTATTACGATTAGAATACAACTGTCGGCATTTGAATATTTAAAACTATAGTTAAATAGTGATGCCGCAAGCGTGATTGATTTAATAATTCTTTATTTTTTAATTGGGACTAATTAAAAATGATGAAATTTTACCAATAACCGGTATACATACGTGCTATGCCGGATTTCCACTAGGGATTGCAATGACAAAAAATGTATGTCATGTGGAACAAGCCACATAAATAATGTACCTTAATGTAGAAATGAACTTAATGACTATTTTTTTAACGTAATGACACGATTATTTTTTAATGCCCAACTTTGTCATTTGCCAATTTTGCCATTAAATGCCTAGTGTAAATCCAGCATTAGAGTTTTTGTTTACATATTGTTTTATAAATAAAGTAATTAACCGATTGTGGAAGAGTGAAGCACTTAATTTTCTTTATTATGTAATTTATATATATATATATTCAATTTTACAATTTATTACAGGAATACAAGCAAAAATTGAATCGAATGGTTGCTGTTCAAAAGGAAATACGTGATCATCTTTCGAATTTGCCAGACTTAACCCAGTTGCCGGATGTAACTGGTGGTTTAGCACCATTACCTTCAGCCGGTGATCTCTTTAACATACATTAATAAATATAATTGAATTGTTTGCATTGAATGTTATTCAAATTTAATTATTCAAATGATAACCACGCGAAAATCACTTAAATTATGTATACATACACCAAAAACTAAAATTATACCAGAATTGACAAAAGATTACTGCAAAGTTTCAATTATTCAAATATGAAAAATGAAATTCTTAAATAAATCTTGCTTGAATTTGGCTTGACACGGATGCAGTGATAACAAATTTTTCATTTTAATACATATTAAGAGCTTATTATTTTGAAGTGAAACTTCTTTAGCGGTAAATTCAGCGGATATTGCACACGGAAATGGTGCAATGGAAATGGTTGGGGCTGAAACAAGTGATTTTTGTGTGTATGCGTATGATATTAATTAAAAAAAAAAATTGTCAATAAAAGGTTAAAGAATAACACTTAGAAAAAGACCAATAAAAGAATGAAAGTAAAGTTAAAGGCAAGGCAAAGGTAAAAATAAAAACAAAGACAAAGATCCGTAATGATAAAGGTAAAAATGAAGACCAAGGTAAATTTAAACACTTATGTATATAAGGGCAAGGGTGAAGGGGAATATGTAGATAAAGAAAATTATAAACATAAAAGTAAAGACAAAGATGAGGATGAGGATACCGATAAAAGTAAAGATGAAGATAGCGGAAGAAAGATTAAAATAAAGGTAATTAAAGAGGAAAGGATATAGGGGAGACACAGAGACTCAGTTTGGGAATTATTTGGTGATTTTAGAGCTTTCCGGGATTCTCTGGACTTACCGATAAAATAATCGATATTTTTATCGATTTTGTTATCGAGATTTTTATCGAAATTTTTATCGATATTGTTATCAATTTTGCTATCGATATTTTCGGAACTTTTCGATGTAATATCGATTTTGTTACCGATATTTATCGATTTTGTAGTCGATGTTTATCGATTTTGTTATCGATATTAATCGATTTTGTTATCGGTATTTATCAATTTTCGTTGATCGATATTTATCGATTTTGTTATCGATATTTATCGACTTTGTTATGGACATTTTTATCGATTTTGTTATCGACATTTTTATCGATTTTTATGGATATTTTTATATATTTTTATCGATTTTGTTATTGATCTTTATCGATTTTGTTATCGATGTTTATCGATTTTGGTATCAATGTTTATTGATTTTGGTATCAATTTTGTTGTGAATATTTTTATCGATTTTGTAAACGATATTTTTATCGATTTTGTTATGGATATTTTTATCGAGTTTCTAATAGAGTTTGCTACCAATATTATTATCGATTTTATCATCGAAATTTTTATCGAGGTTTTCATCGATTTGTTATCTATATTTTTATCGGTTTTGTTATCGATATTTCATTGGATGTTACATTCGATTTTGTTATCGATAGAGTATAACTATAAAAATAAAGATAAAAGAAAACAGGATAATATAAATGTAACTAGAACGAACAGGGGTAGAGGTGGGGATCTAGATAGAAAAAAGACAAAAAATATAACCTTAAGCAGAAGCAGATGTATGAATGTACATATATTGGCTATGAAACAAAAAAGATATGTATGTACATAAGTTTCACTTCTCCAGTGTGGCCAAGGCGCACTTACTTTTTTTTTGTATGCTAGGTGAGAGGGCGTTTCTTACATATTCAAGTACATACTGTGTCGTTCAATTAAAGTAGCTTAATCGGCTTTAAAAGGTTCGACTTTGCATTAAAAAATAATCAGTTCCCCTTGGAAATGTTTTTATTTTTATTAGGCTTACAATGAAAGGGCATCTTGGACTATATGTATGGCTAGTTAAACTTTAAAATATTGTTTGGAAAGCCAATGAACATTTTTTTTGAAGGGAAAGGGGCCTATCCCGACATAGGCTAGTTCAATTGAGCGGCACAAATAAATACATATCGCTCATTTACTTCAATAGTGTCATAACTCAAAATGGCAAACTTGAGAAATTAAAAACGAGAAAAGGTAGCGGTAATTTCTGCTTGCTTAACTCAATATTTTAATTTTTTGGATAATGACACTATTTAGGTAAATTAGCGATATGTACGTCGTTACTACGCAGAAGCTACTAAACCTCATAATAGCTTAAAATGAGGGAATAAATACCAAGAAGACGGGTAAACTGCTAATGATCGGGATAGACGACCTGTCGTTCGAAGTTGCGTTGGAAAGACCAAGTGTAGAAGGACTTGGCTTCACTTGGCATTTTCCAACTCGATCAAAGTTGCTTAGGCGGTTAGAGCACTACACTGTGGAACTATCCGTTTAAACCTTCTGGGTCTTGATGTTTGATATCAAAGTGTTACTAAGAATTTCCAACCACTCAGATAATTTGCCATCCACCGTATGAGTTACTAATGAAAAGAAGAGGGCTTAATATCTCCCAGTGGTATGGAGTGACAAACGGCGTCGAAACAAGCCCAATGCTTTTGAAACACTTGACTCGCAAATAATACAGTTAACCACACACAAGTATCTTCATTTCTATGATAGAGCTATCGTACTAAGCACTCCGATTTGTTGGCATGCCGTCCCAACTTTAGTACTTAGGCGACTTTGGTGAAAGCCTACTCTCACAGCCTCAGCAGAACAAATGACTCTTTAGCCTTTTACTTCCTCGACGGCCACTTGAACTAGTGAAGGTAAGTAGTACGGTGTTATGAGGACTTTCCAACTTAACTTCTTCACGTGCATTTTTGGACCACCCTAATATATGTATGTACATACAAATTTCGAAAAAACTGTATTTTTATTAATGTGCAAATAGTTTGATATAAATTTTTTGACATGAGAATCTCAAAATACTTTACATTGTAGCCTTTGAGGATACATTCAACTCTCTAATCGTGGCTTAATGCATTGAAGAATTAGCCTGACCATTCCATTTCTCAACGAATG
>NW_023458565.1:5206754-5207761 GCF_013731165.1 Rhagoletis pomonella | reverse complement strand
TTAATTTGTTGGATAATGACACTATTTAGGTAAATTAGCGGTATGTAAGTGTAAAATTGACGAAATTGACGGGCTGGTAAGGTGTGCAATTAACGATATACGATAGATGCCGTCGTTACTACGCAGAAGCTACTAAACCTCATAATAGCTTAAAATGAGGGAATAAATACCAAGAAGACGGGTAAACTGCTAATGATCGGGATAGACGACCTGTCGTTCGAAGCTGCGATGGAAAGACCAAGTGTAGAAGGACTTGGCTTCACTTGGAATTTCCAATTGGCACAGCAATGAATCGACTGGCGTGCTTTGTTGAACTCGACCAAAATTTCTTAGGCGGTTAGAGCACCACACTGTGGAACTATCCGTTTAAACCTTCTGGGTCTTGATGTTTAATATCAAAGTGTTACTGAGAATTTCCAACCACTCAGATAGTTCGCCATCCACCGTATGAGTTACTAATGAATAGAAGAGGGCTTAATATCTCCCAGTGGTATGGAGTGACAAACGGCGTCGAAGACTTTCAGCAAGCCCAATGCTTTTGAAACACTTGACTCGCAAATAATACAGCTAACCACACACAAGTATCTTCATTTCTATGATAGAGCTATCGCACTAAGCACTGCGATTTGTTGGCAAGCCGTCCCAACTTTAGTACTTAGGCGACTTTGGTGAAAGCCTACTCTCACAGCCTCAGCAGGACAAATGACTCTTTAGTCTTTTATTTCCTCGACGGCCACCTGAACTAGTGAAGGTAAGTAGTACGGTGTTATGAGGACTTTCCGACTTTACTTCTTCACGTACATTTTTGGACAACCCTAATATATGTATGTACATACAAATTTCGAAAAAACTGTATTTTTATTAATGTGCAAATAGTTTGATATAAATTTTTTGACATGAGAATCTCAAAATACTTTACATTGTAGCCTTTGAGGATACATACAACTCTCTAATCGTGGATTAATGCATTGAAGAATTAGCCTGACCATTCCATTTCTCAACGAATG
>NW_023458565.1:5189271-5206654 GCF_013731165.1 Rhagoletis pomonella | reverse complement strand
GGTGGTGGTGCGGTTGTGTGTGTTATGTGGTCTGTGGTGGCTGTGGTGGCTGTGGTATGTTGTTGTGTTGTGGCGACTGTGTGTGGTTGCTGTGTGAGTGTGTGGGGCTGCACGGGCGGACTATGAGTTGCCGTGGAGGCTGCTCTATTTGAGCAACAGGGGGCCACGTACGACGTGGTCCACTGTCTATGTGTCCGTAGTCCCGAGCAGACCCTGAGGTGACTCCACCCCTCGCAGGCATTACACTTGACTGAGGTGGAGTTGTGGTGTAAACGTCTCCGACATACACAGCAGGTGTATATTTCTGGCCCAGGGTTTGACTCGATGCCAGCCCTGAGTAGGAGAATGCGTAGTGAATGTTGCCCTATGGACGGACAACTTCTGAGATACTTCGCCGACCTAAACGGGGTTAGATCGCCGAAACAACAGCCCTTGGTCGGGTGAAACCCGAGTCATTCCGGTACGTAGCAGAATTGATTCCTCATTTCATTTGGTGGCGCGAAATTCTATCGGATTTAGATTTTTCGAACATCCAAAAAAATTAAAGTTTGTACCAATTACCGATCTCGAGGGGAAATTACACGTTTTTACTGCATAAAATAGACATTTTAAATAAAAATTCAGTAAACTTAATTTTTTTGCAGCGATGAGACTTCGTACATTTTATTTTATATTTGTCGAATTACCTGCGCATGCCTAGATTTATTGTGAGTTTTTTGTTTTTCTGCAAGCAAACAAAACTCAAGGCAATCATCAGTCTCTTTAATTTGTAAACTAGAGTTGATGAAAATGCCTTATTTGCGCAACTAAGCCCCGATTTGGCATTTCACCGTGCTTGCATTTAATTGATGTCCCAGCCAGCAAAAAATCCGAAAACCGATCTGAAAAAGGAAAAAAGTGGATGAAGTGCGTATTTTTGTCCGTTTACCGATTGCATTTTCGGGTATATTGACGATCGTTTTCCCATGTACAGACAACTACCAAAATTGTTTGTGAAACGGATACATTTTCGCTGTTTTTGTTTTCTGAAATTTGTCTGATTGAATTTTTCGTTCAATACGCTTTACTTCTGCACTTCACAGATAATTTTTCATGGTTAAAAAAAAAAAATAAAATAAAACTAGGAAGCGCCTGACGGAATTGGAACCCGGCACCTTCTGAAGGCTAACAAATAACGACATGCTCCTCTGCACGCTCAGCCACTGCCCACTACGCATACTTGCTTTCAAATGTTAAGCTTGAACTAATAAAATACAATTATTGCTTTCAAATAACATCATATTTTTTTCGAACATTTCGAACGTTTTCCGGATACGAAAATGAATGATAACTGTAGTCGTTTTCTATACGTTTCCGGATATGGAAAATTGTACTAGACTGCACTGTCGGCAAAATTTACGTTTCTTTGCTGGCTGGAGTTGTTGCAACAGCGTAATAGTTGTGCAGATTTTCTGTTCTATGCTCCGTTAATTAAGTTTTTAATTTCTAAAGAATACTCAGACGGCCTAGAGACCTCTTCCATGGCTCAAATTAAAAAAGAATATAGATCTTGATTAGCACTACAAGGTACTTTGTGTTCGAGTGATATACTATTTTGACAAGGTCGCACACGTGCAAGCAGGTCATAAAAAAATGCAATAAATATTTTTTTTTTTTTAAATTTAGGGGTCTAAACTTTTTAAACAATGGGATCGTGTTTCTCTCAAAATATATAAAACGTGTGTAATAAAATATATATTTTTTTTTGTAAAAAATCCAGTGGTTTTTCACCGCGGGGTACGTAAATAAGTCGCGGCCAAAACATCGACGTGCACACATTTGTCGCTACTCTTTTAAGCCCTGACCCCATGCGACCACATACATATGTAACGTTTTGTTTGACGGAGGTAAGTTTTTATTTTTGTATCTAAGTTTGAAGTCAAAGTTATACTTTTCTTTCTTAAAGTTAACTTTAATAAAGAGCTTTAATATTTATGACAATATACATTTCGTTTTATTTATTTAGTCACGGTTAGAATATCGTCGTGTACACATGTGTCGCTACTCGCTTGAGTGCTGACCCCATGCGCCTACTAACGTAACATTCTTGGCGGAAGTAAGTTTTAACTTTTTTTTTTAAGTTTGAAGTCGAAATAATCACCCTCATTGCGCGAGTCGTGTCGAATGCAAGTCGTTTTTCGAGAGTCGAATCGTATCGAAAATTTCACGTCATTGCCTAAAATTTCCACTCGACTAGTGTATTAAAACGGAAAAACTTGGCAGCACTGTACAATTTTCGACAATTTTCGTCGTTTATTTATTTCAGCACGACAGTAGACAATGCCAATGTTGTCGAGTCGTACAATTTAGCCTAATTTGCGACTTACACAATGAGGCTGAATATTTTTATTTTTTCAAGTTAACGATAATGGTGTGCTTTAATATTTTTGTTAATACACACTTCGTTTTTTTACTTGGAAAACTCTTTTTTCAACACTTTTATTGGGGTCACTGGGGCCCCATGCGACTAATTAAGGGTTAAAAACTGTCAAAAATTTTTAATCACCCTAATCGAAGAACTTTTGAAACGATTAGCCAGTCAATTAAATACTTTCAAAAAAGCTTTGATTTTGTCACCAGAAAAGTGTGTGAATCACAAGAAGGCGAGTTTCAGGGACCTGCCAATTCACTATTTGACTTTGAAGGAAAGAAAAGGAGCGGAAACTAAATATTTAAATCTTTTAATTTTTCCATGGATTAACTTTTCTCAGAACCATTCCATCCGAAGAATTTTGGATAATTGCCTAGGGACTGAAAACCGCAACAGTCAATAAAATGTTTGAAAATATAGGTAAGTAAATATATATTATTATACTTGCCGGCCTCACATGTAATGAATTCAACAAAAACTAAGATTCGAAGTAAGATGAGGTTGGAAAGCCTCAATTCAATAGTTCGAATAATATGTTATATGAAGGCCAATAGTTTCTGCTGCAAAATGTTTCCAATATCAAACAGTATGTTATCAAGGTTGAATAGCTCAATATATGACAACAACAGAAATGTAAATCATTCAGACATTGTGGAAATATTATTGAAGAAATTGTGGAAATAGCTGAGATCTCGCCTTATTATAGGTTTTTATTTAATTTTTAGCGCCGAGCTCTTAAAAGCGGATTGTGTGATTAATCAATTAATATGAGTTATAATAAATTTAATACCTATTGCAAAATGTGTTGAAACAAATATTTTTAAAAAGTATGCGTATTTTTAAAGAAAATTGTTTGTACATCACTACCATATAAGTGATTTGTGTTAATTATTATTGTCCTGAAGGCATTACCTATATTCGTTTTATGGGTATTCAGAACTTCACTACTTGCATCAGAAAGCATAGACGGCAACGTTAATCCGATTAAAATTGTATCCTGACAGTTTGAGTCCCACGCTCAGTAGCATTTTAATTAATTCTTTAATTTTTAGAGTTTAATTTAAGTTTTAATTAACTAATAATATAACAAATAATGTGAAATAAAAGGCTTGTTCGAGTTGCAATCACAACGGCAGTGTTGGGCGAATTATTAAAGTATCGCGTTCTGTATGAATTTCCAGCAATGTATTATCAGTTGGGCAGTTGCAACAATGTTGCCATTTTTCATCAGTACGGCCCAAATAAAAAATTTAAATAATAATAATATGAAATAAAATAAAAAAGAAGGTAAAATAAAAAATATAAATTAAATAAAACTAAAAAAAAAATAAAAAAAATAAATTTGAAATCGCTCTGACCGCGGATCGAAATTGGGTACCACCAAATAATATAACTATAATATGAAATAAAATAAAAAAGAAAGTAAAATAAAAAATATAAATTAAATAAAACTGAAACAAAACTAAAAAATAAAATTTTGCAGTCGCTCGGACCGAGGATCGAAATTGGGTCCCACCAAATTGTAGTACGCTTTATTTGCCTGGCAACTGAGTCATGAATCTAACGAACTGAGTCATGAATCTAATGGACCACAACTTTTAAGTAAATCCTGAGAACATCGATTTGTCGCTTCTCCGATTACAAATCTTTGCTTTGATTTTGGTTATAGTGGAAAATATATTTTTAAAAGCGTACTTCAAGTTTGCCCCATATGGGAAATTGGCAAAATTTCATGCATAAGTCAGACATTACCTCAGCTTTTTCTAATAACTAGGTCTAAAGATTCATCAAAGAAAAGAGCTCGAGACACTTTTTCCAAAATTTTGTCGAAAACTTCACGCCTACAGCACCTAATGAGTTGATTTTGGCTATGTTTATTGATGTCGAAAACGCTTTCTCTAGATGCGGTTTCCAGACTTTTTCTGCCGAATCGATTCTGGACCAAAGCAACGCCCTGCAATTTTCTTGGTTTTGCTTTGAAGGTGTGTTCAGCAGTATTGTGGTCAGTGGCGGATTTATCGTACAGGCAACATAGGCTGAAGCCTAGGGCGGCAGAATTAAGGGGCGGCAAAATTTAAACAACTAAATTAAAAGAAAAAAATTTATTTGGATTCAGCTGCACTTGAAATTGTGTTTGTGTCTGTAAAATATTATTAATGATTCATCTCATTCAATACAATTCAAAATTAGAATTACGCTGCGAATTTTTCCTTAGTATAGCAGTCGTTGAAATTTCCATTTAACTTTCATTCACGCGGCTTAGAAACCTGACGGCGCGCCTGCGCGTGACGCAAAGAAACAGCCGACACGCTGCCCCGAGAACGAGAATCATCTAAAAGGTTACCACACTTGACAACACTGCCGAAAAACGAGCGTGCATTTTCGAGAAAATTCTTGATACCAAGCCCACCAGTTTTTCATAAGTGTATCAACGTGAATAATCTGAAGGTCAGCTTCCGTCGTATGTCAAATTAGGCAGTGTATCTGTGTATGGTCTTCTGTTTGTCTTGCGCGAGGTCAAAAAATCTTCCGGATGAGCGATTTTATTTTGTATACTCGCATAGCGCTACTTCAATGTCCTGATAATTGGATTCTACTTGTCCAAACCTCTAAAGCATTTCAGTGCAGAATACATCGTGTTTTACTATATTGTAATAAAGCACTGACAATAACAATCATATTTGATATATATATATATATTTTTTTTTTTCGTGAAAAAAGGGCGGCAAGTTATGAATTGCCTAGGGGCGGCAAATATTTAAATCCGCCACTGATTGTGGTCCATTGCCTCTGTGGCCACGCAGTGCAATATACTGCCTATACGCAACAAATATCGTTTTTACAGTTGGTATAAGTTTCTTTTTTTTTGCAAAGCAAATGGCAAAAGCAACAGAGAACTTAAACGTAATGTATATGAAATAGAATGAGTTGAAACGGAAATGTGCCAGTTTTATTTATTATTGTGTTTGTTGTTGGTTTTAAGTTTGCCCGTAGGATCTTTGTACAATTTTAAATGTAAATTAAAACTAAGTGCAGTTTTTAAGTTAAAGACAAAAGTTAAATAATTAAACCGAATGTGCAAGCGCAAAACAGATGATAAAATTAGGTTCCATACGATTTAAATCCAAATTCATTTTAGGGATATTTCAAAATAATCAAATAATGAATGTATTGGTTACATTATCTCAAAGCAAATACTAAATACAATATAATAAGTAATTAAGGCATTTATGTTATTTTGTGTGGTAGAAGAAGGTTTTTAATTAACTTAGGAAATATTATTGGAAAGAAACACCAATTAGTAGAATAAAGTGTCTACTATGTATATTGTATGTAGTAAAATAACATTTTTTAAGCATTTGTTCGAGTATTTTCATTGGCTGTGAGAAGTCTATATGTAGAGATGTGTAACATAATACATACATATATACTATTTGTGTGGGGAGTGTTTAAGTGTTAGATAATGTTCTTGTTTTTTTTTAGAAATTAATGCGTTATGTCGGCTGTTTCGTTGTCGCTTGTTAGTTTTCATATCAGACATTCAAATTACTTCATTCGACCATCTTCATAATTAATTATCCATTTACGCAACATCCATACATCAATTCCATTCATGCCTCATCATCATCATCAATATTTCTTCATTCGTCTGAAAAAAACAAAAAAAAAACATATACAAAACAAATAAGGACATTTTCTTTTTTAATAAAAAACACAAAATTATGAGATTTTTATGTATTTAAATTACAAAAAAAAATATGTACTACATGCCAGTTGTGAGGGGGGGTTGGTTGAATAAAAATTTCAATGCAGTTCTTTTTATAATTATTTCTTAAATTATCTTTATTTTTATTATACTTCTGTTTACTATAATTTTTAGTAGCTAAAACATACATATCATGTTTTTAGGTGTTTTATTATTAAGGGGTTTCATATACATATTTAAAAGTAGTTATGTATATTATTGTGTAAATGTTATGTATTGAATTATTTCTGCAGCTATAGTTTTATTTATGCATACATACATATGCATATGTATTTCTCTTACTTGCATGCATGCACATGTGTATGTATGCATATACATACTTCCATTATCTTCATTTCTCGTTTTTTGAAGTATTTTTTTGTGGTACATATAAAAATAAATTGTTTTTCCTATATAAATTAATATATGTATTTATGTATGTGCTGTAATCAAAAACTAGGAGTATGTACAGTAGTGACCACATAATTAGACGCACATTTTCTCTTAATGTATTTTGATTTTTTTTTTTTGTAAAGTACATTTTAGTTTTTCTGCAACGAAAACCAAATTTAAAATTTCAAATATTTGCACAAGATTCATAAAAAATTTTCAAATTTAAAATAAAAATTTCTAGAAAAAATTCGGGTATGCAGTTTTATAGTAATTTTAGTACAATATTGTGCTAGTTTCAAGCGGCTGAGAATTCGCGCTGATTTTTCAGAATAATTTTTGCGGCCGATGTTGCTTAATTTCTCCCATATAAACAAGTTTTCGAACATACTTTGTATGGAAGCAAGTGCGTAACACCGTCCGCCAAAAAAATCTTGAAAATCAACGCTTGGGACTTGAACAATGTTGTACTAAAATTGAGTGGAGTATTAAACTGCATATAGGAAATTTTTCTTGAAATTCTGTTAATAGGTTTGAAATTTAGATGAGCATTTTTTGAAAAGTGGCAATTTATTTGTAAATCTTCTACAAGGTTTGCGACTTTGGGTTACATAGTTTTCGTTGCATTATAAACTAAATTTTTGTAAAAAATTAATAAAGAAATAAATAAAGAAAATATAAATGGTCAAAACTTATAAGAAGTAGTGTCTCTAATTATGTGGCCATAAATATATCCACTCTATTTCCTTTTCACCATCTGTATTTTCAATTTTCACATTACTTCTCGTTAGCCATTATGTTTATATACACACACATGTATATAGGTATATTTTTTGAACGCCTTCTATTTACTTAGCTTAGTTGTCCACTTTGCCATTTTTTTTTATAAAAAAAAGCGCTCTATTCACATATGTACTGTGTATGTATGTATGTATATTACTTCAACTATATTTTTATTATTTGTATGCATTTTTTATTTGTGATTTACAACCTCAACAGGTTTTTGATCGAGTATTCTAATTCTATTTTGAAATGCTTCCCTATTTTAGAACAATTAAGTATGTAATTTGTGCACCGCTTCGAAAAAAATTCGGTCGGCGCACGATTCTTAAGTTGATATTGCTTTAATATTTTTTTCTTTGTTCATATGTATGTATAAATGTATGTACGTATGTATTTGTAATTATGTATTCATTTATGCACACAAACACACAGTCCCACAGTGGGACGTCCCCATATAAGCTGCGGCCAAAAGTAGTAACCGTACTAGAAATTCGCTAAAATTTCGTATATGCGCTGTTCGGAACTTAGGAATGAAGAAATGTGGAAAATGGTAAAATTTAACGCGCTACCACGCCCACAGCTCTTGTGGGCGGAAATAGTAAATGTTGTCCGATTTTGATGAAATTCAGAGCATATGCTGGTTTTAAAGAGAAAATTTTAAATCTAAAAGATCGTCAAAATCGGTTTACATTATCGTCCAGTAATTCTAGAAAAACAGGAGCAAATAAAAAATAAAAAAAAACGTTTTTGATGAAAGCCAAATTTTCCAACTTGGAAGATAATCAAGAGTTTCTTATTAGGCGCCCCCCTCCTACACCACTTTTTTTTAGCTCCAAGTACTAAGTTTCATGAATTTTGGAGAAAATGAACAGGCACATTTATTTTATTTCTAAAAAAGTTCCTATTTCTTCATTTTAAAAATGACAAAACGAAAACATTTACAATACCTGCATACTAAATTATGTGCACGATATATATTTACACTGAAGCTTAAAATTTTACCTACATTTTATACAACAAAAGCTGAGCTAAGGCAAGCAGGACTCTTGCTATCGAAAACGGATCTCGTCCAGAGAAGCTTCCATTTTTGGCTGAATGTTGATTGTGGTTAATATATTGGCGAGTCATCAATATCTACAGCTTCTTTACTTTCCACCTTATATTGCATATTATTCATTTTATGTACATATCAGAGTCTTTCCTTTCAGTTCTACAATAAAAATTCAATAAATTTTACAGGAGGTGGGTCTATAAAAGAAAGAATAGAAGCTGAACTCGCAGTTCCCCGCACCTGGAACTATTTGAGATATGACACGCATATTTAATGTTAACTTGTCCTAAATTTCCCCTTTTTAAAGTAAGCACTCGAAAATTTTTACACTCACAAAATTATGTAGAATTTCAAAGTAAACTATTTCATACATTTCAAAAGATTTATAACAATTTAAAGCAATGTTTGACCACAGATATATTCAAAAACCGCTCATGAATCAGATTGGTTTTTTATATATCCGCACAAGTGGAAAAATTATTTCAAATTTATTGCGACAAAATCAAAATTTTTTCTTACAAATTTATTTTCTCGCATTGCTCCTACTTTAAGCTCGTGTCATGGTTGCAAATATGCATTTTTATCCAAAATTCTTTGTGGTTTGGGTTAGCTGGATATTTTGCTAATTACTTTTCCAGAATTCGCTAATCCGTTTTTACCACTTTTGGCCACTGTAGTCCCATAGTGCGACCCTTTACATAATTATTATTATAAATATATAGTTAGATAATTGAAAAGAAGTTTCGTTTAAAATATTCATTGATTGGGTGAATTTTTTCAAACTATGTACGAATTTCGAAATATTGAAAGATTCTAAAAACGAAATCTAACTTAAAATATAGGCGCACTTATTGTAAAAGTGCGCGTGGCACCACCTATACATACATACTGCATTTTTGACACCGCATATCTACCAAAATATTTGCTATAGAGTACTGGAATTTGGTTCGGATATAAATGACACCCACCCCATTCTCAAGTAAGAAACTAGAGGTTATTGTAAAAGTGGGCGTGTTGTCTCCCACACAACTAGAAATTTGATACCGCACATGTATTTCCGCTGGAGTATTGGATGCGGTGTGGATGTACATATATGAAATCAGTTCCATGCTCAAGTAGAAAACCGGAGGTTATCGGAAAAATGGGCGTGGCATCTACTCTATCTATACACATAATAAAATTGTAACAGACCGATGTCTGCACATTATAGATATTAAAGAAAAATTAATATGGGTGCTCTTTAATACAGCAACAGAAGAACATCATTTGTTTCCATAACGGAATTCTTTAGTTTTTGTTGTTTCATTGGGTCTGGATACTTTAATAGACTTATAGAACTTCTACCGACATATCCGCACTGCACCCCGATGTGCATAACATTTGTCCGGTGTGTGAAAGTACCCCATACCGCGGGTCACATATACATACATATGTACATATCTTTTTCTCGAATATTCCACATTTGATTATTTTGTTTTGAGGTGCTGTCAGCAGCCTATTTGAGGGCTTTTTTCGCCTACAAATTCCTCTGCAACCTTAATCACCACCTGGACGAAGGCGGTCAGAATGCAGCTGGGCATTCACGTCGATGGCGAACCAATTCCGACGGTGAATAACCCAAAAATCCTCGGAGTTACCTTAGACAATCTGCTCTCCTGCTCGGACCATACAACCGCAATTGTCAACCGAGTACAGAGCCCGCAACAAGGTCCTCAAGTCGCTGGTCGGCAGCACTTGGGACAAAGACAAAAAAACGTTGTTAGCAACATACAAGGCAATTGGCCGGCCAGTACTAACTTATGCAGTGTGGTCGCCGGGGACTAGTAGGACACAATGGACAAAGCTGCAGACTAGCAAGAACACGGTACTTCGGAGCGCGACTGGATGCCTTCTGATGTCGCCCCAACACCACCTGCTCGACGAGGCGCAGATACTCGCCATTAAGGAGCATAACACAATGCTCTGCAAGCACTTCCTAGTAGGGTGCCACAGGGTGCCAAATGACATCGCAGATGAATGAGCCGAAATGGAAGCTTAAGTTATCAGGCTTCAGTTCAAAAATGGCTTAATGTGAAGGGCGGAATAGTTTAGCTGGGATTTACATATACGATAAAGAAGACAGATTGTTGGTTAAAATAAATAAATATTTGGCGCTTATACTTTTGCTAAGTGTTTGACCGAACTTCTCCTTCAAGTGGCGGTGGTGTGCGTCTTTATGTTGTTACACAAATGGAGGGACACACAATTTTAAGCCGTCTCCGAATGGCAAATAGTTTTATGATACGCGTTTTCAAAGCAGAAATACACTCGGCGGTTTGCCATTGCCAGGCGAAGGGCGACTGCTGTTAGAATAAACATTTTCTAATATTAGGTGTTGCTCGGACCGACGGCGTGGTTTAGAAAGCAACAAAATTCGAACCCTTTTTCAGCGTGTTCTTCTGATCTTAACCCAGTCGAGAATGTGTGGGGCATACTAACCATTAAAGTTTATCCTCGGATTGAGGGGTTTTGCAAAAAAGCATTTATAGTTTTCGTCGTCTTCTTTTAAATTTGGTGATGGAAGAGGCAAGAACGTGCATAAATTAGTTTTTTTTTACATTTGTTACAACGCTTTTTTTCCTTGATTATGATATATATATGAATGCAAGTGTACGGATACCTAAATACAGGAATGTACATATGTATGTATATGTACATACATATATACCAGAGTTGGATTTTTTAGTTCACTTTAAAGATTAATTCACTTCTAGTTCGTTCAGCTTATTGAACTAGCTCTTCTGAGTCTTAGTTCGTTCATATTATTGAACTATAGTTCCCCTAATTAAACTACAACAGTAGGAGCTGAGCTACAGAACAAAAATGTAAGTATTATAACAAATACTATAAAAGATTGAATTAATCTGTGAAGTAAAAAAGGAATTTTTTCAAATCTTCGATGGCCCTCTTTAATAACGACATAATTCAGTCATTTTCATTCATTCGTCTTTCTCCAAAATCACAAAAGGATGTTTGGCTTTCATATGGCGAATCAAGTTTCCATGAGAGCCACCAACAATGCTTATGGAAGTTCGGCAGTGCCTGCTTTTCATTTTCTTTTATTAAATTTTGCCTTCGAAATGCGACCAAATTGCGCTTCACTTTGGCATCTGAAAGCGAAAGTCTTTTTTTAAACAACAAATTCCAAAAACTCAAATCAAATATTTATTTTTTTACACAAATTGCAATAAACGATGTAAAACAATGAAATCAATGAAATAAAATTTCGAATTCCGATCATTTGCTTCTTTATGACCTTACAATGAAAAACTAGATGCGAAATGTGTTAAAATTATTTCCATTTCCATTTTTATTGGAGTGTTGCCATAGAAAATTGTAGTTCACTTTAATGAACTAGTTTAGTTCACTTAAAAGAGCTAGCTCTTTTGCTCTTTAGTTCAAAACCTCCCCAAGCCAAATATATAAATATGGATGTGTACATATTTACTGTATACTTTGCAAAGCCTATAGTGGCTGTGATGAATTAAAATATTTGGGCGATTCCCTTATATTAGAAAAACGGGGGGGTCTACTCTGTATTTCGATTCAAAACTTAATGGGATTCAAAAAGCGACACGAACGAGTGCCAAGTATTCGAGCCCGAATGATTTCTTTTCGATTCGTAATACAGGGTAGACTGCTTGGACAATTTTAAACCCGAAAACACTTCCAAACAAATTTTAATAGTTCAATGAAGGCTATACCAGTTTAAGGGGATAGCCGATGGGATAAGAAGACTACGTTACGCTAAAAAAAGGCCCTGAAAACCCTCAATAGATCGAAACCTTAATTGAGTCAAAAATTGTATCGGAAAAAAATGTTCGCCGTGCACCTATTTTTCGCCCAAAGTATTTTTGCAAGGTGATTTCGAAAAAAAAAAAAACCAATTAACAATTCGTTCGTCGTACCCCAAGGGTGGTCCCATACTACTTTGGTTTTGATCCGATAATCTGATCATACAGAATTTAACGGTACTACTAAATTTGTATATGAGAATTGAAGTCGGTTTTGTTTTTTGCATAAAAATTACATGTTTTTTTTTGTTCGAACGTAACAGTCGCCTTTTTAAATTTTTTTTTGTTCTATCTTCGCCATTTACAGTAGGATCTTAAAGTACGATAAATCAATCTTCTAGTCTCGTGGAGGTAATTCTTTTTGATGCAAATTCATTGACCTCAAGTACCCCGTTATAGTACTTACCCACCAGATCTCAGTTCTTATTACCCTAACGTACCGCCCTAATGCCAGTAACTACTTAAAAAAAAAAAAGGAATTGCCAAAAAATGTAAAAAGACGACTCCTAGGTTCTTGCAAATTGCTTATTTTTTTTTTTTTGAGAAATTGCCTTGCAAAGAGCTGTTTTTTGTTTGCTTGTAAGTTGTCTACTGAACAATCAAAATTTGTATGAAATATTTTGCGAACTATTTATTCCATTATTTTCGTAACTCGTTCAATCGAAAATTAGTGTTTTTCGCGACCAAATCTGTGGATATAATCGACAAATTACATAAATTTTCATAAAAAAACTTTTAGTGATTGTATAAGTATACCAAATGTATATAAAACATTAAATATATTGATATGAATAGTTGCATACATTTGTATATTTTAGAAAGTTAATAAAGGTCCATAAATGCGAGCTTCAAAAAGTGGTTTTAGTCAATTAGTTAGTAATAGTCAACAGTTGCGCTTTTTAAAATTATAATACAAAATTCAAACTAAAATATTTTATATGTATACATAAATAATTATGTAGTTAAAATAATTCCTTTAAAACATTAAAGTGACTCTTATGCATAGGCATACATACTAAACAGTGGATGTAAACAAATGTTTCTTAAGTCTCCTACGACAAGAACTTAGTAAGAGTCGAATATTTAAATCCCTTGCTAATTTAAAAAGTAAAGCAAGTCGGCGATTCCGTTAGAAAATTCAGGATCTGGTAAAAATTTCTTCCATAAAATTTTGTTAGTTCAGAAAAAAAATCGAGATTTTCGAAAGGTTTTTTAAACGCATTCCTTCAATGTACTTGAACCTTTTTTTTTGTTTCTTTGGAGCAATCGAAAGATTAAGCAAATTCAAGATTTTGTTCAAACATTTTTCTCAAATATGCCGGCAAGAATGAAACTTAAAAAACTACTTTACATCTCAATACTTTTAAATACTCGATTCAAGTCAAATCGACTCATTGACGTTTCAGGTTTCACCGTTTAAACTAGGTAATTGTGGGGAAAACATCAATTATGAAAAATACTAAAGATCATTTAAAAATTGTATCTGTAAACATCTCAGTACGGCTTGACAAAGCATTAGGCGTTTCACTTACATACTATGTATGTACATATATAAGTAAGTTAAATTAGAAATTAAACATTATTAGTTTCATTAGACTTGACCCCTTTCTGTTTGAGTCGCGTAGACTAAACTGCCATCGTTTTTAGAAGGAATTCGCTTTCTTATATGCAGGGCGTACTCTTATCGTCGTTTTAAGCAGGGACGGTAATCATTATGAGTAAAATAATTTAAATCAGCATTTAATCATTATTTTATGAGTTTTATTTTTTTCGCTCTAAAATAATAATTATTATTGATTTTTATTTTTTTGCTCAGCGGAAATAATTATTATTTTATTTTTTTTTTCGATCACAAATAATGATTATTTTATGATTTTTATTTTTTCGCTCAGAGATAATAATTATTATTGAGTTTTATTTTTCCACTTAAAAATAATGATTATTCATAAAATTGAAAAGGCTATACAGACGCAACTTACTGAAATTTTGACCTGAAAATTTCGAGGCTTATTCCTTTATTATGGTGTCGCCCGCTCTGAAAAGGATACGGCGGAAATCGCGCTGGTATAGGTTTTGATTTTTTTGAATGATCATTATTTTTAAGTGAAAGAAACAAAACTCAATAATAATTATTATCTTTGAGCGAAATAATAAAAATCATAAAGTAATCATTATTTTTGATCGAAAAAATAAAAATCAAGTAATAATAATTACTTTTGAGCGAAAAATTAAAACCCAAATATTAATTATTATTTTTAAATCTTTATTGGTTAAACTCGAAAAATAAAAATCACTGTAAATTACAGTGGGACGTACGAAAACAAATACGTGGGTATAAATAAAATTGTTTTACGACGATTAAAACTTGTTGATTTTTTTGGATAAAATTTAAAAAATAATGATTGAGTAAGGTTGCCTAAATTGTACAGTATAAACTCTCTTTTATTTAAAACATTTCTCTTTTATAAAGCAAACCCCTTTCAGGCTAGTTTTATAAATCGATAACAATCGATCAATTACGCGCCTTTGCAGAATGACGATACGCGGTTTGTACTTTAAACGACGATGTGTTTATAGGTACATACCTACTAAAATATGAAAAACTTAGCTCCGTAAAAACATAAAGCTACTAAGGATCCCATATATCGTCTGGTATACAAATCTATTATTATAAATCTAACCTATGCGACCGGTATGGTATGCCATTGTCGTTGGGTGTATATATTTTCAAAAGTTTTATAAAAATGTTATAATTCCTTTGATTGTCGAAATATTTATACACATATCGCATATCAAAATAACGCGAGAACATCATCTCACACGAGGACTAAATTGGTTTCACATTTCTAAAAGGAATAAGAGATTTAGGAGACAACATCAATAACACTGATCTACAAAGAGCGGAAGAGGTTTCGGGAGCTGATTTCTAAAAGACTTTTGTTTTCTTAGTATCAGAATATAAAATTAAAATTATATAGTTTGGATATATCAGCAAAAGACAAACATGAAATATTTTCATAGAATTATGTTAATTAAAATAATTAAATTGTTTTCGTTTTTTGATGCTACGAACGAATGTCTAAAAAAAGCGCTTGGATATGTTGAAAATCATCTCATGTTAAGCTTATAAAAAAGAAAATCGAAATTATTTAATACTTTCACTTCTTCAATTAGTCAGGAATTTTCATAACGTTTGATCAGTGCACGACAGTGGAATATAATAAAACAACAAATAATAAAAACGTTATAATTTTTAAGAACTTGTTACTTATTCTTCCGGTTTTGGAACCTACTTTATTTTACTTTTGGGGTAAACATCCAAAGATGAAGCTTCTTTTTCGGCTATTTAAAAGTCGAATTTGTCCCTCGTTATACTACTATGAATAATTTGAAGATCAGACCCTGATGCTATGGAAAAAATGCTATAAGAATCGGTGACTATTAGTTAACCCGCTAGAAGTTAAGAGAATTGAAAGCGGCTGTGGGATAAGACAAGAGATATTATTTTTTGTATATTAATTTAATTATTGTATTGGAATCAGCTTACTTGATTTATGTTAGAATATAAGTAAATATAACTTATTAGAAAATATTTTAGTTGGTAAACTGTGCTAACACACTTATGTATATTATGTTAGTAATCAATAAATAAATGAATTGTACCTTAAAAGGTCCAACTTCAACAAAACAAGTGCATATGTATGTATATTGTGTTATCTGTGATTAATTATTTGAATACCTGTAGGCCTTATGGGACATATTCATAGCCGAAGTAAAATCGATTTTAAAGTAACTTGCAGCTTGTTTGACACATAGTGCATTGAAAATTATGGCAAAAACTATCTAACTTTAGTGTCGACTTTATTTTGACTATGAATACGCCCCAATGTATTTGATTACACTGTCCGAAACGGCAACCATTTTTTGCTTAATGCCAGTTTTTAGATTTTTTTTAGACTTCCCTGTCAGGAAGTTTGTAATTATTTAACACGTAGTTTATGCGTACTGGGTACAAGTCGCGCTCTGGATGCCCAAGTAAATTGAGAGCGCGAGGAAAGCGTTTTGTTTTGCAGTCCGTACAGGGAAATCCCCAGATCAAAAGTCGCCAAAGATGTCGATGAAATGAAAAGAACAAAAATTTTTCTTAGCCGTGCAGCAATCCATATAATACGCTAGTGACAGCGTTTGCTAAAAATCACATACATGTTCGTATGTATATACTTGGAGTTTTATCCTAAATGTTGCATTTTTTCGTTAGCTTTCTAATGCTCATCAACAAAAAATAATTATACTTCTCTGAAATAGAAGGACAAAAAACGTATTTTACCTAAAAAGTAGACTTTTCGAGTTATTTAACCAAGAAATTTTGAGGAATGCTGCTAGAGGGACTGTACATGGCTAGATACTACACAAATTTGGTTCGTTCTGATTACGGAGACCCAGCTGTCGTGGAAACGATTCAAGGTGATAAGCAGAGCTCGGATTTCGATGCAATGTCATCTTTTTTCTGAAGCTTCGGAGGCGTTTCCTAGTTATATAGAAGTTCTATTCGTAGGATTTCATAATTTATTTTTATTTTTTACTTTTTATCTTTTTAGCTCTTTCTAATATCCGGACTTGGCGGCAAAAGTGTGCATAAAGAGTAGTACAAATCCTTGCGTTTTTTGGTGGAATATTCATGAAAATGGTCTGACTGAGAATATGTGACATATGTTGAGACTTGCCTCTCTTTGTATGAATGTAAGCCCTGCAAAATTTATCACATGGTGCATTTACTGGGGTCCGTTTGGAAGTTTTTAATCTTCCTTATGCTAACATGAACATAATCGTTTTTCTATGATTTGGTTACAGTATTGCGACAATAAGAAGCGGATCACACAGTGGACCTTCTGTCATTTCTGTGCAGCTTTTTTGCTTTGGCTAAATTTCGTGTTTTTTTATACGATGCTTGGCTACAACTACTAACCATTTGTACACTTCTGCTGATATTCTGTATTTGATATTTGTAATTGTCTTTTAAATGCTTCAGAAGTTGTTTAGGACAGTTTCATTAACATCTACTAACACACTTATGTACTGTAAATACCTTTTCAAGTGACAAAAAAAAAATAAGCAGATTTATCGCTTATAATGGGTGATTTTTTTGAGGTTAGGATTTTCATGCATTAGTA
>NW_023458565.1:5167892-5188871 GCF_013731165.1 Rhagoletis pomonella | reverse complement strand
TTTTTAAAAAAAAAGGTATCAAGCTCTTAAAAAATCACCCGTTAAAAGGCCCCTTGTTCTTTTCGCTAATTTTCTTCAGATTTATCAGTAATCGAAATGAGATTAAACATAAGCTTCTCTGATTGATGGTATCCTAAAAATCCAGATTCATGTTGCCACTTTTCTATAAATGCACTGGAATAGCTATCCGCCAGTTAAAAGCCTTTATTCTGTAGAAAAAGCAGTCAAATAATGTTATTCATTAGACACCGGCCCTAATCAACACTTTTTTTAAGTTTTTAAATGTGTGTTAACGCAGCGCGTTAGCAGCGCATAGTGAACCCCCTCACGGCCCTACACCAAGCAGTATGCTGTTTTGATTGTAGTCTTTAATATTCCGCTAATCGAGAGCTAAATGAAAACGCCGAAATTTCAGTTTTTAAATAGGTGGCATTATAAAAATATTCTATACGGTAGTTAGAGTTATAAGCAATCCGTATGCCTAACTTCATCTAAACCCGTCCAGCCGTTTCTGAATGAAAAGACGTACCGCATGGTGTCGGTTTTTCATTTCATCAGATTTTAGATCACCCTTTCCCACTAAAAAAGTTCTCAGATCAAACAATAAATTCTTATTGCAAATCTATAGGCCAAGCTCTTTAATTTGACATTTCAGATCTGATGACCTTCAAGGAAAAGCAACCGCGTACTATATCTGTATTTGGTGGGAACCCTATTCAAAAATACGTTCAAATTAAAGTGAGGGATATTAATAAAATATGTAGATTAGGGATGGCAACCGAACTTTAGTTGTGGTTCCAGCGGCTGAATGGCAACTGCATTTTTATGGTTGCCGCGGATATTTTTATTGAAATAATTTATTTCTTTTTCAACTGTTTCTTCAGCTTATTTGCACTCAAGTCTAAGTTGCTGGTACTAAAAAAATTATATTATCTTCAACTTTATAGCAACTGAGGTTGCATTGCAGCCGACTAAATTTTTAGGTAATGTTAAAGGATTGTCTAGAGCATTTTGTAATTTCTTGAAGGTAATTTTTTGCTAGTTTTTAGGTTATCGAAATCCGACCCCTGGTTATTAGTCAATGAGAATTTTTTTGAGTTTACTACATGAATTAAGGTAATTTTTAACCGACTTCACAAAAAGGAGAAGGTTATCAATTCGTCGGAATATTTTATATTATTTTTTATGTATGTTACCGCATAACTTTGGACCACGTTAACCGATTTCAATACTTCTTGAGGTGAGGTGCTAACTCACAGGTGGACCCATACTAATTTGGTTTAAATCCGATCACTGGATCATGAAGAAATTAACGATAATCTTAAATTTTTATATGAGAATTGAAGTCAGTGTTGTGTTTTTGCTTAAAAATTACTTGTGTTAAGTCAGCTCGGTGAGCGGGCACAACTGGGCTATAACACTAACAAGTATCGTTGACTGCGCGACTGTACCACTGTGAACACGGTAGTATTTGTGCGAATTGCAAATTTCAGCATCCAAAAAATTTGAAATATTACGCTTCAGTTTACTTGCTTTTGCTTTTCACCGCAACCGACAGTCGGGTCTACGTAACCGGAAAGACCCAGATTTATATTTGGCCAAGGACTGTCACTCCAGCAACACTCCCCAAAAACTCTTTGGGGAATTTGTATGCTGCTACAACAACAACAAACGGAACAAAGATGCAATAACTTCCGTTCAGTTGAGAGTAGCGCTTTATAACAACTTCCTGAATTAAATAATATTAATTCAAAACAAACAGTGAAAATCCAAGGAAATTTTAAAACTTTTTTCTGGGCCAGCGACTAAGGCTAAAATTATAGCAATTTTTGATTTAAATATCCACATCTGTTAACACTCTGATGTTTTATTTGTGAGTGCTATTCCGAAGTTACAAAATATGATTTTATCAGAAGTATGGAAAACGCAGTTCTTTACTTTATCTTTTGAATGCAGATATAATATATAATTTATTTTACTTGCCATGATTTGTAAATGTTCACAAAGAAGTCGTTGGTTTTAGATTATTTTCGATTTCCCTTTCTCCTACATTCTCAGTCTATTACAGTTCAATACATTTGCATTCTGCCACTAATTTTGTTTTATATTTTCCTATCGTTTAGGTTTCGTTTGAAATACATATATATCTATTTCACTTTTCAATCATAATGTAGTTCTCCGAATGAGGCGATCTGAGCAAGTGAAGCCGCGCTTGATAAAGGATTGTTAGTAAATATGTACATTTTGTCATTTGTCAAAAGGCTGTCACAACGCAAAATGCACGTTTTTGCAGGAGAGGCGCGCTAAGTTTTCAATTGAGTTGCAGAAACTCTCCTTTCACGCAGAAACTACAAAAGATTTTGGCATGAAGATGTTACAACAAAATGAACCATGATATAATCATTAATTTTGTATCATTATCTCAAGAATCCTGCTTTTTGAGTTGTGACAGTCTTCTAATAATTGAGCGATACGTTTGGATTTTAGTACACAAAAAGAAATAATTTATATTTACTACTCGATTTTAATTAAATTATTGTATGCATAGTATTTGCCGCAACGTAGTAAAGTTAAACTTAAAATAGTTAATAGTTTATTTCAGAAGTTTGTTCCTATTTATATGAATGCATCTAGAGTCAGATAGCAATAATATAAAAAAAAGAACTTGGCATGAGTCTTATAAGTGGTACTCTATAGCTATAAATATACAATCAATGCATGTATGTGTGTTTTTCATATGCATGGGGTGTGTTTTCCTGCGCGAGCTGCGAATACAATCAAAAATATAGTCCCACCCCTTTTGAAGTCGATCGAAAATTATACTATATATGCATTGACTCAAAAAGCATTTGCCAATCTCTCTGGAATTACCTATCTTTTGTATGGAAACTTCGTTAGCTTGTTTAGTTGACTTTTAAAAAATTGTTCGAAATTTTAAAACTTACTCGTCTACTGCAAAACTACATTTGTATTTGTAGTTACATAATTTATACATAAACACTTGCGTGTTAAATGCTTTTCAATTACATGCAAAATTATTACTCTGTATTTAATTTTAGCTTCACTTCATTTACTAATTAGATGTTCTAATGAATTAAATGTAACGCATTACTTACTAATGCTATTGGCGAGAGCGTTATTGTATACATATGTACTATATATTATGTATATGTATTTATGTATGTATATATATGAAGCGCTTTAGTGCATGTGCGCGCGACACAAAAGTTAACTATCAATTGATGCTGTGAAGGGCAGGGATAGGGACATTTTTAATGTCGATCAAACGTACATATGTATTTACCATTCCTTATTTGTTTAAACTTGTTTGGCCTTAGGCTAGCTTCGAATATGCATACACACAAATCACACCCACAACAACACCCGCCGCAATATAGGTAATTAATGACCTTCGTTTCTTCGCCGCATGCTTGCTTTCCTCCGTTTCGCGCTGTTTTCGCTTGATCTCGTTAACTTTCTGTTCGATGTTGGCCTGTCGTTCGACACGTTTCCGCCGTTTTAACTCATTTTCGGGACTGCTATAAATGAAATGAAACAAACGATGCAAAATTTTAATATTTTACACATTTAAAAATACGTATGTGTATATATGTTAACGTACCCGATCACGAGCGGATTGCTATTGGAGCCATCAGTGCCATTTTGCTTAATTTCCGTTGACAACTCATTACCACCGCCGCCGCCACCATCACTGCCGCTACCACGTTCACTACTTATACTCCGCTTATTAACGGCGTTGGCGTTCTTATCGTCCAAATTGTCATAGTTATAAAGTCCTTCATCATCACTATCGTCATCGTCACTATTATCGTCTTCGTAGAACTCATTTTCATCGCTGTCTGATTCATGTACGCGTTCAAGCGAGGATTGCGAGCGTTGCGGCTGTGGTGGTAGTGGTGGTAGCGGTCTGTTGGACATGTTTTCAGCAGTTTTTTCGTTGTTTATGAAATTATTCAACGCATCCTTGCTGGCATGTTGTGCATTGTCGGTCATGGCGTATAGTTCGTCGTTGAAACTTGCGCTTGCCGGTATTTTTGGTAATGGTTTGCCATGTAAATTCAACGTTAGTGCACCGGCAGCGCTGCAGCCGGCCATTGGCAGTGCTAGGGAATGTGTACGTGGAGGCAGAGGTGGTGGCACATCCCCACCAATTGTGCCATACTGATCGTGGTGCTCATTGTCACTGCTATTGATTGGCTCCTCCTTGTAATTCAGAAATTCCTTTAAACAAATGAAGGTATTACATTTTGTATACGACTATTTATATGTACATAAATAAATGTTAAATATGAGAAATTCCTTACTGGATCCTTAAGCAATTTGATTCCCTCTATAACTGCCTGATATGAGAAATATAATTGATCTGCAGTCTGTATTAGGCCCATGCGATACCTGCGCAATTCATAGAGCACATCCTGTACAGAAACTTTGCTCTCGCCTTCCTTTTCAATCTATAATTCACGAAAGAAAAAAATTTAATAAACTTATAACACAACTATGAAACAACTTTCATCACCAACCAAAACTAGACAGCAGTCAACTAAACAAAAAGTGCCAGAGCGCCCAATTCCAGCGCTACAGTGTACCACTGCGGGCCCCACATCCGCATCGAGTGCACCAGAGTCGCGCACCTGTTTTAAAAATTGTAAAAACGCAACTGGTGAACTGGGAATACCAAAGTCCGGCCATGTTGTATAGTGGAATTGTAATATCTCGCGGCTTGTCTTCGATTCAAGATCTGTTAGCCTAATATGAGAATAATTGAGAATTTTTAATAAGTGCAACAAAGCTGAAATTAACTGAACTTACTTGAACCATCTGCGGCAGAAGTTCTGATACTCTTCACAACGTAAAAATTCAACAGTCAAGTTAACTTCATTTAATCTTAATGCATTTTCAGGGCCCTTTCTATCCGGCCAATAGTGATGACATTTGACCTGCTTTTTCTCCATCAATTTGTTCAGCATAAGAATGGCTTTAGTATTTTGTTCCCATACCATCAGCCAAAAGTGGCCAACGGTGTCGACTAGCGGACCTTGTGTTAGAATATATTTACGTTCGGCACGTTCGAGCTGTGCAGAAAATTAAAAAAAAATAATAATATGTGTGTTATATTCTATCTTCTCGCATTTGACCTGCTTACCTTAACAAGATTAGCATTTATATAGTCTACACTGCCTCTATGGATGATAATGCGCGAATGATCGTAGGGATTTACGTCTCTGTATCTGTTTAAACACCGATTTTGTGGTTTCTCCGATTCAGCAGTGCCAAATTGCTTTTCACTAGCTTCACGATCGCAACGATCACGAATGTCCTGAAAATAGAAAAAAAAATATTAATTCAATATTATAAAAAAAAATGCTCATTTAAGAAAAAAGTAAAACAGAGAAACTGGAAAAATTCTTTCATTCTAGTAATATATTTTTTTAGAGGTGTCGCCTTTAGAGTACAACTCCACAACAAGCTTTGCGGACGTTCGGCGCTATTCAGGCTTTCATCAATAGCTGAATTGTGTAACTGAAAGCCTGAAAAGCGCGGAAAGCCTGAAAAGCTAGTTGTGCAGTTATGTCTAACACTTAAATTGGGTATGTAGTTTATTGGGCTTATGAAAACGTTACAAATCTAGTAAACGTCACTAGAGAAGACTAGTAGCTGGAGAAAAATAGAAAATTCTGCTTCGATCGTTATCAGAGAGGCACGTCTTCACTCTACTGTGGCATTTTTCGACCTGCTTAACATGGTATTCCTGGGCATAACAATTGAAGCTACCACTGCTTTAACTTTGACTCAAGGCCGATATTTTTAAAAGTGTGCATAACCTCTAGGCCCTAGACGTTGTGCTGCACCCACGGTCGGCGAATCTTTTCAAAAATAGCTCAAGTGTCTTTCCACCAATCTTAAACTAAGGCTAATTGCTTGCTTACTTCCGATATACTTCTTAAAACAATTGCGTATTTATTCTGATAATTAAGCGGTGATAAAAGCATTAAGTTAATTGCTGATTTACTCAAAACTGGTTGGAGAATGCCTGAGCTCCTTCTGCTGTACAGCTTATTTGATTACTATACCACAGTGCTATTGCAAGAAACCAGAGAGCCAAAGGGTTTTTTGGCGAAGGTAAATTTAAGCAATTGATAAATAACCCACAGCAGAAAGCACAAAAAGATCATTGGCACGCGATTAACACTCTGTGCTAGTGAGATTTGTGTTTGTGTCCGTGAGAAACACAATAAAAGATAAGTGGCGAGGGTTATTTTCGATCTCTGCAAGAAACTAGCAAGGCTGATGAACTGGTGAGGCGAGACATACATACGTTGAACTAATCAAGTCACGACTATTTTGTTGCTAAAGTGTAGTTAATTATATACTACATAACACCGTATAAATCCACTTGTTAAACTTACAAATAAAAATTTAAAAAGCCAACTAAATTCAAAAATAAACGATCGATTCTAACTTTGTAAAATGGGGTTTTATTCTACAGGTGAGTTCTATATCGATACCTGAGTGGAAGATCGACCTATTTTCGGCTTATCTCAGAAAACTTTTTAAGAACGCCCTATTTCAGAATTCGGCTCAAAACGCCCTATGTCAGCTAACGATTCAAAAACGTTTATCTCAGCACATTTTCAATGTATTTTCAACAAAATTCTGAAGTAGGGCGTTCTTGAAAAGTTTTCTGAGATAGGGCGTTTTCGAACTGGCTGCCAAGATAGGTCGATCTTCCACTCAGGTGACGATATACAGTATCTACTTACTCGCCGAATTATGGCCGGTAGATGTTTTTAATAAATACCTAGTTTTCATTTAAAATTTGGTTTGGAATTCTGCTGAAACTGTGAACTTTTTAATAAAATTTTTCGAGTACGCTGTTTTACAGCGCATTGAATTCTAGTAGTTTGCTAAAAAATCGCATTGATTTTTGATAATTTTTATTCTATTCTATACAAGAAAATTTTCGATGGTATAAGTCCACCATGTCACCATGTTTTACGAATAAAAAATATATGTTTCTTTCAAGATAATTATATTTCAAATTATAAAACTAAATATTGAATCCGACCGTTTACGAAATTTTGTTGACTCGATTTTGCACCCAAATGCTATTGAAAGTTTTTCTGAGGATGATTTTTTTAAATACATTTTTTTCGCACAATTTCGTATAAGACACATGTAAACATGATTCTATTCGATAGTATTTTTTATTTAAGAATTTTAAATACAAACGTAAGAAACTGAAATTCAAATCATTCTTATTATTATTTTTTACATAAAATATTGTTCTTAAGATTTAGACATAGATTAGATTATTTTGAGTTCGGCTTAAAATTTAGCGTCCTCGAAAACCTCTGTAAACCTGAATTCATATGAATGTGCCAAGGCGAATTTATATAAGGTGATAGCAGGAGTACAATAACAAAAACTTACATGTATTTTGTTTTTGCTTTGGCGGCATAAACTGTCAAAATCTGTAAGAGTGTGTGTGGAAATTCAAACAACATTTTTCAATTTGACATAAGAAGCCGTGAGGCGAAACACATACACAAAATCAGCTGATCTAGTAACACCACCTTATATAAATTCGACTTGGAATGTGCCAAGGCATATCGAACAGGTAGTAGCATTAGAGCAAAAACAATATTTACGTGTATTTTGTTGTTGCCTCTGGTAACTAAGGTGTCAAAAAATAGTATATTTTTTTAAATATCATAGTGGGCCTGATACAAAAAAGAAGGTAGTTTCATTTAATGACATTCGTTGTTGTTGTAAACCATTTGACTTTTAATAAAATTATGACATTTCATCAAATTCATGCTACCTGATCACTAGAAGAAATATTTTTTTTTAAATAATGCCGGCTACATGATTTTGAAAATGGGGTTACGACTAGGTTTCAGAACGCATGAAGAAATTATGTATGTATATACTTACATATCGTCGCTTAAAGTACTAAACCGCGTATTGAAATATGAGTGTTTTTACTCTCTACAAAATAATTTATCCAACATCACATACGCAGCTGTGCATTTTGTTGATACACAGTTTTGTACTTTAAACGACGATCTATTAGTTGTTTATCGGAGGGCGGTCTGTTCAAGCCGATTTCAGGTGTTTTGCATAAATTAAAAATTTGTGAAATTTAATGATGTTGCGCTAATCACAGGCTAATTTTTTTGCAAAATCTGATGAGACATTTAAAAGTAAATTTGAACCAAAATATAAAAAGGTTTTATTTGCGAAGAACATTCTTTAGAATTCGATTATTAAATCGCAAGATTCATTGGTATAAATATGGGAAAGAAAATACTCCGATTTATTGATTTAATATTATCAAAGTGGCAAGGCCGTTGATAATGCTCACAATTTATGAAACTTCAGAAAATTTTATTATCCGTCAAAAGTTGTTTATTGAAATTACCTTATTTTTTGTATCATGATAGTGGGTGATGTGAAATATATAAACAAAATTTTGAATAAACAAAATTTGAAATTGGTGCGACTTTCTTTCTTTGTAAATTTGTTTCAGTCCGGAAGCATCAATCAATACATCCTTTTGAGTTAAACAAACGTTCCAAAGGCTGATTTTCAATTGCCTTTTTAAAGCAATACCTTTTCCCAATGGAGAATTATTTTCAAAAAAATTAACTATATTTGACAGTTTAGAGACAATTTTGACAGTTAGAAAAAATCAAATCAGCTGTTCTACTACTACTACTTTGGAATATTTTTACTAATTTATTAACACTTCAAACTTGAAAATATTCGTAGGCACCTTTGCTGAATTCTTCTCATTTTTATACAAAGTTAAAAATTTGGAGTTACATCGCTCTTTTTAGACGAATAATTTTGTCGCGGGGTGTACAACAGGTACACATAGGGCCGTTAACTTCTCTATTTTAAAGTATAGTTGAATCATTACAACATTACATAATTACAGAAATTTCCATGGAATTTTCTGTAATTAAGTTTAACTAATGATTTATGTAACTATACTTTAAAATAAATCAGTTAACGGAATACATTACCAGGAATTCCTTTATTTTATTGAAAAACTGTTACAAAGAATAGATACTGTACTGTAAAAATGCTTTTTTTCTTTTTAAATGAAGATAATGCAAAACGGATTTTTTTCGCAGTAGTACCTATATAGAGTTTTTTTGTGCGAAAAAATATACGAGCGTTAGGCATACCAGTTTATTACCACCAAAGAAAAAAACAGAATTTCGGTTTCCCTTTCTATAATACACGAAGGCATTTTTTGTCCAGGATATAAGATCTGCACCGTTCGTTCGATTTTCAAAAGTGAGGTGTCAAATTAAGGACGCGGCATTTATAGATGTGCAATGTGGTTTTACTTTTTCGAAAACAGTTGCCACCTTTTAAAAAAATGTGTTGAAATTTTTTAAGAACTTAAACCAAGTAATATAAAATGCGTATCAATGGAAATGGGTTTAAAAAGCTTTCTTTCTTAAATTTACTGTAGGAGGGATGCCACCTGTTTTGAATATTAAATTAACTTTAAATTAAGGGAATTAGGTAATGGACAAACATATGTATCACCATGTGGGCGCTAGACGAAACGATATTAAGAAGGTAATAGTTTGTTAATATTTTGAAGAGGGTTGCCACCTGTTTCATAAATCTAATTCAGTTAACTTATACGCAACGATATATTAAAATTTGTCAAACAAAAGAGTCTTAAGAAATCTTTAGTTTGAACACTTAACAATATTTAGAGATGTTTAAACAGAGAGGCCACCTGTTTAAAAAGTTAAATTCAAATTATTTAATAAGCTAAATAAATTATTAAAGAATTAGCACCAATCGAAATGCGTTTGACAAGGCTTTAATTCTGAACTATATTTAGAGGGTTGCCACATGTTTAAAAAATCAAATTCAATTTAAATCTTCAGTTAATTAAAATATGTACCACAATGTCAGGCGAGTGTAATTGAAGAAGGTTACAGCTTTAAACTACGTTTTTATAGAGTTGCCACCTGTTTAAAAAGTAAAATTTAATTAACTTATACGAAAACTATTTGTGGTACGGGTGAAAAGCGAAAAATTGTTGTTAAATCTTTAGTAGAAATATTTTTGAGGTGTTTGGAGAAGGTTGCCACCCGTTTAAAAAGTGAAATTAAAATTAATACAATATGGTTATCAGTCGAAATGGGTTTGAAAAGGCTTTAATTCTGAAGTATATATAGGGGGGCTGCCACATGTTTAAAAAATCAGATTCAACTTAATTCATCAGTTACTTATTTCAAATACTCACGAGTCATGACCATGCTAGGCGAAGGAAATTTAGGAATTTTTTAGCTTGAAAATACTTTTTACGAGGGTTGCCGCCTGTCTGAAAAGTCGAATTTGATTAACTTATATACAATTTACATGAAGTATTACAATACGGGTGTCAAACGATAGAGTTTTAAGAAATCTTTAGTAGGAACAATTATAATGTTATTAAAGGGTTGTCACCTGTTTAAAAAGTGGCATTCAAATTATTTTGTAAATTAGATGAATATCAAGGGATGGATATCAATCGAAATGGGTTTGAAAAGGCGTTATATGTACCTGACTTTTATTTAGGGCGGCTGCCAGGTGTTTAAAAAATCAAATTCGAATTAATTCATCAGTTAATTGAAAAATGTATCAGAAGAGAAAGAGATTGAAAAAGGTTTTAGCTTGAAAATATGTATTTCCACCTGTTCGATAGTCGAATTTAGTAAACTTAAACACAAGTTTTATGAAAAATTAAATTGAAACTTCGAATAAATAAATAAATATTTTTCATTAGGCTTGCCACCTTTTCGAAAAGTCATACGGCTTTGAATGAGTATATACGTATATTATACGAGCGGGAATTTTTTGTGAAGGTCATTAGATTTGCACCGTTCTTTCCAAATTCAAGTATGAGAGGTGGAATAAAGACCTTGGGCTGTATATATGGGTTAAGATTAAATTTTTTGAAGTGGGATCTTTCTTATCGGTACATCGTTATTTGAAATTTTGGGGATATTAAAAACCGAAACTATGCGAGACCTCTCTTCACCCAGAAACGGCTGCACGGCATTTAGATGAAATATGGCACTCGGATCGCTTATAACTCTGATTAACATTTGGAATATTTTTTATATTTTAGAAATTGAATTTTGCGCGTTTTAACGCCATGCGGGTTCACTAGTTTTATTTTGTACTACACTCTACTTTGATTGTTTCTGGATACTTTGTTCCAATTTAGTTCAATTATGGACAAACATAGTACATATGTATGTATGCATGAATGAATCTGCCTTTAAAGCGAAGTAAAAAAAAAACTTTAAAACAATAAAAATTACAAAAAGTGTACACCACTCATACGTACATACATATGTATGTATGCATGTCCATATGTACTTAATTTCGCGTGCAAGAAAAATTACAAGAAAAAATGTTACGCTGCTTTGTTTTCGAGGTGACTTCTTTTGAAGCAACATCAAACTAATTCACGCCGTTGTACCCACATTACTGTCAGCCAAGATGGACGGCTAGCTGTATGTGGGGATATCTTACCACACATCTGTCATGTATGAATGTATTAAAAATATACATACATACTATGTATATTTATTACATTTAGCACAACTAAAACAATTAAAACGGCACGGAAATAGCGCATGGAGAAATGCATCCACATAGCTTTTTATGTACATACATATGTGTCCATGTAAAAAGTGCAAATTTTCAAAGTAACTTTTATGAATGAATTTCTTTCGAATTAACAAGGCAAACGAGAAAAACAAAAAAATACATACATATGTAGCAGCCATAGTGGCTCAACTGCTCGTGCATATGCAGTTGCCGGCTTGGCTTCCCTGCGGGAAATGTATCTAACTATAAGTTGAAGTTGATTATGAAGGAACTAAGGAAAACTTGAGTAAAGCCAACTAAATTTCTATGGCGATGGCCGCGAAATAGTCAAGGGGGGTTACCTCTGCATTTAATGACAACCAATTTGTAACTAACTACTTTTGGACATAAAATATCAATATGAAAAAAAATATTTATATTTTTTTACTTAATTATTTATTTACTTTATTTTATTACATTTATTATTTGTTGACATATTCTGCTGTAGGTGGTCCTATATTCGAACTCCGTCAGACATAACTTCAAAATGATAATATAAAATTTCGATCTTCCTTTTATTTGTCCTCAATTCGAAAAAAAAGTATTTGTGAAGTGCAAAAAGAAAGTGTATTCAAAGTAAAATTTGTATGAGGATATTTAAATAGAAACAATTTAAAGAAAATAATCTTCCGATTACGTCTGCATTACTTTTGAACTAGTTTCAAGTTAGCTTTTCGTAGCCTGTAACTACAAGTTATATATTCTTTAGAAATCCCGCGAAAAAACTAACTACAATTTGATTATTTTTAATCCTTTGATAATTTTTTTCTGCAGGGTTGCGGCTTGCTCACTATCACAGTGCCGGTTGTTTTCGCGTATAATCAACATTTCTCACATACATAATTAGGCACAAATGGTTGTGGTGTTCGGCGGCGCTTCGGTTGTGGCGTTGTTGGCAACAGCATGACTGGATGAGCAGTATGTATGTATTTACCTGTACTGCAAATGCAATTAAAGTGGAAATGCATAGCTGAATCACATACACACATATCGCACACGATCTTCAAATGTGACACAACTCAAAAATTGGCATTTTTGAAATTATGCACTTAAAATGTACACGAAGCTTTCATTTACCTTTCAGCAAAAGCTGGAGCCAATTTTTGTTATTATTTGTTGACAAAACCTTAGGTAAAGCCTTCTTTCCTTGCCCATACGATTAGCATGTGCTTAGAAAAGGTTTTTCGCATTTTCTAGTGAACGTGTAGTTTTTAGTTGTGTCTCTTTTGAAGACGGTGTGCGATACGTACATAGTACTTCAAGGTAGCGTATGTGGCACGCAAGCATTGCACCTCGTGTCATATATGTATGTATTCATGACTAATGTCGTGTGGCAATGTGAACACAGAAACAGAAAAAAAAGCAATAACAATTGAGTTTCTTAACAATATCTAAATATCCATGCATGTACATATATACACTTCAATATTTACAAGTGAAAAGATGAATTGTGGTACCTTTTGCTTTTTACACCTTGTGCTAATAAAAACTCGCTTTAATTTAATCCTTTTTTTCAAAAAAAATATTTAAAATTTTTATTTTGCTGAATAAATATGTATAGTACCCCGGCAACCCATTAGAAACAGTACTCAGATGTTCGTGTCTTCAACTTTATTCGACTTTTGGAAATTTAATATTCTTTTTTTATAAAAATATAGTTTATTCACTAATAAAAACCAACTAAAACAAAGCTTACAAATTTGTACAAAACTTGCGGAAACTCAATAAATTTCAAAAAATTTTCATACAAATTTCAAAATTTTTAATCAGATTTTTTAAGAAATTTTTCGGTATGCAGGTTTGTAGCCGATTTAATTTGGTATAATATGGTGCAAGTTTCAAGTGGCTGCAGAATACCGTTGATTTTGAATGTTTTTTGTTGACGATTTCAATGCATTTTTTACCATACAAAGTTTGTTGGAATTTTTTTTTTATATGGAAGAGAATGCCAAGCAACGCCAACAAAAAATTGTCAAAAATCAACGATATTTTGTAACCTCAGCTTTATAGCCGTTCTCTGCTTAGCCCTGGTCAAGTGATGGTACGCTTCTTATAGTAGTTGCTACGCTTTTTTAATGCAACAAACGGCAAATAAATTCACTTTAACGATGGGCACATTGTATATAACGTACAAATCAAATGTTTACTTCAAAGTCGTTTTTCTCCAAAGTTTATTTTCGAAATATACATAGATACCATTTAACTTTACCTGTCACATATGTATGTGCACACATATATTAGCAAAATTGTGCGTTTTTATTGGTACGGAGTGTATGTCTAAGTTCATAAGTAATGTGTATGAACTTACTTGGTAGTATATCAAAAACAATAAAACCGCTGCATATTCAACTCGATAATTGGAGCGAAACAGATTGCATCGCCGCGGGCAACACATCTGCAAGCCGCGGGTGAATTTCGTACATAATAACTGAAACTATATCGACTACATATATTAATAAGACTACAAGCAATTTAAATATATTTTGACAGGCCAAAAATCCCGAGATCGGGGAAAGAGTTTAACCTGCAACAACATCGTTAACACAATTCTGTCAAGAGTATATCAGGTCCACGAAGCGCTTGTATTTTCCAAAAATACCGATTTCACCCATTTTCTTTGCCAACCTAGCCTGGACAATGAGAAACAAACGTACCAAATTTTATTGTGAAATGTCATTTAGTTTCCGAGAAAACGACCGTTGCTCCATACAAGCTGAACAACTGTGCATTGTAGCAAAAGTTAATATACAGAGAATTTAGTTGTATTTTTCATTGAAATAAGAGATTCTAAAAAACTACACAAATTCAAATGGAAACATTAAATTCTCATAATACAATATTGTTCTTATCAGTGCAATGAGACATGAGAGAATTTCCCTCTTATCACACTTTTACCAGAATCATCAACAGGGTTTTTCTAACTTACTGTAACTGAGTAGTCTATGCCAATCCTCCTCAAACAGCTGTATGTATATACATACACTTGAAAACAAATGACAGCTGTAACGAGAAAAACTCGTAGAATTTGAAATTTAAGGCTAAACAAAAATCTGAATAATTTTCTATATCAACAACTCCGAAATCTACAACGTATACATGCAAAAAATGTATGTATGTATGTGAATATGCATACTGCATATTAAATTCAAACAAATTTTATCTCATTGAATGTCATGCAATGTACTCTTACACATAAGTCTAGCACATAACTGAGCTGCAAAACTATCGATGGTTGGACCATTCGATATTTTCAAGAGTATTGGGCCTCCCCACTCGATAGTATCGATACTATCGGTAAGAGAAAAAATATGTGATCCTCACTACGGTAATATTAGTAGAAAAAAAACATAAATGTTAGTTTTTATCTATGTATTTAGTCTAAATTCACCATTTTAGTGAGCTTTACTTAAAATTACAATATTAGTTATTTAAAAGAACAAAAATCTAAATCTGGCTAATATTGTTTTTTTTTTTATTTAATGTTCATAGTTTTTTAAGAAAGTATAGTTCATTATCTTACGAGAACTATGCAAGTCCCAATTTCAAACCTTTTGCGAAAAGTAGGAGTTGTCGTGTCATCAAAATTTCGATTTTTTTAATTAGAATTCTTAGAAAAGTTTTGAGTATGCATTTTTGAAGTCCATTAGATTTTAGTAAAATGTGCAAATTTGAAGTAGCCTGGGCTTGCTGTTGATTTTTGAAAATTTTTTTGTTGAGGGTGTTGCTCATTGTCGACATAACAAAAAAAAAAAAATGTCGAACATATTTACTTTGTATATGTTTACATGATCGCATAAATAATTATGAGTTCTTGAAGTAGGAATTATTACTGACATCGAATAACGTAATAAACAAGGCGAATCTGTACAAGGCGGTGTTATCGGATCCGCTGATTTCACAGTGAATTTGTACCTTTTGTCAAAATGATGTGTTTTTTGTAATTTTGTTGTAGTTGTAACTACCTTGTATAAATTCGCCTTGGTAATAAAAACGCGATGAGAAAAATATTTCCGATAGTATCGCGATAGTGACCACCATTCATCGATAGTGGTGACAGT
This sequence comes from Rhagoletis pomonella, assembly GCF_013731165.1. Classification (NCBI taxonomy): domain Eukaryota; kingdom Metazoa; phylum Arthropoda; class Insecta; order Diptera; family Tephritidae; genus Rhagoletis; species Rhagoletis pomonella. The sequence goes on along the minus strand of NW_023458565.1, from coordinate 5,173,119 downwards.
TTGAAACTATCGATACTATCGATAGTGACATCGATAATTTTGAAACCATAGCACAGAAGGATTCCACAATTGAAACTATCGATACAATCGATAGTGTCATCGATAGTTTTGCAGTTCTAGCAGAGAAGGATTCCACTTGTAATTCTAAGAAAATTTGCTGAAGAAATCATGGGTCTAAAATCAATGTGGAGTTTGCCAAATTGCGAAAATAGGGTTCTTAACATTTGGCTATAGTTTCGATAAGTGCTTAAATTTCGTATTTCTGCACTCATCTCTTTCTTAAAACTTCTCCTAGAGGGTGCAACGGCGAAAACTTTCACATTTTCTTCGAAACCTATTTTCGCAATTTGGCAAACCCCTAATTGATTTTAGACCCATGGTTTCTTCGGCAAATTTGCTTAGAATTACATGTAGAATCTTTCTATGATTCAGGCCAGTAGTAAAAAAAAAATTGACCCGCCCTAATGTACATACATATGTACTTAGGTATGTATACATATTTACAAATGCATTCATTTCTAGTACTGACAACATTTTTTAATCATTTTCGTGTGACTTGCTTTTTTTCCATTAAACGTGTTCGAAACTATCAATGCACTTTTACATCGTTTGTAAGTATGTATGTATGTACATAGTTTCACTATTTTGCGATATTTTCATTGACTTGATTTATGAACGACTGTTATCAGTATCAGCCATCCCACTAATGACGACAGAACTTATGGTGAAATCCATTTCGTTATTGCAATTACTCATTAATTGCCATGCAACTATCATTATTGATATGCATTAACAGGTGAATGCGCCGTACGACCGCCCTGGAGTAGAAAAATGCTAATCTAAAGCAAATCGAAAATTGATTGGAAAAAAATTTCCGGTTCAATGATGCACTTTTAGTTTTTCCCTGCGTGACCGAGGGAAAATAATCAATGAGTTAGCGAATGTATACGCTCATTCATAATCGTTTACAGTTAATCGCATAGACTTTCATTAATTTGGTTCGATTAATTCGCAATGCTTTTTAAGAGATAGGAAAATATACACAAATATTTAAAAAGTATTAGAAAGGTGAGAATGGTATGAGAAAAATTTACACAACAGCGTTAAGTGGCGTTAGACTGGAACAGCTTTTACTCACAAATCAGTGGTTGCAGCTGCAACTCAGCCACTACATCGGTCAGTATCCTTTTACCTGATAAAACCATATATGTTCACCATACTTGCCGTAGTAATTGTGCTGAAATGAGGTGACTTTAAAATGACATAGCATATCCTAATGTTCAGTTGTATAACTTTCTTTGTCATTTTACCTTTAGCCCTATCTCTATATTTGATTCTTTCCTTATTTTTTATCGTTATTGCCTTACCGCGGATAAGGTGGTTTTCGAGACACAAGCCAACGACCTTTATGTAACTATTGGTCTAACTATCATGGTTTATATCCACCTCATGATCTAAGGACTGGAGCCCCAAGTCTTTCCTGCTACAAGTTTGCTCTCGTGGAATTGGAAGTGATCGCATCAAGAATGTGCCTTCCACAGAAGTTTAGAATATAGGATTAAACCTACGTTCTTAACTTTGGTGGACACGTTGACGGCGACCCCGTTCAAAGTAATGTTCCTCATACCTGGAAGTGTTCTTTTCCTAAAGAAGAGCACAATAACTGTTTTGTAAGGGTTTATGTTTAGACCCAATTTAGTCCCCTTTGAACTATGCCAAAGCAAGTACTCATTAACTTTTCTCCAGTGGTAATCATGATGTCATCTGCATAACCTTGACATCGGATGCCCTTATCAGTGAGTTGTGGACGAACAACACGAGAGAGGTAATAACACTCTTCCCTGCAGGCATCTTGCTATTTGTAGCGCCCACGCTCTCATTGATGTCTTTTTCAACTATACTGGTGTGAAGAAGCATAATTATCCACCTTAAGTGCCCTGTCGACACCAACATAGGAGGTGTTATCAAAAGTCCCCTCGATGAAGGCACAGAGCACCAAACTCGAATGCGCTTGTATTTTGTAGAAAGGGCATACAGTTCGGTGTCCTATTTTCGGGATTAAAATAATCCGAACACTTAGCCAAACTTCGAGGATGTGAAGTAGGACGTCTTTGCCCTGCTTCAGCGACACTGGACGGATGCCATCCACGCCAAGGGGACTTGTACGGATCTACAGTCCAAAGCCCAGCAGACTGACTGGTGGGTGAAAGATTCCGAACCAGTTTCCAGTCTGCTGAAGATGCTCTAATTCGCCGGGATGAGAAATCCCCGAAATCGGAGTGCCATCTGGGAAGTGGTCCGAGAGCAGGGCGGTTGCCCTCTTCTTTTCGTTACCTGAGTAAGTGCCATTTGTGTTTGCCGAATTGCTAGTCTGGTTCCTCTGTGGTCCCTTGTTAACACTTTATGAAGCCTTGGCAGCAGCAGAAATCGATGAGGTGCCCTCACAGAACTTCCAGCAGCTGCCACGTTTGGCCTTTCTGATCTCTTTACTGAATTTACTTAGACTGACTGCGTACTCATCCTAGTGAGCCTAGTGCGCATGGTGCTCCTGCACTTAATGGCTAACTTTCCCAGGATAGCGCTTGAACTATTTTGCTTGACTTTTGGCCATCATACGAGAAGTTGGTTTTATCACTGGATTGAATGATAAAAATGTCAGTTTAAGGGATAACCTCCAAGTTTTACTATGAAGACTTTTGACAGGCATACAATTTCTTAGTAGCCTTGTTGGAAGAGCTATGAAATGTGAATTTCAGTTGAGCCCTTTGTCCGGGGTCATTCCTAGGTATTTTTTATTATACTTAGTTTTAAGCCCGTTAGTCATCGATATCTCAGCGTTATTTTCGCTCATTATATTAAAAACACCCTTGCGAGTTTAATTTATTTTTTTTTTTAATTTTGATATACACGCGTATGCATCTTGGTTTATATTTATGAGTGTACTAGGTCTGAAAGCATTTGAAAAATTACTAATACAATTCTTATGGTTTCATAATTTCCATTGAATCTAATTAAATTTGAAACTTTAGTGAAACACTTACGCTTGAACTAAAGCAACGCAAATATTGTACACCGTTACGAGGGCTCTTCAATAAGTTCCTAAAATAGTGAAATGATTTTTTCGATCAGCTTGATTATAAGTACGGTTGAACGTTCGAACACAATTACGGTATTCATAAGACGTCGTAATGTCTTAACGTTTTAAAATTGTTTAACATAAAATAACGGTTTAAATTTTTTTAAAGGATTTCAAACTACACCAAAATACTTTTAAGCTAATAGAAAATACATATGCAGTTATGCTGGATTTCCACTAGGCATTAAATGACAAAAATTTAATGAGAAACTTGGGCATTACAAAATTTTGTTATCATTAGTTAAAAAAAAAATAGTCATTTTTTAAATGCCTCAAATTTTTTGTTATTTCAATGCCTAGTGAAAATTCGGCATTCGCTTTTATTTTATTCTAGGTAGCGTCTAAATTCATTCTAACCGCTATATTACATTGAAACATTTTATGAATTTAAGACATTGCGCCGCTTAAGATGTCTGAATGTCCGATCTTGATAGAAATCGATTGCAAAATTTAAATATTTAGCTAGTAGATAACATCTATTGTAACATCAGCAAAGTTCAGATAACTTAGGAGATCGTAAATTTATGTGACTTTTTTATAAAGAAAAAAACAGACGTAACAGGAAGATAACGGATATAGTGGATGAAATATATAGTTCGGCAAATAGGGCAACAAAGCTCAAATTAATAGCTGCAAAAGGGATAGAAAAGGAAAAAAGCCCAAACAATTAGAATGTTCATCCATAAGAATAACTTAAGCACACTAATGTCGAGGAAATACGTTCTGATTTTCAAAAGTATTAGTCAAAAATCAAGACTGAAGCAGGCGAAGAATCACCGTTTAAAGGATTTTTTTGAACACTTCATTCCAAGGTGTACACTTTCATTTGTTGCCTTGTGTGTATAGTGTACGATTTACGCTTTAACCATGTCACGACATATTGTTATGCTTTCCGTATATTTAACAAATATGAAAAATATTTCTGTTTACTTTTCGTTTTTGAATTAATGTTTCTTATACGCTTAAATAAAACAAAGCAAAGATTTTTGTTAAAAAATCGTTTTATTACGCAAAAAGGAAGTTAAAAACTCTTCGTTCTCTATAGGAAATGCGCCTTGGGCTATTGTATGTATTTATTGAACGCCCCTCGTAAACAAATATTTGATAGCTAACAACCAAAACGAGGAAAAGAAGAGATACTCATCTCCTACGTACATACATACAAACATACATAGCTTGCAAGTTCACCGAATCGCATGACGACCGCCTAGTTGTCTGACTGACCTTCCAGGAATGTCGTTTGCTTTCATTTCAAATGCTCCTATACATTTTGTGCGTGCGTTTGTATTTCACCTCTTTTCGCTGAAAAAACATAACAAAATATGATTTGAGAGTGGAAGAGAGCGAGTGAGTGAGTGGCTGTGAAATGTGGCAGGGAAGCGAATATTATCCAATGTTCAAGTATTATTGCTTTTAGCACGAAATAAATTTTAATCTGTAGAAACTTTCTGAGAAACAAATCATCACGCGCAAATGGCAGCATGCTTGCGGCAAGTCGGCTAGAATCAGTTTTTTTTTGCTTTAATTTCATACATATATGTAATTTTGTTTTTGTTTTAGCAAGGTGATTTCTGGATGATGTTATACCTAAGTATGGATTTATGTAAATGCAGAAGAATCGATTAAAAATACATACATACATAAATACTACAGTAGAATCTCGAAAAAGGTAACCCAAATGTCCCAAGGGTACTTAATTAACTTTTTCGAATTATTTTCCTTTCTAAGCGGTTTGCAAAATTTAAAAAATATAATACATACTAAGTAATGTACATATGTATATACATTAAGGTGCCTCACCAAAAAATTGTAGCGGGTTTTCCGACGGAATTATGAAATATATTACATATATTTTCAGAGTTCTGTCAAAATATTTCGGAAAAATGTTAAGATTTACCTGAGCTGGACCGATTTGAAAATATGAGTTTTTTGCAGGGAATGTACAAATACATATGCATACATATACAAAGTTATGTACATACATACATACCTACATATGCAATGCAAAAATCTCCCTGCTCCATTGTTTTACTTGACTCAAGTTACTTGAGTCAAAACAAAAGACTTAAGACACAAACTGAATTATTTTTT
>NW_023458565.1:5163773-5167882 GCF_013731165.1 Rhagoletis pomonella | reverse complement strand
AATGCGAATATTTTGCAAGTGGACCGATAAAACGTATATATGGCAAAAAAAAAAATTACATATTGTAGCCAATATTTTTGCCTGTGGTCGTAGGAGTATTTGTGTAACAAAACTGATCAAATGTCATATTTATAAACTTTGATAAAAATGTCTTTAAAATATAATTTCTTAAGGTATATAACCGAGCTACCAATGGGCAGCCATAAAAGTTCCCACTTCTACTTGACCTTTTGATGTTATAGGCGGCATACACGGTGCGTCTGACTCGTGCGTCGGTTTGGATGTGTTTGTGAAAGCAAATATGTGTTAGTTACACCAACATGACTCTGAATGATTCAACTGTGTGTAGTCGAAGGCGAGTCAACACGTAAACAAATGACTCGTATTATAGTATTAAAAATGAATTACAAAAACTAAAATCGAAAACTGCTGATAAAGTTACAGGTTCTCCAAATTCTGAAACAACATGACATACATATGTATCTGGTTTGGCTTGTAAGCGCTGTTTAAACAACGATCTCGCCATTATGCTAGATTCTAATTGTTTTTTAAAAATACTTGACATCCGCATTCGCATCCGCATCCGCGGATGTTAGCTGTTAGATATTCGCATCCGCATTCGCATCCGCGGATGTCTAAAATTTCACATCCGCAACATCCCTAATACATACATATGTATATATGTATACACAATGTGGGGTCGATATAAGGCGAAGAGCTTGAAATGTTGGCTGACCGGGGGAACGGAGGCAAATTTTATCAGAATGTTATGCGACTTATGGCGGTTTTCAAAACCAGGATGACCTACTCGGCGCCTAGTGATCGCTCACACTTTTCCGCCCTGGTCCAACATGGACATAGTGCCGCCAATCAAAATACAGCCCCTGCGCTGGCTTGGCCATGTTGTTCAAATGGACACCAACGCTCCAGCTCTGAAAGTGTGCAACTCGAAACCTGCTGGTTGTAGCAAAGGAAGAGAAAAGCCCCCACTGCGATGGAAATACCAAGGGGGGAAGGACTTGGCTTCACTTGGCATTTCCAATTGGTGTCAGTTGGGATAGAAGAAACGACTATCGTGCTTTTTTGAACTCGTCCAAAATCGCTTAGGCGGTTACGGCGTAAATAAAGAAAAAATAATAAAATAAAAATTAAATTTGAATAAAATTCTACTAATAAATATTATGATAGCCCAATTCTTTATCGGTGACAAATTTTTTTTTACTGACGAAATTAAATTTTTTCATATATTTTCCGGTAAAAAAAAACTGTGAAAAGAATTTGAATAGTTTGTGAGTGAGTGACGGAGAATATCTGTTGCTCTTTCACACTTAAACGGCTATACGGTTTTGGAAAAAGTTTGGCACACAAATAGCTTATGCTCTGGATTAATACCATAGGATATTTCAGAAAGAGAGTTGCTTACTGTTTAATACGTTAAAATTAATAAATTAACAAGTAAACTAGAATTTTAGAGCAATGTGGGGGTCGAACGAAAGAGTTTCGAAGCAATTTATTTCGAAAATATTTTTGAAGAGGGTTGCCACCAGTTTTAAAATTCAAAATAAATTTATACAACAAGTAAAGAGAGAGATTTGAAAAATCTTTGTTTCGAAAATGGAAGAGGTTGCCACATGATTGGAAATGCAAAAACAATTTAATTCACAAGATAAATTAAATATTTTAATATGATTGTCAAACGAGAGAGATTTATGTATGCTCTTTTTCTGTATTTTTTTAAGGAAGTGGCCACCTGCGCAAATAGTTAAATTTAATTAAATTAATAAGTTAATTAGAACCTTTTAATATACATAGATAATTGCTAACCCAAAAGAGTTTAAGATGGCTTTATTTCTGTATGTATTTACATTTTCTAAATGCCTGCCACTTCTTGAGAAATTCAGAATCAATTAAATTATCACATTAAATGAAATATTTAACTAAGCATGTCAAAGGATATACATTTCGAAAGCTTTATTTCGAAAATAATTTTAAAGTGGTTGCCACCTGTTAAAATGTCAAATTCATGTTTATCAATAAGTCAAATCAAATATTACAGAATTGATTTCAAACGAAACAGGTTTAAGCGGACTTGATTTCGGAAATATACTTCGAAGGGGTTGCCACATGTTTAAAAGTAAAATTTAGTTTAATTATTAAATTTATGTCAACGGAAAGAGGTTTAAGCAAGGTTTACTTGGAAAATATTTTTAAAGAGGCTTGCCACCTGTTTAAAACAGAAATTCATTTTTATCAATATCAACCAAGGAATGAAACCGAAACCCAAACCGAAACCGTAACCGTTTAAAACCGTTTCGTTTTTGAAAACCGAAACCGAAACCGTAACCGTTATCTTGACCTGAAAAGGAACGATACCGAAACCATTTCAATCGCAGGTTTCAATCGGTTTCCAGAAATTTACAAAAATAATAAATAAAAATTTCTTTGAAATAAATGATTTATTTAACCAAAATCAGCAACATTTTGCTAAAATTCTTGTTAAGTAGTAAATAAGTATGGCAAGGTAACTTTTCGCAAAAATCTGCTGATGACTTTGTTGTTGTGAATCGATAATCGATTAATTATATTTAAGTAGTTTCTTTCCCGTACGCAATGCGAGATCCCGCGTGTGCCCAAAATAGCCCAGAAATCATGCCTGTACTCAACAAAATGGTTAATAGAGAGCGAAAATTCGAGCGTATTCGATCGTAAGTGTATTCTTCTTCCTGCCCGAAACAGCCCGAAATTTTCTCCGAGTAAAAATGGATAAAGTGTCAAAGTGCATATCAGCTGTATTGTGTTTACATGTTGCCTGCATTCACTTGGTGCTTTTAAGGAAAAGTGAATGGCCGTGTTGATGTATTTTCAATCTATGTACTTAAAATCAGATTTGTGAAACCAAAATTCAATTTCCAAGTGTTTGCATTTAATACCATGTTCTGACCGACAACCAAAACATTTTTCCTTCATTTCCTTTTCATTTACAACCTTTAACTTTCATTATTATTTTGCTTTGGCTAGGCAATTAACAATAAATCCGAAATGGCGTATTAAAGATGATAAAATATGACTTCCACTTCGATAAATAATCGAAGAAAACTAGTGAAGACACCGATTGGAATGAGTGGAAAGTGAGTTTTCAAGTAGTTTTCAGCGAAAACTGGTTTTCGTTTAACAGATTTTATATGGACGAAAACACAAGTTTTAGGTCGAAAACCAGTTTTAGCAACGAAAACATGTTTCCGATGTCGGTCAGAACATGGTATAAGTGACAAAAACAAGAACAACGTGAATCAGCTGTTTCTCGACTTGTGGGCACGAAATGTGGGTTTTTGCGTTTCCGTACTTCTGAACTTTGTTCCATATTTGAAAGAAAATGTTTCTCCTATTCTCTAATTACCAAATCCGGTCCGGATTGTTAGGGAAAGAACCTAGTGTTGATATTATCAGTGAACTGTAATTTTCGAGTTTCTTTCCTCAACGTTTAAGACATTGTGATTTAAATAATATCAACAAAATTTCTGTGAAAAACCGAAACCGGAACGAAACCGAAACCAAAACCGAAATAAATTTTGAAGAACGAAACCAAAACCGAAACCGAAACACTTGGCAAAACCGAAACCCAAACCGGAACGTTATTTTGAATCGGTTTCATTCCTTGATATCAACTCAAATATTACAAAATTGATGTCAAACGAAACAGGTTTAAGAAAGATTTCTTTCGAGAATATGTTTCGAGAGGGTTGCCACCTATTTAAAAGTCAAATTCGATTTAAATAACATACATAGATATGGAACGAAAAGTTTATAAGAAAGGTTGCTACTTGTGTATAAATATAATTCAATTTGATTAAAAGGTTTTCTTTCGTAATTTCACAACTCTAGACAGTAAGCAACTTTTTTAAACAAAACTTTGTTACATTTAAAACTGTGTATAACGTTAAACGAAACTTCACGGGTACGGAGCTGCGGACAAAAGCTAGTATTAAATATTGCTTACGGTAATTAAAAGTAGAAAGCCACTTTGTACGCATGTTGTGGCTGCTACTGCAATTTCCTTTCAAAATTGTTGAATTTCACACAACTTCAATATTACATATGTACTTGCATTT
>NW_023458565.1:5155040-5163673 GCF_013731165.1 Rhagoletis pomonella | reverse complement strand
AACCGATCTGGGCGGGGTTGTTGTAGCCGCTACAACAACAACAACAAGGAATCAATTCTGCGACACAGCTGAATTTTCGAAACTCAAACACTTCCGGTCCACATCCCACCGTTTGTTTTTTCATTTGAGCAATATTTTTTTGGTTGACAGCGAAAAAAGCGCAGTGTGGCAACACCATGCTAAGGATGTGTCATATCTGGATGTAGTCATTAAACGTCAAAAGACGAACAAAAGAAAAACTTTTAGTTCGGAATTATATCAAGTGTTTAATTTTAATTGTTATTATATTAAATTTATTACAAATAAATTACGAATATAATTGGAAGAAAAGTTTAAATAATTCAACACAAATACAAAATGATGCCCGCTGCGGAGGAGGCGCAGATTTCCAAGCTATTATCCAGGGTGGGTTATTCCCAGAATATTTGCTCTTATTTTCAACCTGTAGCAGTAGAAACTAAACAAATAATTAATTTTTCGTAGTACAAAAACATAAGCGTCACAAAAAAAGATGTCATTGACGTAGTTACCAATTATCGGTCATTGTCTTACAATTTGCAGAAATTTGGTAAGTTGAGTAGGAATGGGTGTTGCCTTAACATTGCACTAGTTTTCTAGTACATATACATACAGATTAAGTTTTTATATGCACTTTTCCTGCATTCTCGTTTTACATTTTTATTTAGTTTTTAACGATGGAAGTTCAAAGGATCTCTTTAATTTGGCTGGAACTATACCGGTTGTCTACAAAAGTAAGTTCTCAAAATGTTCTAATAGTTTCTAAAGTACCGTGTATATTATGATAACATACATTGGGATTCTCGTAGATAACACTTACTACATTCCCATAATTATATGGTTAATGGACACACATCCCCAAAACGCACCTATGTGCTTTGTGAGGCCAACACCAACAATGCAAATTAAGGTATCAATGTACGTGGATCATAATGGAAAAATCTACTTGCCATACTTGCACGACTGGCAACCGGTAAGTGAAAATTATTCCAATAGCTTCTGTACGGCGAGTAATTTACCCAATTAGAAGGGCCAAAAACATTTGTATCTCTATTAAGTCCCAACAAGCATAATCAACTTAAATTAGGTTTTTTAAAAGTTTACTAAAATAAACATGCACATAGTGATTTATAAATATTCGCTCTAAACACTTTAAAATAAACATAATACTAAAAAACGTTATTTAACACTTAATACCTATCGCAAGGTCAATTTGAGATACTTTTAAAAGCACAAATGATTGTTGGGTCTGTATTTTACTTTCAACAATTGAGATTTGGCAATAATTTAAAACACTTAGATTACGTGTAGTTGTCTTGAATTTATTCAATCAAAAATATAAAACGCTATAAGAAACTCGCTTTAAATATATTTACAAAAATGTATTTTTCAGCACACATCGGATTTACTTTCCCTCATACAAGTAATGATATTAACTTTTGGTGATCATCCACCAGTATTTTCTAAACCGAAAGATCAAACGACTCCCTACCCACATCCAGGTAATCATATTATAAATGCATTTAATAAAATTTAAAATGTGATTCAAATTTTTTTTTTAGCATTTCCTTCCCCAGGTGGTGCTGGCTATCCTCCTTATCCCACCGCTGGTGCTGGCGGAAGCGCAAATTTTCCGCCATATCAACCAGGAAATAACTTTGGACCATACCCGCCGTACCCAGCTGGGGGAAATCCAGCTGCTGCCAACCCCGGTGCAAGTGCTGGCGGGTATCCACCGTATATGAGCTTTCCGCAAGTTCCTGGCTACAATTCTGGCTATGTAAATCTGAACCATATTGTTCAAACTTGTATTCAACTTAAATGAATTAAATTGTTCATTTATATCTTAGAATTCTTCAACGCCAAGTTCAACTGGTACCATTACTGAGGAACATATTAAGGCCTCGCTAATTAGCGCAGTCGAAGACAAATTACGTCGCCGTCTACAAGAGAAAGTAAATCAATATCAAGCTGAAATTGAAACACTTAACCGTACCAAGCAGGAATTGGTAGAGGGTAGCTCGAAAATTGATAATGTTATTGCGCGTCTTAATAGAGAGGAAGTAAGACCACATGTAAAATAGTGCTCGCTTTGAGATTAGTAAGTAATTTTTAATTCAGGTCGAGCTGCAAAAGAATATTAATATATTACGTGATAAGGAGCAAGAGCTTGAGAAGAGTTTAGAGGCCTTGGAGAAGTCGGATGGTATTGATCCAGATGAAGCTGTCACCACAACAGCGCCTCTATACAGACAGTATGTACACAAATGTATAAACGTAGCCAACTTAAAAAAATTTGATTTTGCTTCCACTACAGACTACTGAATGCATACGCTGAAGAATCGGCGCTTGAGGACGCAATTTACTATTTGGGTGAGGCCTTACGAAGTGGTGTCATTGACTTGGAAACCTTTTTGAAGCATGTACGCCAATTATCTCGTAAGCAATTTATGCTACGCGCTATTATGCAGAAGTGCAGGCAAAAAGCTGGACTGGCTGGTTAAATAGCTTAAAGTCGTACAGAACAAAATCATATACGGAAGACTAACTTGTTGAAGCCCTTAAACGTGGAATCGTATAAAAATGAGAATTAAATATGTGTATTGGAATTAGTTATTGGACAAGCTAATCAATGAATATTATCAGATATAAATATACAAAAGTTGCATCATTCAAATAAACACGAAGATGAGTAAGCAATTCAGTGTCGGGAGAAACATTTAAAAAAGTCAAAATCTCTATACATAACTGCTGATGTTGATTTCTCTAAAGTTTTTGCACTTACATGCATCTAGTGTTTAATTAATTTTATTTACCAAGTTTTTCCAACAAAATGTAAAATAATAAAATACATAGTAACACTACGTTTGCTTGAAAATAATTCTACAGAATGTGTTTCAATCGGGATATCTTTATTGAGCGGCCACGGCGACAAATCTAACATTGCAAACTTATATGTATATTCCAACTGATAACATGAGAAAAACTACCCCGAATCCGAGAAAAATTGAAGCGCACAGGCTTATGGAAAGTTCCTTGAACAGTGTACTTTCTTTTGAGCTCCTTGGGCGTGACACTACAAACACGAAGAACCAGGCTGTGAAGAAGGTGCCTATTGTCAACAACACCGTGGCCAAATGCGGAAATACAGCTGGATTCACGGGTGAAACATATCGTTGCATAGTCTCCATTTTATCTGGAATGAGATTTTTGTTATAATATATATTAAGATTACATTTTTTCAGTGCTAATCATCAATTACTTGTTTATAAAACACTTCGCTTTTCGTAGGGATATGGAATGTCAACTTTGCGTAGGAAACTTGACAAATACGTGGCCCGGCGCCTTTATTTTCTAAATATGTGGCACATAAATCGATTTTTGCGTGGTTATCGAAAGGAATATAAATCGGGCTTAAAAAGCTATTGAGATTTTTAATACAAAAAGTAATACCAAAAGTACGTTTCTCAAGTAAAGCTCGTTCTCAATTAAAGCTCGTTTATAAATCACCCCGTTCATACAGTCAGATACGGTTTTTTATCATGGAAAAACGTAATGTTTTTAACGTTCTCTTATATAATGTTCAGACTGCCATCGAAAACATGTTTTCGTTGCTGAAACTGGTTTTCGACCTAAAACTTGAGTTTTCGTCCATGTAAAATCTGTCAAACGAAAACTTGTTTTCGCTGAAAACCACTTTGAAACTCACGTTCCACTGATTCCAATCGGTGTCTGTACTGGTTTTTTCGATTATTTATCGAAGTGGAAGTCATATTTTATCATCTTTAATACGTCATTTCGGATTGGCTGGCCAAAATAAAGTAAGCATGGAAGTAAAAGGTTGTTAATGAAAAGAATTGAAGGAAAAGTATTTTGGTTTTGTTTTTGTGTAGCAAAACTGTAAACAAAGGATGAAAGAAATGTCAACGAAAACACCAACAGTCGGTGTGAACAGCCTTCAGCCCACAATCCCAAAACTCGTTTCAAGGTGTTTTCGGTGTCGGTCAGAACATGGTATAATATGCGGGAACGACTGAATGGATTTGCATGAAAATTTGCACACAGATAGCTTATGACCTAGATTACCGGCCGTCTTCACATGCTTGAAAATCTCGCTTGCGTTCTGCTTTTTTCTCTCGCAAGCGAGATAGAGTTTTGTTGACTGGGCATTTGACAGCATTTCATTTGTAAAATGTCGCCAAACAAGAAGGTTCATGCCAAGGCGAATTAATATAAGGTGTTAGCAGGAGTACAAAAACAAAAATTTACATGTATGTTGTTTTTGCTTTGGCGGCATGAACTGTCAAAATCTGTAAGAGTGTGTGTAGAAATTCAAACAAAATTTTTCAATGTGATATCAGAAACCGTGCGGCGAAACACATACACAAAATCAGCTGAGCTAGTAACACCACCTTATATAAATTTGCCTTGGTTCATGCCTTAAAAGTTTGAGAAAATTAGAAAATCTGCATAAAGAGATGTATTCTATTTTCAAATGAAAAATGGCTGCCTCTAAATTAGTACGATGATGCTACTCTAAAGAATTCTGCGAAATGAGAACACAGCTGTCAAATAACAAAAATGACAGTTGAAAGCAAGCGAGAGCTCACATACCGCTCGGTATGCGAGAAAAAGCATGCTTCGTACCTTTTGCGGTCTACACGTGCGGTTTCTTGCATGCGTCGTCACGCAAGCGAGATTTTCCTGCACGTGAAGATAGGCTACTTTTCTTAAGAGTTGCCACCTGTTAAAAAAGTTTCAATAAATTAATACGCGGAAACGACTGAATGGATTTACGTGAAATTTTGCAAGCAGATGGCTTATGACCTACAGTAGAAAATAGGCTAATGTTTTGGAAGAGTTGCCACCTGTTAAAAAGGTTTAATTAAGTTCATACGCGGAACCGATTAAACGGATTTCCATGAAATTTTGCACACAGATAGCTTATGACCTAGGTTAGAAAGTAGGCTACTTTTTAAGAGTTGCCACCTGTTAGAAACGTTTAATTTAATTAATACGCCGAAATGAGTGAATTGATTTGCATGGAGGTTTTCACACAGATAGCCTATGAGCTAGGTTGAAAAATAGGCTACGTTTTTTAAGAGTTACCACCTGCGAAAAAGTTTAATTAAATTAATACGCGGAAAACTCTGAACGGATTTGCATGAAATTTTGCAAGCATAGAGCTTATGACCTACAGTGGAAAATAGGCTAATTTTTTGGAAGAGTTGCCACCTGTTCAAAAGGTTTAATTACATTAATACGCGGAAACGACTAAACGGATTTGCATGAAATTTCGCACACAGATAGCTTATGACCTAGGTTAGAAAGTAGGCTACTTTTTTAAGAGTTGCCACCTGTAAGAAATGTTTAATTTAATTAATACGCGGAAATGAGTGAACTGATTTGCATGGAAGTTTTCACACAGATAGCTTATGAGCTAGGTTGAAAAATAGGCTACTTTTTTTTTAAGAGTTAGCACCTGCTAAAAAGGTTAATTAAATTAATACGCGGAAAAGTCTGAACGGATTTGCATGAAATTTTGCAAGCAGATAGCTTATGACCTACAGTGGAAAATAGGCTAATTTTTTGGGAGAGCTGCCACCTGTTAAACAATTTTAATTAGATTAAAACGCGGAAACGACTGAACAGAACTGCCACCCCTATTGCGAATGTCGATTGGCAGTAAATAAACGACTATTAAGCGATTATCGATTATCGATGCTATTGCGAGTGTCGCTTAAACTATGTTCACATATCAATATTATCTCAATCAAAGCTAGTTTTTTAATCACCCCGTTTACACAGGCAAATCTCAGATTATTAGCCGTCAAATTTGTTGTGCTTGTTATTCCCACATCTCAAGGAAAATTTATGTTTCTTCTCTGTGCCACCGTGATCACGTTTTTCTGCTATAATAAGCAATATAAATATATTTTAACTTAACATTTTATTAAAAATACCTTTACAAACCTCTTTTACTTGCTAGCGTACATTTTTGTTTACTTTTACATTTGGCATTTCTCCTCTCTTTCGCAAAAACAATCGATAAAACTAGGATGGACACCGAAAAGTTATCGGTTAAATCTGAGATTATTTTATAATTACAGATTAACAAGGGACGAATTTTATACGGCTAATCTCTTGTTATAATTACAGATTAGGGTGTTAAGCTCGAAAATGAGGATAATCTACTTATATGTGAACCTAGTATTAGTCGCTCAATTAGCGACTGTGAATACTTTTTAATCGCTCATCCTTCTATTGCTGTTTTTTAGTCGTTGGAGTTTATAAAATTTACATAAGAAGGTGGTACTATAATGGATAAAAAGTAAGTCAATTGAACTGGAAGTTGTAAAAATTGTGAAATATACATATGCATGTATGTGTCTGAATTACAGATCAAAAATTATAAGCAACAAAAGGCAACTTGCGCGGTTGTTCGTACTGATGCAGGAGAGTGAAGACATGGGCAAAGGAATTTTCGGAAAGAGTAGGGTAGGAAGCTCCGCTTCTATTGGAAAGATATTTCTTGTGCATATAACTCCGGTTACGCCATCCACAGTGTTTTTGCGCAGAGCCAACATCAAAAGTTTATACAAAAAAACTGCATAATTTATTAATTGACTAGTGCTCGGAAATTTGAAATCTTTATTTTAAATTAAAGTTGAATTCTTTCAATACACTTGTTATGTTGTTATGTTAAAGTTTTTAAACTCGGGTCACGCGTTTGGACACAAAGACCCAACATCATTGTACAAAAAACTTAACCGTACCGTATTTCTTAAACTTCCATAAAGTTTATTAATGAGGAAAACAGCTTTTCCTGCAAATCATGTAAAGCCTAAAAACTGTGAAGCATCGGGAACGCAACTTCTATTCATAAAACTCACACATGTACATACACCTTCCAAGTCCAAGGGATCCGACGAATCTCGCAATTCCCTCCTTGCTTTAGCTAACTCTACTAATCTATTAGCTTCCGCATCATCTTCCTCTTCACTAAACCATATTTCAACTGTGTCCATTTTTTTAATTTTATAATAAAAGCAATTATTTTAAAAATGATGTAAGTAAAACACTCAGGAAACAAATGTAAACAAACAAACAGCTGTTTACAATTCTGTCAACCATTCACAATAGTAAAAATTTTTATCGATCAAGTTACACAATAGCAAAATAAAAGATGATCGACTCGATCGACAAATTTCTATTCTACTGCCAGTCGACACTCGCAATAGGGGCCTGCATCACATTTCGCACAGAGATAGCTTATGACCTATGTTGGAAAATAGTCTACTATTTTAAGAGTTATCACGTATTAGGAAAGTTTAATTAAAACTGATTTGCATGAAAGTTTCCACACAGATAGCTTATGACCTAGACTGGCAAATAGGCTACTTTTTTCAGAATTGCCACCTGTTTGAAAATGAAATTTTGTTCAAAGATGGTTTATGAATTTAGTACAATTACTGCGGGTTTCGGAAGGATGGTCTTAGACTGAAAGTAAGTCGGATAACTCAAGGCCCCTCCCATACAAATTGGAATTTTCATATTACATACATATCTCTGGAAGTATTTGTGGGAGAGAACTGAAACTTGGTATGTAGTTGTGTATGCAAAATGTATCAATTGCTCATGGAAAAATGATCTATAATCTAAAGCTCTCTTGAGGCATTTGCTGCAGTAATGAGAAGCGATATTTTATCAAGGCCAGGTTACTAAATTTGAGTTGGAAATATTAGAACCCGCCGTGGCACCTCCAAGAAGGTTACACGTTCACGCGTCGTATACCTGGAACCATTTTAAGGTAAACTTAGAGGGATTGATATCTTTCGTATTTTATAATTTCATAGTTTTAAACGGCCTAAATACCTTAACTCGCTTAAAAAATCACGAGCTATAACGAAATGGGTACAGAAATAAAATCTAACATCATTAAGTTATTTTTCATATTTGTATAAAAACGCGGGGTGAAACCCGCGGGTATAAGCTAGTATGCTGATAAAATTGCCAAACAAACAAGTGCGAGAGTTGATAAATAACATAATTAAGAATGTATATCTATTTAGAAGACATGTAGATTTGTAACATGATTCAATAATAAAAAGTTCGCTCAGAAAACAGTTTTCTCGCCTCTCTTGACAAAATCGGCTACCTTAGCAAGGCACTGTGTGTGGGTTCGTGTGTGTGTGTGTGCAAAGCTTTTGTAAGGGAATTAAGGGAGTGTCAAAACTCTAATGTCAATGAGCAAACCTTTAATTATTGAATCATGGATTTGTAGTAATAACAGGTGTTCATACACGATATGTATTTGCATGTGTACATGCCACTTTTTACATATGGAAATGACAACATATCGTGTAAAGGCAAATTAGATTTATTTCTGTACAAAGCAGATGCACGTACATACGCAATAGAAATGTTTCTTTTTTCATCTGAAACACAAATAAAATCATCTGAAATTAGTTTATTTCGTTTTCAAAGAACGTATTTTTAAATAGTTAAATAAAGAATGTGAATTTGACAGACATACGCAATATTTGTTCATATTTCGTATTTGAAAAATATTGTTACGATTATCCTTGAACCCTCGTCCGGATTACCCAAATATA
>NW_023458565.1:5150007-5154940 GCF_013731165.1 Rhagoletis pomonella | reverse complement strand
TATGTATTTATTTGTGCCGCTCAATTAAAGTAGCCTATGTCGGGATAGGCCCCTTTCCCTTCAAAAAAACTTTTAATTCGCTTTCAAAACAATATTTGAACGTTTAACTAGCCATACATATAGTCCAAGATGCCCTTTCAATGTAAGCCTAATAAAAATAAAAACATTTCCAAGAGGAACTGATTATTTTTTAATGCAAAGTCGAACCTTTTAAAGCCGATTAAGCTACTTTAATTGAACGACACGACTTGAATATGTATGTAGCATACAAAAAAAAAAAGTAAGTGCGCCTGGGCCACACTGGAGAAGTGAAACTTACGTTACATACATATCTATTTTGTTTAATAGCCAATATACATACATACATCTGCTTCTGCTTAAGGTTTTATTTTTTGTCTTTTTTCTATATAGATCCCTACCTCTACCCCTGTTCGTTCTAATTACATTTACGTTATCCTGTTTTCCTTTATCTTCATTTTTATCTTTATACTCTTTCGATAACAAAATCGATAGTAACATCCAATAAAATATCGATAACAAAACCGATAAAAATATAGATAACAAATCGATGAAAAATTCGATAAAAATTTCGATGGCAAAATCGATAATAATATTGGTAGCAAACTCTATTAGAAACTCGATAAAAAATATCCATAAAAATATCCATAACAAAATCGATAAAAATATCGATAAAAAATCGATAAAAATATCGTTTACAAAATCGATAAAAATATCCACAACAAAATCGATACCAAAATCAATAAACATCGATACCAAAATCTATAAACATCGATAAAGATCGATAACAAAATCGATAAAAATATATAAAAATATCCATAAAAATGTCGATAACAAAATCGATAAAAATGTCCATAACAAAGTCGATAAATATCGATAACAAAATCGATAAATATCGATCAACAAAAATTGATAAATACCGATAGCAAAATCGATGAATATCGATAACAAAATCGATAAATATGGGTAACAAAATCGATATTACATCGAAAAGTTCCGAAAATATCGATAGCAAAATTGATAACAATATCGATAAAAATTTCGATAAAAATCGATAAAAATTTCGATAAAAATCGATAAAAATCTCGATAACAAAATCGATAAAAATATCGATTATTTTGTCGGTAAGTCCAGAGAATCCCGAAAAGCTCTAAAATCACCAAATAATTCCCAAACTGAGTCTCTGTGTCTCCCCTATATCCTTTCCTCTTTAATTACCTTTATTTTAATCTTTCTTCCCCTATCTTCATCTTTACTTTTATCGGTATCCTCATCCTCATCTTTGTCTTTACTTTTATGTTTATAATTTTCTTTATCTACATATTCCCCTTCACCCTTGCCCTTATATACATAAGTGTTTAAATTTACCTTGGTCTTCATTTTTACCTTTATCATTACGGATCTTTGTCTTTGTTTTTATTTTTACCTTTGCCTTGCCTTTAACTTTACTTTCATTCTTTTATTGGTCTTTTTCTAAGTGTTATTCTTTAACCTTTTATTGACAATTTTTTTTTTAATTAATATCATACGCATACACACAAAAATCACTTGTTTCAGCCCCAACCATTTCCATTGCACCATTTCCGTGTGCAATTCCGTTGAATTTACCGCTAAACAAGTTTCACTTCAAAATAATAAGCTCTTAATATGTATTAAAATGAAAAATTTGTTATCACTGCATCCGTGTCAAGCCAAATTAAAGCAAGATTTATTTAAGAATTTCATTTATCATATTTGAATAATTGAAACTTTGTAATAATCTTTTGTCAATTCTGGTATAATTTTACTTTTTGGTGTATGTATACATAATTTAAGTGATTTTTCGCGTGGTTATCATTTGAATAATTAAATTTGAATAACATTCAATGCAAACAATTCAATTATATTTATTAATGTATGTTAAAGAGATCACCGGCTGAAGGTAATGGTGCTAAACCACCAGTTACATCCGGCAACTGGGTTAAGTCTGGCAAATTCGATAGATGATCACGTATTTCCTTTTGAACAGCAACCATTCGATTCAATTTTTGCTTGTATTCCTGTAATAAATTGTAAAATTGAATATATATATATATAAATTACATAATAAAGAAAATTAAGTGCTTCATTCTTCTACAATCGGTTAATTACTTTATTTATAAAACAATATGTAAACAAAAACTCTAATGCTGGATTTACACTAGGCATTTAATAGCAAAATTGGCAAATGACAAAGTTGGGCATTAAAAAATAATCGTGTCATTACGTTAAAAAATAGTCATTAAGTTCATTTCCACATTAAGGTACATTATTTATGTGGCTTGTTCCACATGACATACATTTTTTGTCATTGCAATCCCTAGTGGAAATCCGGCATAGCACGTATGTATACCGGTTATTGGTAAAATTTCATCATTTTTAATTAGTCCCAATTAAAAAATAAAGAATTATTAAATCAATCACGCTTGCGGCATCACTATTTAACTATAGTTTTAAATATTCAAATGCCGACAGTTGTATTCTAATCGTAATAAGAAACCACCCATTCATAATGACCTGCATTCGGGTGTACGATACCAGAATCGCCACCATTTATTGCTTGCCAGGAGCTGCTGCTCAGCAGATTTCCTTCAATGCTGCGGATAATTTTTTATGCTATCACAATAGCTGTAACAAATCCGGCCTTCACTTTTAAGGAAGAGCAAATCAAACTCCCAACATTAATTTTAACTTATTTCTGAAGTATTTCATAGTTGAGCATCTGCAACAGAGCATCAAGAAAGCAACAAGGTTTTCAATATTGCGGTAATTATTACGTAGCTCGAGCATATCCTAGGCACATGCGTACAGCTAAGAACATGAGTTAAATTTTAAACTAAATTTTGCCGAAGCTTAAAAATATGTATTAGAAACCTAACAACTAAAAGACTAATCGATTAACCAAGTATGCCATTCATTCCCGCAACTCTTACATAACATGCAACGTGGCTCTTAATGTATCCACTGATTTACAATCTAGACAAACTTTAGAGAATTAAAATAATAAGTGTTTACTCACATCTAAACGTTTTTCAGCTTGGACCAAAAGCTCTTTCTGCTCTGCTTGAAAATCTCTCAACATAGAAGCCAGCTTTGTACGTTCCTCCATTTCAGCGGCTAGCCGGGCATTGTACTCATTAAGTAACTGCACAGCTTCATTAACCTGCATAAGGAAATTGCTAGATAAAGTTTTGAACAAAAATGTAATATTCTTGCCTGTTTAGCCAGTGCTTTAGCTGCATCTTTGTCCTCCAACTTGCTAAGGCAACCGATTTCAGATATTTCTGGCGGCAAATTCGCGATTCGTTCGCGAACAACAGCATCGCTTGAAGCGGAATTTTCAATATTTGCTAAAGCCTTGATCAACTCCTCGGGCTCTGGTGGATCACCCAATGGTAAGTATGGACTTAAGTGCCCAGCATCGCCATTTTGACCAGCACTAGGCTTCTCTTCCACAACTCCTTGCGGACGTGACCGTTTCACTTTCGACGGTTTGCCTTCTTCATGCTTACGTTTCTCACGTTTTTCAGACTTTTCTTTACTTCCACCACCTTGACTACCGTTTGTATTGGGCTCACTGGAGGTGCCACTGCTACTAGCATCTGCCCTATCCTTTATTTCCTTATTCAATCGGCCACGATACTCATTAATTGGTTTAGAATCATAAACGCCACGTTCTTCCCAAATATTTAAGATACGACCGAGACTTCCAAACAGTTTTTCGGATGTACAAGTTTCGCCAATGTGGGTAAATACTTTGGGCAATATTTGAGAAAATTCCTTGCCATATTCTGGACCTTTCTTCTTGCTATTTTGTATAACATCGTTAGCCAAATACATAAATGTAAGTTTCTTGCCCTCCGAAACGGCTACAAAATACATATGTGCAAATAAATAAAATTACAAAGTTATCAATCGTCCAAATCTTACCACTTTGTAGTTCCTTGAACCATGTTTTCACAATTGACGCGTGGTGTTTGCGATGATGAATCAACCACAGAGACAGCGTTTGAATACTTTGCTGGCTTGAGTTTAATTCCCCCAGCTTTTTAAGTAATGCTGAATCGGAAAATGCGGACATTTTACCCGAGACTTGTCGCGTTAATTACAATTATTTACAAAACCGTCAAAAATTCGATGATATATGTACGCAGGCGACTAAAAAACAACAAAGCCGTCTCTTGTTTTTCGATTGACAGCTGTCAGTTTTTTGTCAGTAGATTTTGCGGTTATGGACCAAAAAGGCAATACCGGAATCGGTTACGGACCAATTAATTTCCTTCATATTGACGATTTAAGCAAGTTCCTCAATATTACTGCACAATATTTTTGCTACGTCCTTTTAAATTTTTAACCACTTAAGCCCAGCCAGCAAAATATCCGGAAACGTATCCGAAAATGGAAACAATTTCGTATAAATACCGTTTTCCTATTCCGTTTTCGGACGTTTTTCAGATCAATTCTCCCACTAAAGTGTTCACCCGAAACGTATGTGCAGAAAACTATCGAAAATGGTTGTAAAACGGATGCGCTTTCGGCTGTTTTCCCGAAATTTGTCTGATTTAAATTTTCGTTGGAAACGATTTCATTGTGAACTTCACAGAAACTTTTTCATAGTTACAGTAAACCAAACAAAAAACAATTTTAAGATTCAGCAATTATTTCAATTTGAATAAATAATTTTAATGTGTGGCTTCTGACGGAATTCGAACCTGGGATCTCTTGAAAGCTAACAAATACTAGCACACTTCTCTGCACACTCAGTTACTGGCGAATACGTATACATGTTTTCAAACGCTCAGTTTGAACAAATATTTTAAAATTATTGTTTTGAAATAAGATGATGATATTGTGGCGAATACTGCGGCAACACAAAGCGAACAACGAGAAATAGGCA
>NW_023458565.1:5143101-5149907 GCF_013731165.1 Rhagoletis pomonella | reverse complement strand
TTAATGCATTGAAGAATTAGCCTGACCATTCCATTTCTCAACGAATGCAATAATGTCTGCCACTTTGCTGCCAGGCGACATCTTAAGTGCGACAGTAAATTTGCTCCAAACATCCCGATTCGCTTGACGGCTCGACGATTGAAAGGTGACCGGCTGACGGCTACGTACAGGATAGGCACTTAATATGCAAGGTACTTCATCTGGCCCGAGTGCTGATTCGTATAGGCCACGGTCGTCAGTGGGTAGAACCTTAAATTAATTTTCCAAAAAATAGCATTTTGAACACGATTTTTGAAATGCATCAATATACAGACGTATGTATGTAAACCATACCTGATCAACTTGCTGATCCATGCTTATGGCTAGCACCCACTCGCGTACCTCTTCATGCAGACTAGGATCATTTTTAAGATGTATGTCTTCTGGTAGTGGCACTGAACTTGGAAAATCAGTAGCTGCCAAATCGGAATGATCTACAAGATGTCCAGAGCCCTCTTCAATGGCTTCGCACACATCCAAATAGTGGTTGAGCATAACAAAAGCTTCCGCTTCGCGGCCGGCATTACGCAGATCGGTGCCTGCTTCATAGAAACCTTTGTCCACTGGTATGATGTCCGTGTAGCGCAACAAAGCGATTGAAATACGAGCGGCGATTGGTTGTAAGGATTGCACGGGTCGACAAGCGGAACGCACAGCGTAGTAGTGACTAATCAGTAAAAATTTCTCAATGTTGTTGGTAATTTTTGCCTGCGCATGCTCAGAAGATTGCAGTGACTTCAGCAGTTTGTAAAGGAAATCTCGCAAATTCCGCCACTGATCCTCCTTGGCCTGGTCTTCACGTATAGCAAAGCAATCCATTGCTATGCGAGAGTAGATGTTGAAATTGGCCTCCAGAGGTGGCGCGCCATAAGTAAAATAGAGACTCAATGCTGTGAGACAATCACCTTCGCGTATGAGTTGGGCTGCATAGAGAGCGACATATTTCTGTAAAACTGCAGCGTTTATCTGTTTCGCCTTGTCAAGACAGCGCATCCATTGGCCTTGTTCGGCTAGCATGTCCAAAGCGCTCATGACGTCTGAAGAGAATGAAGTGCACACGCTTTGAATATATCTAAAGTGTCCACAATTAAAGTACGTACTT
The DNA here is from genome assembly GCF_013731165.1 of Rhagoletis pomonella. NCBI lineage: Eukaryota > Metazoa > Arthropoda > Insecta > Diptera > Tephritidae > Rhagoletis > Rhagoletis pomonella. Next base: position 5,148,766 of record NW_023458565.1, on the reverse strand, counting down.
ACCTATGTCAGCTAACTGTTCTACATTGCCTTCGGTCTTAAGGCGCGATTTCTGCTGCTGCTCTACATAGCTCATCAGCTCTGGATCTAGTTCCTTTGCTAGGCGTCGTGCCTTCGACCACTGCTCGGCGCGTATGAAAACCTCTACGGCGTCTTTGGGCATATCAGCAGCTAGATACAGCTGCGCTGCTGGCCCGATTTGCTTGATTTGTAGTAGACGTGGCCCTAGCTGAGTTGCTACGTTGACTGCATCTTTGCCTTCCAAAAATTGGTTGCATATCTCAGCGGCTCTGAGTAGAGCGCGTTCCACTGTGGTTTCATCGTCGGTATTGGTGGAGTTAATTTGCATTAGACACTCAGCGGCCTTGCGAAATTCTTCACGCTTAGCGAATTCGGCTGCTTTTTGCAGGTAAGCACGCGAATCGTCATTATGTTCGTTATTTCGGCGTTGCTCTTGCGTTTGCAGACGCCGTAGATCATTCATTGCCGACGGATAGTGCTCCTCGGCAATGCGCAGCGCTTCATCGAACATACCCTCATTCTTGTAATGGTCTATGATCAAATCGGGACGTTGTGCACGCAGCAGTAGAGCTTCATAGTCGGGATAGTTGCGTGTATCCAAAGCAGCGGATGCTTGCCCAATTAATATATCATTGACAGCTTCTGTCAAATATTGCTCAGCCACGTTTAAGGCCGCTTTCCAATCACCTGCATGGGTGTACATCAGTATCGCCTCCTTGGGCTTATTGGCTTTGATGAATTCGCCTTCGGCTTCCTCGAACTTGCCTTCATCCTCAAGGGACATAGCGATTTTCATGTGGACTTCATCCGTGGATTTACCAGATAAACGACAAAGATCCATGGCGAAATCGAACTGCCCAGAATCACAAGCGAATCCCACAGCAGTGTCCAGCAAACCCAACTTGGTGAGCAAGCGGACAGCGCTCTCGATCGGCATCGACTTCGCCCACATGTAAGCCACCTGGTTACTGGCGCCATCAGTGCCTTTTTGCTTAGCCACTCGATAACCATCTTCCCAGCGGCCAGATGAGCAATACATATGCACGGCTGACTTCCAATCGCCTGAAGCTATAAAATGAACTTCAGCGATTTTGAACTTCCCTTTGGATTCTAGCTGTCTTGCCAATTGCAAGTGAGTGGTATCCAGAAGTTCCTTATGAAAACGTTCTACCAGACGTATCATGGAATCATACAGCTCGCGGCGTTTATACATTGCAATAGCCAAATCGGGTTCGGATACTGCCAGCAAAACCTTTTCCGCATCGCGATACTTACCTTAAGGGTAAAACACAAAATTGGTTTAAAATGCGATTTAGAAACAGCTATATCATTTAATTTACCTTGCTCTTCCAAGCCAGTTGCCAAATTTACAAATAAATCTCGCATTTCATCCACTTGCAGATATTTCTCGCCAATAGCGTAAGCGCGTTCCCACTTGCCATGCCGATTGAGCAACTCTATTGCTTCTTTATACATGTTAGCGCGTACCAGCAAGTCCTCAGCGCCGTCAACATCTCCCGAAAAGGCCAAATGCTTGGATAGATCCAGTGCATAGCGTTGTATTTCCGCTGGTTCGTCGAGCACCTTGGCGATTTGCACGGCTTTGCGCCATTGTTTTGCGCCGACAGCAGCGTCGAGTGCCTTTTGTGTGGCGCCTGCCTCAATGTAGTGATTAATGGAAGCATCTAGCTGTTTGCGTGCCACCAACCAGTCGCCCCATTCCTCTTCCAAATTCGTGACGTCATCCGGTGCAACTTCACGTGCCAAATCGAGTGCGCGTGCATACGCGCCACCCTTGCGATACAAGCCCATAGCCGCCTCTGGGCGTGATAGTTTGAGCGCAATGTCGCCAGCCATCTCGTACAGTTCTATAGGTTTTGACGGAATCAGAAGTGCACCAATAAGTCTACATTTGGTTTAGAACTTACCGCAATTTATTAATCCTTCTGTGATTTTTAGCATCAGTTGCTGATCATCCATCAGATGCGGCGTTTTCATGGCCAACCTCGCTGCACGTGCTGGCTTACTGGCCTTCAAATAAAGACTTAAAGCCTTTTCAGGTTCGCTTTGCTCTTCCAGCACTTGTCCGGCTTTCTCCTCCTGCCCGGTGGTTAAAAGAAACTCCATTTGCTGTTGCTTTAGCTGCTGTAGGTCACCATAACCACGTCGCTCAGCTAAGTTCAGCGCCTCATCCCACATACGAAGTTTCTTATACATTTCGAGTGCTGATTCGATATCACCCTGCTCCAGGTAAATGCGTTCTGCCGTGCGCAAGTCGGAACTCAAGAGCGCTAGTTTGGCGCGAACTTCTGGGCACATAATACCGGGAGAACCCGTGGTCTCTTCAAATTTGTCTGCTTCTTCTATCATTTCATTCAAGTAGTACGCTTTAGATACGTTGCCCAAGGCGGCATAACAACGCTGCGCAACGCGAAGATTGCCATCCTCGATTGAAATGACCGCCAAATTGTGCCACATAGCTTTGGCGGCGGGCTTGTCACCAAGCGTCTCTAGAAAGTGTATTGCGCGTCCGAAGTCGCTGTCGTTAACTGCGGTGCCGAACTCAACGAGGCCTTCGTCCAGCTGATAAGTGTGTTCTGCAGGGCCTTCTTGTGTACGCACATTTGTACGACCCTAATTATAGAATCGGAAGTAGTTAAACTATAGTTATATGTACCATGATCTTAATACTAACTGAGTCACGGGTGACTTCGATAACATCGCCGCGTATGGCCATTAGCGTTACGTGCTCGGGCAGATCAATATTATACCAGACGGCTAAATTATTATTGTTTTGTGCTACGACTACATCGCTTTGTGGCACCCATTGCACGAATGAGATGTTTGAGAGTAAAGTTTGTTTCTTGCCAGTGTAAATGTCGATCAGCACCAATCTGGTAGCAGCAAGCAGTTAATAATAAGTACTTAGCAAGTCGAATGTTATAAATAAATACCTGAGTTTCTTGTCGCGAAACAATAATTTGTGCGCCGTTTCACTCAATTCGATCCAATCGATTTTGGTCTCGTGATTCACTTGTCCAATGATGAGTTGGTTTATAAGGTCAACAATGCAAATAGTTTTGGCGTCTAGCAAGAATGCAAGTTTCTTATTGTTTCTGTAAAGAAATTACTTATATAAAAACTTTCTTAAAAAAAAAAAATATCTCATCCCAGCTTACTGGGTATTTCCCCGTTCATTTAGGCGCACAGATATAACATGTGGATTGACGAACTCTGTGCGTACAGAACCTAAAATCGAGCTTTCGCCATACTCCACGAGACTTAGTTCGCCTACATTGAAAATCAAACACACATTCGGGTTCTCGAAATAGAATCGTTCGTGACGTCCCGATGTTGTCCAGGGCACTTCGCTTACCAAATTGCGCGTCAGATCACACAAGATCATCGAGTCTTCGGTGCGTGCAACCAGATAGTTGTCCTTACCCATTATGCGCACGTCGTCGATCTCAAGTCCCAGTTGCGATTCGATGGTCATCTGTTCGGCAGGCTCTTGCAAGGACTTCACCAGCAGCTGGCTGGGTGCCACAAAAATCAGTTCGAATTTGTCTTGCCAGATGGTGCGCTTCAACACTGACTCAAAGAGTATAACCGCACCCGTTACAGAAGCGATTGCCAAGCTTTCGAAAGGAGTATAAGTAAATATGCATTAAAAATAAGCGTCTGAAACCCCATCGACTCACCGTGCGCCATCGCGTCGCCATTGTACGCAGGTGACCGTGTAGAAGTGCATAATTTCTTTGGTTGCGCTCTCATTCCAATCGGACAAGCGCGGACTCCATGTGAAAATTCGTATCTTGTCGTAGCTGCCAAATGCCACAGCTTGACCGTTAGGACTGGCGGCGGCAACAGTAATTTCACGATCATTTCGAGAGTAGTCGAATGTACGCACTGGACGGCCCTATAACATGCAGATATTTTTCAAACATACATACATATGTAACTTCTCTCTACAGTTTAAGAAGCTTACCACAGTGTCATAGAAAACAATTTTCTGGTCACAACCGCCGGCACAAAATCCACCTTGTGGCCAAGCCAAAGCAAAAGGTGGCACTGGATGCTGTACTAGTCGACCTGAAGATTCATTGGCATCATCGATGACGAAGTAACGTATTATTGTGCCATCGTTATGGCCAGAAAGAAAGCCAGTGCCTTTGGTATTCGAAGCTAAAGCGATGCAAATGCTCTCTGCAGAGTATAAACTTTGCGACTTGTTGCTTTTACAGTGAAGCGCACGCACTTTGCCATCGTCGAGTCCTGGATGTGGGAAGAAGAAAAATGTATGGGATCATTTTGGGACCCATTCAGGACTGCTAAAGGACCCTATCAGGACTTTTTCGGGATCATTTCGAGACCCATTTAGGACCACTGAGGGCCGTTTTTTGAAACCATTTGGGATTAGTTCGGTCCTACTGTGGGACTAATAAAGGACCGTTTCAAGACATGATCGAGATCCTTTGGGGACTATATCACAACTTTTACAGCACTCCTTCAGAACACTTTTGAGACCAGTTCCGGAACTCATATCGGGACCTGTTCAGGACTATTTAAGGACCATATCGTGGTTTGTTCGAGATCGTTTCGGGACCTGTTTAGGACCACTTACGCCCAGATCACGACTATTTTAGGACCATTTTGGGACTAAATCGGGATAAATTTGGGACTAGTAAGGGACCACGATCCTTCCGAGGTAAGTTCACGACTTTTACAAAGCCACTTAAGGATAGTTTTGGGGCTAGTTGGGAATCATTTCATAACTGAATCGCCTAATGCTTTGTCAAGCCGTACACAGATGTTTACACTTCAAATTTCATGAGTACCTGGTATTCAAGCCTTTCTTATAGTGAAGCTAAATGCTGAGTAGAAAGATTTTATTTCGAATTATGCTTGGCGAGATCGAGTGGTTCCGATCTAAGCATGCGCAAGGACGTCTAAACTCACCTGACTAATCCTCGGATGCAATGGACTCTGGATCTCAAACTACCCAAATATCGCCATCGACATACTACTAAAGAATAGGGATTGATGGGACGTAAAACGTTGAAAGGGAATATATTTCATTAGGAGAAAAAGAAAATTTAAAACACAACGAATCGATGGTTGCTGACGTTATCATCATGAACAAACCCCGGTAGTTTAAATAAGTAAAACTCAATGCTGTTGATATCTGGTATGTATAGCAGTCGCCCTTACGTGGTGCATCCTGGCTAATGACTTCATAGTCATCAGAGGCTTGATCGGTAATGATTGTGGCCTTGCTTTATTATTATGCTTCGATTTTAATGCTTGACAACGGTCTGTGAGTTGCGATTCGTGGTATTAAGCCACTGAGTATGATGGCACTGTTTCCACTCGTTAAAATCCATGCAGTGGACGTAGAAAACCTCTCGCCACTAAGTTAGCGTATTCGATTGAAGTGATTCCCGTTTCTGCGCCTAGTTTTACACAGAAAGTATGACTCATAAGAGTTCGCGCCAAACCATCTACATTCCCCCTATGCGAAAGAGATAATAATTGCAACTTCCAAAGTTGGCTGTGCGTAGAAGAAAACTCAGCAGTCAGGGAAAACTGTCGAGAGAGGCTTAAACATGTTTGCAACTGAAGTGGACCACACAAGTGCTCAGCGT
>NW_023458565.1:5142634-5143091 GCF_013731165.1 Rhagoletis pomonella | reverse complement strand
AAAAAAAAATAAGAAAGAAAAATTGGCGGAACTTGGCAGAGAGTAAATGGGCCACGACTCGGTCACTAAAGCAAAAGTAAAAAAAAAGGGAACTGAAAGAGAAATTATGACAAATAAAAATGGAAAATTAACAAAAAACGTTGACAGAAAGTAAAATAACGAAAATGCACAGCTATGTATTTCGACGCACCGGATGAGGAGAGTTTGAATATTCGATTGAGAGGAAGTGAGGCGAACGTAAGGCGGGCTGTGCGGACGCTGCGATGTATAGCAGAAGAATGACAAACAAATTATACAAACATTTGTTGAAATGCCCAATTAGGGTATCACTTAAAAGTATTAAAAAATAAAACAAAAGGCTAACCAAACAAAAAAAAAAAGACGAACCGGTTGCAGAGAATTAAAAGGGTCATTGAGCGTAGCCGGCAAACTAGCGAAGGATATACGAATGAATGTG
>NW_023458565.1:5123168-5142624 GCF_013731165.1 Rhagoletis pomonella | reverse complement strand
TATTACTAAATTGAGATATTTTTTAATGGTTTCATCTGTGCATAACTGCCACTGCAATCAAAACCTATACATAATAAACGACTCAAATGAGATATTAGAACACACTTTCCACCATACAGTTTCGAAATACAAAATCACATTTTCCTGCTTTTTATAATCGAAACTGTATGGTGGAAAGTGTGTTCTTATATCTATTTGATACACAAAAAATGATCACGGCTGTACTTTTTGCTGATATATTACATACATATGTTCCATTTAGTTAAACAATATAAGAATATTGTAGTATGTACCACAAAAACGTATATTTTCTATAAAAAATCATAACTCAGAAAAAAAAATCTTCGCTATTAGAGATTTGGGTTGATTGTAGTTCAAAGTGTCTCTTTCCCGGTAAAAAAGTTTGAGAGAAAAAAAAATACACTTTTTGAGAAATTAAATTAAAAAAAAAAAATTGCACTTTTTGTTTATTCTTAAATAAAAAATTTTAAATAATGAAAATCAATAAATGTATCATTCTATCTTGAAGTGACAAGAATTACTGACATTTGAGTAAAAAGATTGTTGGAATCTATTAAATTTTGACAAAGTTATGGGCATTTAAAAAAAAAATTCTCACTGTCAATTCGAATAATCGGTTTTTGCCTGAAAAACAAAATCGTGTTTAATTCGGCCGAAAAATTTTTCCGAGCTAAAAGAAAAAATACGTGTCTCATTATTTGGACCAACAAACAATGTATTTGAGTTTGGTCGAAATTAAAAATCATGCTCGTATCTGACCGGTTGTCTGGAAATGGAAAGCATCTGTAGATATTTTTTTTTCGATGTTACTATCGTTTAATTAATAGATCTTGTTATCGATACATTTTTCGATTATTGATATTGCTATCGATTTAATATTTGGCATGTGATCACACGATTTTACATTACTTGACATGACTTTAAATCACATGACATGGCATCATATCATGATATATGATATTACATATTATGACAACACATTTTATCATCACACCACATGATATGACACCATATGACATGACATCACATGATATGATATCATATGACAGAACATCAAATGATATGACATCAAGCGGCATGACATGGTATCCTGTCACATCACTTCACATCACATGGCACCACATCATATAACATCTTTTCACGTCATCGCACCTCACATTAAATATGTGAATATGTAGATGAAGAAAAGGATACAAGTAAAGATGAAGGCCAAGGAAAATTTAAACACTTTACTTTTATAAGAACAGGATAGTATAAAGATAAAAAATAAAGACAAAGGAAAACAAACTAACATGAATGTAATTAGAACGAAAAGGGTAGAGGTAGGGATAAAGATAGAAAAAAGATAAAATGTAAACTTAGGCGTATAATAGTACATTCCCAATGCACTGAAATTTGAGAATTAGCGAAATCTTTTCAAATCCCGTAGGATTTCCCATAAAATTTCGTCATTTCAAATTCTTAGATTTCAATCAGATTTCAACGAAATCCTATCGAAATCCTCAATTTTGTAAAACGAAGGGTTTGGATACTAAAAAGCTTCACTTAAAATGTCAAAATTCTGTACATAAACAAAAGAACACAAAAACATATTAGCAAATGAAAGAAAGTGTGGTGGAAACCTTTTAACAGGATTTTAAGATTTCGAGGTCGAAATCTCGGAACTCAGTGCAGTGGGAATGTAATATAACATTAAGTTTATTGACTACCCTGTCGTTTTATCCACAATTTTGAACCAATGAAATGCATATCGTCATTTAAAGTACAAACCCGCGTATGTATGTGTATGTATATATATTGATTATGAGACAAACTAGATATGTACCGTAAGTTTCAATTCTTCTGTGTGGCCCAGACGCATTTACTTTTATATTTCGAACGGGATTGGTCACATTTCGTATTGCTCATTTTTGTACTGGCTGATGTCTACCACTTCGGAGTGTGTATTTGTTACCGTAACGATGGACACATTGACCTCAAAATAAAAGACCCACTCATAAGCAGCAACATGTCACCATACACGATGTCTCGCTAAAGAGGTCCTAACCCTGAACATTGTGATCTACCAGTCGTTACTTCGGGCTCAACCAATCAATAGTGGAATAATGATATTCTTAAATACTTACAGCCCAATTCTGTGCACTTGATAAATTGAAAATCTTTATAATTTGTAAATTTTTTATTATTTATCAAGAATTGGTATTCTAGCACAGAAATCAAAAGCTCTTTTCTTGATAAATTATCAAGATTGAAAATGCTATTGACAAATTGAAATTTCATGTGAATTGTATAAGTTTTGTATCTTAATAAATTTGTTTCTAACAATTAAATACTCCATGTGCCGGCATTTGAACCTACGACACACGGAATTATAGTCGACATCTCTACCTACTCGGCTACGGCAGTCAAAAGCTTTTTCGCTTTTAATTTCATACTTTTCATATGTGACAATGAAATCAGTTCCACTCATGTGGAAATCAGTTCCACTAATGTGGAAGTCGTAGAGCTTTTTGTTTTATAAATATTGACACAGAATGCGAAGGAAGCTTCTACTTGATAAAAATCTTGATAAAATTTCTTTACAAAAAAATTATCAAGAAAACACAGAATTGGGCGGTTAGTCTGCAGGATATAACAACTGCCGTGAAGCATAGCAAATTTAGGCTTCGCTGCAAGGAGTTCATTAACAAGTTTTTCTTAATTTTAATAGATTTATTCCCAGTGTAATACTTCAAAGGATTAGCAGGAATTCCCTGATCGAAAAAATTATTTCTGGTTTGGACCGTGTAGTTATTTATGAAAGTCAAGATAAGAATATAAAAATATATACTTTTGATGAGAAATATTTTTCACTCCGATGGCACAAAATTGTGCCTTATTCATATTATCAGACATATTTAGTAACCCGTGTAGTATGTTTGGAATTAGCATGGATTTAAATAAAATATAACTGATATATACATATAAATGTACATAATATGTATCTACATATGTATTCGCAAAATATGTGGCTGCCACGTTTGTTACGTTAAAAGCTACAAACGCAACGACAGTTGTAAATTTTACGATTACATTCGCGCTTGAGTAAGTCTGCGACGCGCAGTGGGTGTTTTTTGTGTAGGACATAAAGCAAACAGGCGGAGGCTATACATAGAACCACATTAGCTATCCTAATTTACGCGAGATTTAAAAGAACGTGGCGACATTTTTATGTTGTTCATGCTCACTTAACTGTCGACGTCGCCGAAATCGCACGCGAGTGTATCGAATTATAGGAATGTATGTTTGTGTGTAAATTTGGATGAATGTCGGAATCATCATCAGAATTTGTGACGTATTGAAGAATTCTTTTACAAGCTTATACGTAAATATTACTGTACATACATATTGAGTACAAATAAATTGAAGAAAGGCAGAAAAGAAAAATGTAAAGAAAGTGAATAAATGTCTGCTGCCATCAAGTGGGAATTGAAATTAATGCAACAAATCCAACAGGAAGAGAATTCTAACGCAACTAATAAAAAAATAAATAAAACATGCAAATGTAAATAAAACGAATCATATTACTTGCACAATAAGCAATGTATACAATTTATGTAATGATATTGAATAACGGTTGTTGGCTTCTAAGTGGAGTTTAGCCAAAGCTTTTGCAATAAAGAAAGGCATATCGGTTGATTTGCCTTTAAAATGGCTATGACGTGAAGTGATTGTAAAAAATACTGTTGGTCGACAGCTGCAAGATGATAATGTTAGGATACTTAACAGCAAATGGAAATACTCGGACATATTTAAATAAGTCAAAACTGGCTGTATTCGACCTACACCATTCATCTAATTTCTTCAAGTTCAAGAAGTTATGTACATACATATGTGGCGGTATGTGTGAAAACGAGGTCTTAGCATTACTATATTTGGCTTTTAGCAATAAGCTTTTTAAAAATTGAATGTAATTAAGAAATACAGGTATATATATACAGTAAAAACAAAAATTCTATTAAAAAAATAACAAAAACTAATAAAATAAGTTTTTGAAAATTAAGTGCTTTTAGACTATGTTTCCTTTTAAAACGATAAAATCTAAAAATTAAATAAAAATTTAATTATGAAGGAGAAAATAATGTTCTTTTTAAAATAACATGATCTAAAAACTAAAAAGAAAGCTAACTTAAAAATAAAAAAAAAACAGTAAAATAAGAAAAAAATAAGATAACTTCTTTAAAATTAAACGAAATTTAAAAAGTATAATTCTTATTAAATAAATAAAATCTAAAAATTGAATTAAAATAAAATTAAAAAAAAAATATTATTTATTAAAAAAATATCGTTTTCTTTTTAAAACAAAAAAAAAAAACCAAGAGTTAAATTGCTTTCTAAAAATTCTTTGATATTAAAAATAAATGATTTTTTGTTTGTAAAACAATAAAATTTAAAAATTAAAAAATAATTAAATTAAGTAAAGCAAAAATTTCCTCTGCCCAAGGACTCCACCGCAAATCCTTTGAATGGCACACCAGTGTTTTGCTCACTCGCACATTGCGAAAGTTGGAGCAGCGCGTGCAAAATGATATGCAGGTGCTTTCTGTTTTTGTAAGATTTTCGGGCCAGAATAAACTTAAATATTTCAAACTATCTTGCCTATCCCGTAAAAAAAATTGTAATGAGAGAAAATGTCATAATTTTTAACTGTTTGAAAAATGAGCAGAATCAGTATTACCAACCGCGAGAAAGTAAAAAAAGTCCAAACCATTTCGGATAATGTTGATAGCTATAGCTTCGAAAATATTTCGCATTTCGTAAGATTGTCAAATGTTTACTTTTTTTTGCATTGTTTTGAGCCAGTTAAAATGTGTTCCACAAAAAACGCTCAACCTTCGAAAAAATGTTGGTAAGCTTCTAGTTTTGCGACTCTATTTTATCAACTTTTTCCTGCTGGGTCATTTGCTTATTTTCTTTAATGCTTGCAGTATTACTCAGCCAAATGCAATTAAGCAATTTATTTTTCAATCTTTTCCAACTTAACTGGATTCGCATAGCAGCGCTTGCTGGCTTGCGAGTTGTTGTACAATTTTAATGAACCTTTTGAGACTTTCGTGAGTCGTCGTCATAAAGGCATAAAAAGTTTTACAAAAGCTTTATATTTTTATATCAAAGCCAACGAAATGGGGTGTGGAAAAAATGAGGCTAGCGCGCCCTTTCTTTCTCAAGCAATTTCGCTTCAAAGCAACGTTTGAAAAAAGCAGAAATAAAGCTAAATAATTTTAATTAACTGCACCATTAGGCGGCATTACAAATGCATTCAATAGTTAACTGGGTACAAAACGTCTCCTTTAGCGTTTTGAATGCGTTCAACTGCATTGCCTTGAACGCGTTTGCTGGTGCACATTTAAGGCAGCAATTAAAAAATGTATAGAGGCATAGTTGTTTCTCGGCGAATTAACCTTGATGTAGGTTGAGAATTTTAAAATATAATTAAATGCGTATTTAAATAAAAAATGCGCAGTTATTCGTTCAGCAGTTTACACGGAAAATTTTTATTTTATTCAAAATTAAATTATTAAAGTTAATTCATGTTTGAGTTGCAATGGGAATTGAAATGCTTTTCGCACAATGCAAGACTTAACCGAAAGTGGAAATGCATTGGGGGGGAAAAACACATTTTCACTATCACTCTTCGAAGGCATGCGAACTAAATAATTTTTTTTTTAAGAAGTTTGGTGAAGTCCAGTTATTTGTATTCAATTACGCACTACGTGACCGCGGTTATGTACGGTGACCATCCGTCCTGTATTATACGGGACAGTCCTCTATTTTGACCAGTTTTCCTGGTAATTACAGCCTAATTGCGTATGTCGTAAATAAGGCTAAATTGTACGATGCGACAACGTTGGCATTGTCTACTGTCGGTCTAAAATAAGTAAACGACGAATATCGCAGTGCTGCCAAGTTTTTCCGTTTTAATACACAAGTCAAGTCGAAATTTTAGGCAACGATTCGGCTCTCAAAAAACGACTTGCATTCGACACGACTCCCGCAATGACGCTGAGGCAAGGTACATTGAACAGGTAGTATCAGTAGAGCAGCTGATTTGATTTATTTTCAAATTATTTGGTCTCGAAAATGTCAAATATTTTGAATTTTTTCTCACGAAAATTATAAGTTGTTAAAATCCATTTGCTTGTGAAACCTTTTTCCATACAAAACAAGCGATTGAATAGCAGCTTTTGGAACGTTCGCCCAACTTGGCAGCACGACCGCTGATTACTGGGCCTTGCAAAGGATGGATCAATGCTTCGAGAAGCAAACAAATTTACTATGAAAGAAAGTTGCATAAATTTTTATTTTTTCCAATTTCAATTTTTTATTTTTTATAATTTTTTGTATTTCACATGGCACGCTTTGATTTAGAAGAAAAAATTCAGAACAGTTGTTGACACTTTCGATACCAGAAGCAACAACAAAATACACGCAAATGTTGTTTTTGCTCTACTGATACTACCTGTTTAATGTGCCTTGCGTTGAGGTAATTTTCTCTATAAGCAGTTATTATTTTCTAATCTGAATGCCTGTGATTCGAATTGATGAACACATACAGTGACCAAAATAAAAATTAGGACTCTACATTTTAGCAAGATTTGACTATTTTTCTTTTGTTTAATATATGTTTATTATTTTTTTTTATGAAAGTAAAGCTCCTTTCCTAACAAAAACCAAATAAATCAAAATTTTCACCTTTGCGCAAAAACTAGGAAAATTAATTCTGCAAACTTTCATTAAAATTTTTTTAAGTTTTGTAGTTCATTAAAATTGATTATAATAACATGAGAGGGCAACGTGCTGCTCATTTGCTTCCCTATCAAAAAATTGTCGAGCATACTTACATTGTATGAAAAAAATGCGTAGTACCGTCCACAAAAAAAAAATTCCAAAAATTAACGGCAAGTCCTATCTACTTCAAACTTGTACTTTATTATATGAAAATTTAGCGAATTTTTTGCAAAAAATTTTGTGGGGTCAAAATCTCGAGAACGTATCCTACAAATGTGTGATGTTACTACAAGAATGCTGTTTCAAGGTTTATAGGTCTAGGATCATTTAAGAAGGTTTTAAGATCTGTTAGCCTTTGTGGAAAAAATTAGCAAAATAATTTTTGTCCCGTATTCGGCTTCCATAAATATGGTCACCGTAGGCATGGGTGATGAATTGAATGTTTGTTTAGCGCAGTCGTCTTGTATGTGGATGCAGGTGTAGACATGGGCTACAAGCCGGCTAAATGAAATAATCCTCATATGTGTACATTAGAGTGGTCCAAAAATTTTTGTGAAAAAGTAAAGCTGGAAGTAGATGCCAGAAAGTGCAATGGGGGATGAATAAAAAACCTTTATTATTAAAAAATGGTTAAATAAACAATTGGGTATTGTTAGTGGAGGTCTCGCGAAAGTGAAGAGTTTTCCGATCGAAAAATATTAGGGGTATTCTCGAAGTCTTGCACGATGCACGGATTGCACGAAATGCAAAAATACTATTCCAAATTTCGAAGAGTACGAGAACACCCCATTGCAAAGTGGTAGCATGCATGGGGAGCAAGCAGCGAAATTATGTATCAAATACAATAACAAGAGACAGCAAAAAAAAATTAAGTGAGCGAGATGAGAGGAATGAGAGAAATATGTAGCAATTCCAACAACAAAACAACTAGCACAGGGTCGCTATTATCTTGCTATGCTATTTTGCAAAATATATACATGGGTTTCGACGTTGCATATTTTGCAGCGATAGGAAATGTTGTTTCCCATGAATTTTCTTGTTGTGTGTTTGCAATTTATGCAATCCGTGCAATCCGTGCTACGTGCAATGGCTTTGCAAGATTTGGAGAATACCCCTATTGGTTTTCAAAAATTCTATACCAGTCCAACGTAATGTTGTTTATTTTTCCCATACATAAAATACATGGAAAACTTTGAGCGATTTGAGCGACCTGTAATTATTTTTTCATTTTAAAATAAAGAGAGGGGGTGAGAGCATTACAATTATTTATTTATTTTGGACCACTCTATTGTACATGCAGTGAAATAATATTAAACATACTTTTAAAAAATGCCTTCTTCAAAATTTAAGATTTAGCTACGATGCCAACAGTACAACCACAAAATTGTCATATATATATATATATATTCAATTATATTAATAGTGTGTTCCTGTGTACATCCAACAGCCATCATCGTATCGTCCTACATACTATTTCTAAATACGAAATGTAACCATGCTTGTCTGCGACGATCTTATATGTGTAATCTACATTAGCCAATCTGCCTGGTTGTACGTTTGTTTTTAATAGAAATTTATGCTGGCAAGTTATCATTAATCACCTTATGAATTCATGTTAAGGCGCTAAGAATGACGCGCATATGTACTTATATAAGTACGTATGCATGTATGTATGTACTAATGTTGGATGGAGTATGTACATACATATGTAAGTGCTACAGCTGAGTGGCAGTAAATTTCAGACAACACAAACGTTGAATATTTACCAGCCAAAGGACAGCGCGCACAGCCAGAAACTATGCAGAAGGTGATGCTGTGGCCGGCTACCTACAAATGTGACCCAAACTAACAAAAGGACAGTGTCCTTCGTGCGCCCATGTCGACCATGTTGACCATGTAAATGATGTAGCTTTTCTGGCTAACTGTGTGTGTAGTTGATTGCTTCGTTGATACATATGTATGCACATATGTAAGATTAACTTTTTTTTAAACAGTTTTTCGGTTGTCAGTGACGAAGAGGTCATATGTATTCATGTCCAAAAGAATGCTAACAACGATATTAACATGCATGAAAAACGACCGTCTGTAAATATGTAGTATGTACATATGTACATATGCATGGGTACATATGTGTGCATATGGAACTACATATGCATATACATATTTACTTAGACAATGCATAACAATGTATATGTCCTCAATTTAGGTTGAAACTTTTATTTTATTTTATTTTTTTTAATTAAACAATTTTGCTCTTTATCTATAACAAAATACATATGTACACAAGTATGGGTTAACGTTTTAAACGCACAGTTTGTGTGTATGTGTGGCTGTGTTCGCACACATTTTGGTAATTACTCGACTCATTAGGCTATTAAATATGTGTGACTTTGGTGCACATTCTCACAATTACGCTAGTTTGGTAGCCGAACAGAAGTTGGGTTGAGCAAGTATTTAATACCTTTGACTCTACAACGCTTGTTTGAAGTTTTAACGCAATAGCTATACTTTATGACCCGAAAAGTTGCGTACAGGTTAGGTAGTGGCCACCTTAGAAATGTTGTAGCTAAAAGTAGTAGTTGTGTGAATGAAATTTAAGACCTTTCAGTGACTCAACTACGAAGTCATTTTTTCTCTGAGTGCCCATTTTTTATGTGACGAAATTTTTCTAGAAAAACTTTGGCAAAATTGTGGTTAGGAGTGAATAATACCTCCCAGTATAGCCCAGGTTTTAACAGCGATCGCTGTTTTTCAAAAACCAACAAATATTCACCTTATTTTCTGTACTTACTAATTTGCTTCTCGATACAAGTCGCAGATTTCTAGCTACATTGTTTCTTCACAAATTCACTTTAAAATTGAACACATTGACAAAAAACGTACAAATAAAATTCACTTGTTAACTTTAAAGTCGATTTTATAGAAAACTTTTACTTATTCGGAAAACACGTCCGCATAACTTGGGAACACGTCATCCGATTTCGATAATTATTTTTCTATCGGAAGGGTAGTGTCTCACAGGTGGTCTCACACTAATTTGGTTTAGGTCCGTTCATTTGGTCATGAAGAAGTTAACGGTAGTACTAAATTTTTATATGAGAATTGAAGTCGGATTTTTTTTGCCTAAAGATTAATTGCTTGATTAAAAATTACTTGTGTTTTTTTACCAATCGGAAGTCACGAAATTTTTCTTTAATTTTCTTTCAAAAAATTAAAAAAGTTCGATTCGTACACTGAGAGAAAAAAAATTTTAAATAAAAAAAACGTGGTTAATTAAAGAAAATATGCTTATGAACTCGTAATAAATTTTAGTATTTAGTATGGAAATATTTAACTCAAATACGCCCTAATTAAAATTAAGCGCTTTGCACTTCACGGATGATCTTTTATAATTAAGATAAACAAAAAAAAAAATAATAATTTCCTTACTTCCTGTAATGGGATTTGAACCTCTTCTGGAAATGCTGACGTTATGGAATTTAAAAAATTGTGGCAAGCATCTTTGCACACTCAGTTATAGCCAGACATGTAAATATGCTTTGAAATGTTGAGTTTGAATCAACACCACAGCACGAATGTGTGGTATGAAATTTTTATTTTTAAATACGAACATTTTAAAACGATAATCAAATACAAGATATTCATTTTTACTATGCGTTATTTCCCACGGTGAATTCATAACATTTTTCTTAGTATTACAACGCGTTTATTCTCTCAGTGAAATTACTGACCTGTCAAGACACCACTCTCCGCACAGAGTTGGGATGCCTACTCCATACAGACAAATTTTTTTTTAAAGAAAATCCACTTCCAAGGAATTCCGGTCGAGATTCTGATCTACATTGGACAACCCGACGTTCTACAGACTAGAGATGCAGTTTTTAAATCGATTAAATCGAAGATCGATTAAACGAGCCCTTTTGATTGGATTTTTTGTCGATTTATTAGTTCTGATTCGATCCGTGGATCGATGCGAAAAATTCCAGTATCGACCATCGTTTTTTTCCCCACGGTTTACTTCAAAAAATTAATAAAATTTTAAACAATTTGAATTGGAGGTATGTACAAAAACAAATGAGGCTTGACACCTCCCAGTTTTCTAACTTGAGAGAGCAAAGTCTAAACAATTCAATGACCAGCCTCTATTTCTCCTCCGACTAAAGGCGACTCCTTAGGGAAGCTTCTTGCGAATAACTCTGTATAAAATTATGACTAGTACTACAACAAAAACTCCAAAAATTGGAATTACAAGCTTTATGGAAATTTTCATAAAAGTTTTGCACTCCTAAATTATCCTTTTAGAAAAAAATTTGGTACGTAAGCAGTTTTGCAGGAAATCTTTTCTAAAAAGGGTAAATATAGAGTTAGTGAAAACAAAAAACTAAAAAACGTAAAATGCGTCCATATTTCCTTAAGTAGGCATGACTAATTTCCACTAAGCATTAAACGACAAAAATATCAATAAAAATTGCAATAATTGTTTGTAATGTAAAAAAAATTAAGTAAAAGACGTTATTGGCCAAATATATGAATCGATCTTGGGAGGTCGATTTATTTGCCGATTTCTGCCAGCATCGATTATTTTTATTTCGATTCGAATCGATTAAAAAATTGATTTTTTTTTATTTCGATCTGTCATCTCTACTACAAACAGGATAAAAGGAGCGTTCACCAAGAGACAATTGCCATTCTAACGGACTTTATGAGCCTGTTTGGTCCTATAATTACTTGTATTCTATAAATGGTAGGGTGTACTTAATTAAAAATTTAAACGAATGAAAAGGATGTGTTTCCTTCCAACTATTGACACGCTCATATGTACATACGTACATAAAGCTCTTGTGCTAAACAATTTCATAAAAATATTACCAATGATAGCAAAATAGGATTCCATTCTGCTATTTGTGTGTGTCTAGACATAGAAATTTTAGTTAAAGTGCTCGTATAGAATTTCCAAACGATTGAAAAACCAGTTAAGGTAATAAAGTAAATAAAACGAAGGTAAACTGTTGCACTTAAAGCTGTAAATATCTACACATTCGTATGCAAAAAAGTGACGGAAACCTTTGAACTTTTGTCAAACTTATTCACTCAATACCCTACACTTTCTTGCTGAATAAAGTTTTCTTTTAGCATTTTGTATTGAAAAAATCTTTCATGTAAGATATGTGTATAAAGTTTCTCAAACACAAGATATACATACGTACTTCTGTTTTCGGCATTTAAGTATCAGTTTTTTCTTTTGCATTGGTAATTTTAAAATCCCCGCAATTTAACAAACGCAAATCCATTGTATAAGGGTATAATAAACGAATTTCGTTAAACTGTAAACAGTCTGAATCAAATTTGCATGCGGAAGATATACGGAAAACCTCAGCCAGTCAAGCGAATACTTTTCCTTTACAAACAAGTTTGTGTTCATTTATTGAAAAAATACCCAATAAGAGCAGTCAAAACAGTAAGCCAAGCAGGGCAACGGGCACTTGAAGCAATTTCATGCAGGTTGCTCATACGCCGCGTAGTACCAAACACGGAAGGTCCATGTTAAATAAATACAAAAGCAATTTTAAAGGAATATGTTCTTAATGGAAATAAAGGAAATCAAAAAAGGAACGAAACGAAATTCAGTAAATGTGTACGCGTATAAAGATGTGGTTAATGTATGCATTTCCAGTATGGTAAAGCAGCGTAGGCAATAACAGTTCGATTGAAATATTTTACATGCTGTGAGTGGTTGACATAAATATGCTTACGGTTACCAGCCGCCCTCTTTTTTGCAGGACCGTACTGTTATTCAAAGGTCTGCCCTGCGTAGTTTTTCAAAACAGAAAAACCTCAAAATGTACTGATTTTTTCCAAGTGTCCTGCCTTTGTCCCGCATTTTATTCGATATTTTAAAACAAACGGTGGGAGCCATATATCAGCATGAGTATGAGGCTGATTTTTAAGCTTCAACAAGTCAATGGGTACTACATTTTGTGCTGTCATAGACAATGGACCTATATTTTTTTAAGCATATTTTGGTTCGATGAACACGAAAACTAAACAAAATTTTATTTTCAAAGACATTTCGAGATTTTTTCGAAAAACGTGTTTTTTTTTGCTAATTTTCGGAGTTATTCATCAATATCTTAAGAAAAGATCTCGCAGTCAACGTAACTGATCTACAGTTCGGATGGTATTGGTGCCTCTTACAAAAATATACATACATATATGTAACTTGTGGCGTCGGCAAGAAAAAATCAACGCGTGTTTCTAGCCACTTAAAACTTGCACTGGCTTTACTAGAATTACATAATCGATATACCTGCATACCCAGAATTTTTCTAAAAATTCAGACTAAATAGTACAAAATTTAGATGCAAATTTTTTTAATTTTTCTAAATTCTGTATAAAGTTTGACTTATGCCGTTTTGGTTGAAGAATGACAAACAAAAAAACAAACAAAAAAATTTTGACTAAAAAAAAATTTCAAATATTAACCAAAAATCACCACGCACTCATTTTTAATAACCAGTGTATATTTTCTAGTTATTTTTATACTACGTGAATTTACATATGTATAAAGGTATATTTTTTTTAATTGTCCTGCATTTTCTATTCTAATTTATGGTCACCGTACATATAATATATATTTATGTACGTTCATACTTACGGTGATACTCATATATTTTGTGCATGAATACAGTAAAAAGTATATCGCTAGCTTAGAGTAAAAAGTTGCTAAGTCCATTCTTTATGAAAACTCAAATTTTGATATAGAAAGCAAGAGAAATTTAAAATGCATCGTTCCGAAAAAGATCATAGTTCTTGTTTTACTTTTATTCGGTAACATTCGGCGAAAGGCAAAATTGCTATGTCAAAAAGAGGCACTGCAAATCCGATAACAACAAAAACGTACGAAATCTTTTAATAAAGACAAAGAATTTCGGGATTTCGAGACTGCTTTGAGATGTCTAGGATTTTCAAGACTATGTCGAGATTTTAGAGACTATTTCGTTTTTTTCGGGGCTACTTCGGCGATTTTTGCGCTATTTAAGGATTTTCGGTAACTTGGAGACTATTTCGGCA
This sequence comes from Rhagoletis pomonella, assembly GCF_013731165.1. Taxonomy (NCBI): domain Eukaryota; kingdom Metazoa; phylum Arthropoda; class Insecta; order Diptera; family Tephritidae; genus Rhagoletis; species Rhagoletis pomonella. Next base: position 5,128,764 of record NW_023458565.1, on the reverse strand, counting down.
TTTACGAGACTAATTCGAGATTTTTAGGATTAACGAGATAAATGGGATTGTCGGGACTATGTCGATATTTCCGAGAGTATTAGACACTACTTTTCGGAACTATTTCGAGTTTTTCGAGGCTGCTTCGATAATTTAACAATTATAGGAACTATTTCGGGGTTTTCGAGACTAAATATTTCGATAAAAATATCGATGAATGTATCGATAAAAATAGCTATAAATATATCGATAAATGTATAGTTGAATATATTGGCAAACATTTCGATTAATACATCGATAAATTTATCGATATCAAAACCATAAATACAAAGAAAATTCCGGATGTGGTAGGGTAAGTTGAGGTGAGTGTAAGGTAAGGTGTTAATTTTCTAAATTTATCCTAAATTAGCGGCTGCTAAATACTTAGATTTTTCGTACTTTAGTATCTAGCAGCTTCTATTTAATAACCCACATTTTGTTTACATCTTTCTAATATCTAACAGCTCCTAAATTCTTAAGTATTTTAAGCTTGCTTATTTAGCTGACACTCCTTAATAATTAAGTACTTTTTAATTGGGTATTTAACAACTTAGTTTTTTTACTTGAATATTTAGACATATTTAAATACTCAGTATTTGAGTATTCAACTGGTACTTTAAATACAAAAATTTTTGGTAATGCCCATCACTGGTGTGAAATTTTGCTTTGCTTTAAAAACGTAGAATGTTGAATTCAAAGTTTTAAGACATATTGAAAGCAAATAACTCTAAGAAGTTCTTTTCTTTCCAATAAAATTTGTAAAAGGGTACTTAGCAACTTTTCATTCTAAGCTAGCGATATGTATCAAGGCAGTCAAAATGATCAGGTTAAACCTTAAGTTTAAATTAGTCGACAACTTCAATTAGTCTACGGAGCACAAATCAACATATCGATCACTTAGTAAGCACTTAATTAGTATGCAAACAGATATATGTACAATGAAAAAAGTTAAAAAACAACATCAAAAACCTCATTATTACGATTTCTTTGAAAGTTTTTTTTTTAAATTTTCTTAAAATGTTTTTATGCAAATTTTTTATGCTTAAACCGTTTTATCATTTGAGGGGATTTTTTTTCAAAAAACTACATTTTTGAGGTATTTTCAAATCGGTCCAGCTCACGTAAATCTTAATATTTTTCCTAAATATTTTGGTGGACGTCTTAAAATATAATAGATTTTATTATTCCAATGGAAACATAGTACCGATTTTTTTTTTTGTATGGGGAGTTATGCAGTCTAATGTACATATGTAGGGATTTTTTTTTTGGATTTTAACTTTTTCATGCAAATGTCACATCATGTCAGATTGGAAATGCCTATAAGCGATTACGATTACAAAGCGGATAGTTGACCCATCGAATAATTTTACATACTCTGTAACTTACGTTTATTAGACATCGACACCTGAGTGGAAGATCGATCTATCTCGGCAGCCAGTTCGAAAACGCCCTATTTCAGACCCTGTCCTTTAAAAGTTTTCTGAGATAGGGCATTTTTTAACTGGCTGCCGAGATAGATTGATCTTCCACTCAGGTGTCGATATGAAACAAGAACCTGACCAATAACAATTCAAACACAGAAGTGCTTAACTCGACACAAGCAAATTACGCCACCGTTTTAGCATCGAAAATTTAAACTTTCGTAATAAATTTTAGACACCAGTCATTTTGTTTGGTTGGCTGTTCAGGCAAACAATGAGTCCCATTTTGTTTTCACCTCTTTATTTTTCTTACCTTCTTTACGCCATTTAATTTCAGGTTTTGAATGTTTTTACAATTACCTTTCCAATTTCACGTCCATGCATTTTTTGTTTTGTATGTAGTTTTACCTTTGCGCGCGTTTCAAAAATTGCAGCAGTAGTTTGATGTGTTTATAATTGCCGCCAGCTAAATCAGAATTTTCCAATTAGCGAACACAGTTTCAGTTGTTAATAAAAATGTCCAATGAATACAATTGAGTACTTTATATACTTTATTTTTTGTCTGTTTGATTGTTGAAATTCGCATTATTATGTGATATATGAAATTCAAAGAATTCCGCATGATTTTCGACGTTTTTATTGCAAATAGTTTAAATTGGAAATATAAAAACGAATTTTTTGACCGATTAATTAACATCAGTAAAAAAATCGTAAAGCAAAAAAATTGATGTATTCAAGCAATTTAATTTTTGCATATAAATAGCTGAAATGTATGCGTCAGTGACACCTTGAATAAATCTTTTTCCTTATACTAATGTAGGTTTATGCATATTCAGTTTTTGTACCAAATTATAACAATAAAAAAAGGATTAAAGGGAGCTTTTTAATTAGCATTACAGATCTGATGACCTTCATACAAAATGCCTTCGCGTATTATATGTATGTATATGTTTATACATAGTTACATAGACATCACTTTTTGAATAGGTGGCAACCCTAATGATACTAAAGATTTCACAAAATTCCTTTGCTTGACACTCATATTTAAATATATCATATATATATATAAAGCTTGTGTATAATTTAACTAAATTCGACCCTTCAAACAGGTGGCAAACTTTTTCAAAGGTACTTAAGTAAACGAAAATCTACTGAAATCTATTTCGCCTGATATTGGGATGCATAGACCAATTAGCTGATGAATTAAGTTGAATGTGATTTTTCGAATCAGTGGCAACCCTCCTTAGTATAGTTTTGAAATAAAACCTTTACAAGCCCAATTCGAGTAATACACACCTTTTGAATTTAAATGTTCAAAGCGGTGGAAATCCTCTGCAAATACCTCGAAAATAATGTAAATGTTCAAATTAAAGATTTCTTCCCACTTATGCATAATTAAATTAAATTAGACTTTTCAAACAGGTGGCAACCCTCTCCAAATTATTTTCAACTTAATTGCCGCAATTAAAGTTGAGTTCGATTTTTTTAAACATGTGGCAACCCTACTAAACACAGTTCGGAAATAAGGCCTTTCATTTCGTTTGATACTCATCTTTGATCAATTTATCTAACTTATTAAATAATTTGAAATTAACTTTTTAAAAAAATGGCAACCCTCTTCAAATACATAGAAAATATTCTAAATGATCAAGTTAGACATTTCTTACCACTATTTAGTTTGACACCCATATTTTTATATTTCATATAACTTGTGTATTATTCATTTAAATTCGACTTTTCAAACACGTGGTAACCCTCTTTAAAATATTTTCAAACGTAAACCTTTATATAACACCTTCGTTTGATTCCCAAACTTTGACATATAACTCAATTACCTAATTTCCTTAATTTGAATTGAATTTAATTTTTTTAACAAGTGGCAATCCTAGGACGATGTAGTCAAGAAATAAAAACTTTTCGATTGATACCCATATTGTCATAACTGATTTAACTTATTAAATATGTAATTTCAATTTCACTTTAAACAGTTGGCAACTCTTCTGAAAAAAAAACGAAACCTTATTGCACATCTAAAGGCCAAACACTTTAATTTGATACTTCACTTTTAAAACGTGAACTACCGGTGCAGATCTGATGATCAGGACCGAAGAAAATAAGCAAGCGAAAATCCATTTCAAGCGCTTAGATAAGCACTAAAATACTGGTAAATATGTTTGCAAATATGCTCGCAAAATATGTTAGCTACAGTTTAATGTTTCGTGTTTTATTCAATTTATTTCAAGGATCGAAAAAATTACAAAAAAATACAAGAGTTGCTTGAATAATAGAGATCTGCGCTGGTCGATTTAATTTTTTTCTCCATTTGAGATAACAATTGGTTTTAAATTTTTGTATCCAAGCAGGAATGCAATTGAAGTAACGGGTTAATAAAAACCAACGACGAATAAAAAAAGCCCAAGAAATGGTCAAATAAAAGAAAGTGCTTATGAAATTTGCTAGTTTATTAGTCAAGAGTTCAAAGAAACCTTCTTTCCAACAGAAATATATGCCTGTTCCATTATTTCGTAAGGGAAAAGTGAGACAACAGGCTTCATATACATTTATCTCTTGACCGTTTACTTAAAAGGTCCGTACTTAACTTTGTACATTGAAATAAGCAAAATAAGCATGATCGTTAAAATTAAGCTTGGAAACCCTGAATAAGCAAAATAAGCAATTCCAAGCAAAAGATTCAACTTTTCGGCGCTGCTGATGACATTAACAAAAAATGCCTTTCCGTTTTATATACATAAGTATTAGGGCGATGGAATCTATTTTTTCAAACCGATTTCCACCGGATTTTTGGTTAACTATAGGCGGTTTTCTTACATCTTGATTTTTCGAATATCGAATAAACTGGATTTTTTTATCGTACAAACCGTTTTTTTCATTTCATACAAATCTAGACCTCGTAGTACAAGTTTTGTGTTTCTCAAAGTTTTTAAGGCATTTTCCGGGGTTTTTCCTAATTTCAAAATCGGTAACCGGTTTTTTTCAAATTAAAAGTTTTCGAATAACTCGAAACCCGGTTTCGGAAAACCCCGAATAAGCGCACAGCCTAATAAGTATTTTCCTAACTGAAGATATTTCACTTCATAACTAAAAAAATTTCAAATCATTCGTCGAGATTACGAAACATATTAGAGAGAAAGCTCTTTCAAGCTGAGCCCCCCTCAATGTAAAGCCGAAACTGTATATTTGAGATTGTTTAACCGATTGACCGACAAGGATTGGTATAAAAGGCCTTCTTTATAGCTATGCGCTCATTTAATTATATGTAGTTAGTTTAAACCTAAAAATATAATTCTTTCAAAAATAATTATTTCACATTAACTCCTGAGCAGATTCGCACCTTTTTCAATTAAGGCCAAGCTTTTCGCGGAAATGTTCTTATATGATTATTGACGACAGTGCCTTTGTTTGCCTTTAAAGTCAGTAAAATAAAATACATACCTACTGTCAAGAAGAGAAAACACAAAATTCTTTGAATTTTTCCCAACCATCTCTACTGAATTATTTCAAGAATCATTATGACCTATACGCCATATTTTACTGGCAACCTTTTCTTCTTATTTTCATTGTTTCTTTTTATTTCGTAGTAGCCTTTTACACGCTTTTGCTTCTTATCCTTTCCATTCATTTTGGTGTTGCATTCAAGCTAAAAGCTTATTTTCATGCTCATAATTTTTAGCATAAATTAAAGAGCATTGCCATCTAGGCCGTTACTGCCAGAAGCCATTGCTACAAGAAAAAATGACTTTTTAATGGATTTTACAATGCGTTTATGCGTCAAATACTCCCACGCCAGCATCATATATGTAATAATATAGTTATGTACATACGTATCTTCGTATAAGTTACTAAGCACTTATTCATATCTTACTCCTCAGGCCAGCATCGCACATTTACTACCAATAAGTATTTGCTTCGATAAAGGCATGCTTCGAAAAATTACTATGGTTTGGGGCTAAGGGCCAATGCACACAGCAGGAGGAGGAGGAGGAGGAGGAGGAGGAGAGAAAAGCGTCTTTTAACTGCGACAGCAGCAGCAGCATAGCGAGAATAACTCGAGTCGAGCAAAAATAATTTATTATGATTTATTTAAACGCAAGACGCCTCTGCTGTTCGCGTTAAATTGTTACCGCCATTAAAGAGTG
>NW_023458565.1:5107494-5123158 GCF_013731165.1 Rhagoletis pomonella | reverse complement strand
CCGACACGGTATCAAAATCGTGCTTGGTGATTTCAATGCCAGGATGGACAAGGAAGGGATATCTCGTGCTACTTTCGGAAAAAACAGCCTCCAGGACGAGTCGTCGGTTAAGGACTGAGGAGGCTGATCAACTTTGCCGAGGCCCGAAACATGGTAACATGTGGGGCCGTTATAGGGAACTCAAGGAGAAAGCAAGACGTATTTGCCGCAGGCCGAAATACGTGAGTGCGAAGAGCTTGGAATGTTGGCCTACAGGAATAGCGCATGAAAATTTTACCAGAGAGTTAGGCGACTTACGGTTACGGTTTCAATACCAGTGAGATTTATACTAACTATGGCGACCCAGTGAATGATGTCCAGAATGTACCTAAACTATGAAGGGAACACCTTTCCACCCTATTGAATGGCAGAATCACTGAAAATACTGGAGAAGACGAACCCGAGTTCCCAGTTGTTGATGACGGAGCCAATGTTCCATCGCCTGTTTTGGACGAGCTACGAATAGCGATTATGCGGCTGGAAAACAACAAAGATGCTTTCGATTGCACGAATAGAAGTTATCTTCATGCAACGAAGTCTAAATTTGGAAGCCCCGAAAAACTAATACGGCTGTGTAAAATGACCCTGATTAATACCACCAACTCCGTCCGAATTGTGAATGACCTTTCCAATACTAAACAAGGTTTCAGAGTCACTTTTCGTGTGATTTATTTAATCTGATGTTGGAGAAGATAATAAGCGCTCTCCAAGGTGTATAAGTCTGAGTTGAGTTATACGCGGGCAATCACATAGTGTATGCTGCGGGGTTTCATCCTCTAGCCCACAAAATCTGCAGTTCGTCTTTTGCAGTGTCCTGTCAGGTATCCGGTGAGAGTTCTTAAACCCTATCTGCTAAGATTTAGCAGCCATTCAGAGATTCCTCGAGAAGGAGTTATGAATCTTTTGGACGACTGCCTATTACCCTTTGTCGAGCGCCATTTGGGTTGTAACTTGCACGTCCTCCCATCGCCTTAGGGGCTCTGCTGTGATATCCTTTGCATGCACCAAAGAAAGGCCCTCGTGGCTTTATTGGTAACCGCTGTGAAATGCGAGTTCCAGTTGAGTCGCTTATCATATTTTCAGTAATATTTATGGATGCTAATGTATTAGCTCGTCCTGAACTCATCTTAAAGTGCAATCATAAATGTATAAAGTTTTTCCATGAATATGATAGTAGCATATTCATCCAAATCTCTCAATCTCTGTATCCTTTAAAGCTCATCTGTGCCAAGAACTATCGAAAATTTGTGACCACATTTATCGAGCGTTCATGGTAATAGCGACATGCCAACAAGTTCTGTACAAGTTTGTGCCCAAACAAAGAGCAGACTCGCTACCTATTGCATGAGTGCAATCCATCCAACGAACGACCAATCGAGGTGGTAGTCAGCAAGTCAGGAAAGTGTTTAACACAACCATCCGGTCAGTGGAGCGCTCATAAACTAAAAAGTCACAAAAGTTTTCAGTGCTGCTGCTGCTGCTGCCTCTACCTAAATGGTCTGTGAGTGTGTGTGTGTGTGTGTGTGTCTGCTGCGCTTGGGCACTTCACTCGTAAACCGAGTGCACTTCCTGCATGTGCAACGTCCAAGCGAATTTGCGAAAGTGTCGAATTAAGATTGGAAAAGTTTTAAGCTGTCTTCACTCTGTTTAAAGAGTTTAAAAAAAGAAATCCGCACTTGATATGCACTTTTATAGCATTTCTATCTGACTTTAACTGTAGTTAGGATAATAAAAGTGGAACGCAAAATAAATTTGTAGGTTTTCGAATAAATTTTCAATTGGAGGAAAGCAAAAATACTCAAACTGTAAATATTGAGATTCATGCAACCCAGTAAAATAATTTGGGATTTTTTGTTTCAAGTATTAGGCACTAAAATAGATCCAAGAATAATTTTTCTAAATTTGAAACTTTATACAAACTTGGGAAAAGTTAACAAATTTTCATCAAAATTTCAACTTTTGAATCTGAATTTTTAGAACATTTTTGGCGTATGCAGTTTATAGCCCATATAATTTTTAATGAAGCGCAAGTTTCAAGCGGCTAAAAAATCGCGTTGATTTTTTAGATCCTTTTTTGGAGAGTGTATCTTGCTCCCTTCTCCCGGGTTCTTTCTAAAATTCATGGATTCAGTGTTGTGATAAGCTGAGGGCACAGTAGACCTACTGGTCGCATTGCTTACCCTACTCATATCTATCATACTAAAAACGTATGGACAAAACTTCGAAGCCATATATACATTGGTGTGTTTTTTTTTTGGGTATTTTTGAGGTTAGGTTTGTATCTGAGGCATGCTTTAAAGCGAACAGATTACGCTCAATTTTTGAGGGTTCAAACATAACATTATTAGAATTATATGGGACAAATTTTGAAGTCATATCTTGACTGGTATGCTTTTTATGGTATTTTAATGCATTTTTGAGGTTAGGTTTGTATGGGTGGTATGCTTTAAAGTGAACAGATTATGCTAAATTTTTTAGGGTTCAAACACAACATTATTAAATTTATATGGGCAAAAATTTGAAGTCATATCTTCAATGGTAAGCTTTTTATGGCATTTTAATGCATTTTTGAGGTTAGGTTCGTATGGGAGGTATGCTTTAAAATAAATTCATCACGCCAATTTTTCGAGGTCTTCTTGACTCATGTCCATAAATGTTCTATACGAAAAATTGGCGTTCTACGGGGACTCCTAGTTTTTGCTAAAAAAATCCATGGGGCTGTACCAGTGTGTGCCGTGAAAAAACTCTGGTCAGATATGTAATTCGAGCGCTATGAACTGATTGCTGTTACATCTGAATACGCATTTTAAATTTAAAAAGTTTTGATTTATTTACATACATCAAAGTCAAAAATATGTCCCATTCAACCCCTAATTAAAGAAGCTTTGAAAGTTAATTCAATCTTTGCATGTAAATCCGTACTCAGCCTTTCGACTGCGGTGACTGTTACTGAATAGCTTGAAACAATATAAATGGATCCACTTAAACAATGTATGAGTGTCGTTTGGCTTGGCGATGAATTTCGGGTATTTTGTGCCTAAGTGGCGCCTTGTGCCTTTGAGGCAACACCGCCTACGTGTGGAAATAAATTTCACGCAATTTGACGCTGCTAAAATACCCTTTTATAGTTGAATGAAATATTCATGACTATTTCGCAGACATACGCACGCACGACAGATCATCAGTAAAGCAGACTCATGCCCATGTATGTATGTATGTGCAAACATTCCTTGCCCGTTTTTCGAATATGTAAACTCATGCGCATACATACATATGTACATACACTCACTTATCCATACATGTGTACACATTACGTATACATTACATACATACACACGTGCGCTTGTTTTTGTTGATTTAGGCCAACAACAAATGAAGAGCTAACAAATAATCAGACAAGATTTCCCTGTCAGGCGATGATAAATTACACTTGAAGCAGCCAGCATCCTTATCGCCAGCAGTGCTACCTCCCAGCTTGAGTGCCTAAAAGTGTTGGACATTTATGTAGGTAGAATGGTTGATTGAGCCACTGGGCGGGTGGATTACAACGAATTATGTTGTGGCGTGAAATGCTGTAATGGCAATGAAAGCCGAAAATCGAATGAAGACAAATGGCGAATCGGCGAATGAATGCTTTGGCGTGACGTGGCAGCGAGGGGCGAAGGGGGTTAGGGGGCGGAAGGCGTGTAAAAATGTCGCGTGAAGTTTATCGCTGACACATGTTTTCTATATTGCAGCACTTTACCGTTACAATTCTGAATAATACGATTTTATTGTTCGCTAAATGCCAACGCGTACCAAAGTGGGATATATAGCGGTGTGTGGGCCATTTTGTCGGTTGGTCTCTTATCGGAAAAAAAGCTTTCATGATATTTTTAACTTTGTCATATTTTTTTTTGGCTGAGTGAGTGCTGGGATTTCGATTCGAAAGCAGCACAAAAGTGTCAATGGGTAGGCGTAACAAAATACAAATACAACAAATGCTGGGCTCCGCCGTAGAGTAACAAACAGCGGAGATGTCAAGTTTTGGACTTTCAAATTAGACAACGGTCAACAAAAACAACAGTTAAAGCCTACAATACTACAAAATGGCAAGAATATCCAGACAACCAACCGGCGAAGAATAAAAGTTCAGCTGTCATAGCGATAACATTGTCAAAGGCAATAGTGACAGCTGCTGCTGCCGGGGTAGAGGACAAAGGTCAATGCCTATGTATGTACAACAAACAATTAAAACTTTGAGACAACAATAACACAATCGGAGTGAAAGTTGAAAATTAACAGCGAGACCGCAACAAATCGTCGACAACGAAGGCAAACAAAAAGAGACGCTTGATTGTAGAAATGTATATAGGTATGTATGTAGGTATGTATGTAGGTATAGGGGACAAGGGGCCAAGTGCCAAGTGTTAACCATGGCATTCGTTGTAGGCAATTTTAATCATCAGCAGTGACAAACCCAAAGTGATGGCACGTCACACTTCCGGCCAGTGTGTCTGGGGGAGGCGTGTCGCCTACAACCGTCATCACAGCTACGGTTAACGCTTTTGTTTTGGCAGCTACACAAATACATACGTATGTATGTGCCAACTACGCATTGCGAGCAGTCGGTGACAATTTGTTTGTGGTGCCGCCGCTAAATTGTTTCTGATTGTGTGCGAAAAATGACAACAATACGCTGTTGTCCGCTTGAAGAATTCTAGGCGTAATTCAATTAAATATTTAACATTAATTACATTTTGCCCGGGAAATTACAAAATTATGTATTGCTTTTGAAGTGCGCGCCGTGAAAAGTTTACAAAATCACGAAGGACTGTGGTGGCTTTTACTGCCTGTCGGGGGATTTCTAATGGGTTTTCTTTTTGAATTATAGATGGCTGTTCAACTGTATATTTAACCGCACTTTTGCATACATATATATGCACCTTTAAAGAGAAACATGATCGGCGAGACGAGGAGTGGATGGATGTGTTTTCCCTGCGCCGGACTTCAGACATAGGGAAAAACTTCCTTTTGTTGATAAAATTCATAATATGCAGATGAACTGCATTTAGGGCCTCAAAATGGGCAAAATGTCGAAAAAAAAACAATTATCAATTTTTAAGCATTTTGGCCCATAGCTCACAAACAATACCCTAATATTCGATCATTTTTTGTTTTATAGGAAGTTTACTTTGCATCAAGTTGAAAAGTTTCAATGTAGTATTTTAGAACAAATTAATATCGGAAATTCGAGATTTTAGTTTGTCAAGTATTATCTAAGGAAACCAAAAAACCGCACTTTGCTGGTTTCAATAAATACTTCCAAAAACTGAAATCAAAACTGAGTCAACAAATGATGACCTCGAAAATGCATCAGATTTAAACTGGCCAGGTGGATATATGATGACATCTAGAAACCCATTCCAACTTATGCTACACTCGTCTGGTGACAGAAGCCAGAAGTGAAGTCTACGCAGGTCAATCTCTGTAAGCTACAACGACTGACCTGCAAGACAAGAAGATTGGCTGCGTATGAGCTTTTTGGATCTATGCCTTCCGAGATTTAACTTTAAACAAAACCTCCTGCGGAGGAAACCACTGGACCAACGAACGACTTAAACCCCGAAAGAACAGTCACATCTGGTATACTGACGGCTCCAAGACTGCCCCGGCGTCGGAGCAGAGGTTTACGGCATACAACCCAGAGGGAGCCTTAACACTAGCATGAGGCAAGGTAGCACTGTCTTTCGAACCGAGGTTCACGCCATTGAAATATGTATATATGAGGCAGTATTTAGAAAGTGGGGCAACCAACAAAGATAACACTCAGTCACTTCAAAGCCTCCAGGAACCGGGCACACCTCATATGGGTGCCGGAACGTAGCGGAGTCATGGGAAATGCACAGGGACTCATAGACTCAGTACCCTTTACTGGTCTGCCATGGAACTTCGTTAGGCGAAACTATTTTATCGGGATGAAGAGCGAAGCGCAACATTACTGGACACATACGGTAGTTAACAGGCAGGCTAGGTCCTTCATTCTGCATATATATGAACAAGGAGAACCGAAGAGGTCCTGCACTTCAGTAGGCATCTGTAGGGTAATGAAGTACTTGTCAAACATAGGAGTGTTTGACTCTGATGAGTGTAGGTTGTGCAACGAAGAAGAGGAAACAGCACAGCACATTGTGTGGAACTGAGAAGTCGTCACCAGGACCGGACTTCGTTTTCTAGGTTCACCGTATCTAGTATCTATGATAGCGATGAACAGAACTGAGGAACCGGAATATCTGGTTCTTTAGAGAACTGACAGGAACCGAAAAACGGTTTCGGCTGAACCGAAGCTCGATAAAAAAAGAACCGCAAACCGGTTTCGGAAGAACCGAAACTTGATTCCAAAAGAACCGAGAAACGTTTCCGGAAGAATCGAAATTTAATTCCAACAGAGACGAAAAAGGGTTCCGGAATAACCGGAAAATGATCTCAGAACAAGAGGAAAAAATAAGTAAAAAGAACTGATAAGCCATTCAAAAGCGCACATTGCACAATGGGCAAAAAAATTGATTGTTTTGGTATAAAGTATGAATATGAAGATACCAGCCCGAAATTCGGGTAAGATATGTTTTATAGCGTTTTTAATTTGATCTAAAAAATTTCGCTCTGTTCGAGGAATTATATTCAAAAGAAAATGTGCAATGTGAAAATGTGTATGAAATATGTGCAGAAACGAATGTTACTCATACGCCATGTAAACTCTTTCCTATGCTCATTCCTTTTTCATTTATCCATCGGTTTTCTTCATTTGTAGCTTGATTATTTTGTAACAGAACAGGCTTTAACGCAAAAAAATAAAAAAAATTAACCGGAATTTGTTATTTAATTCCTGTTAAAGATTGATTTTTCTCATTTGTTCATAAAAAAAAAAACAGAACAGGGTTTAACGCAAATGGATAAGCTTTAAACAGAATTTGGCATTTTTTAAATTTTTCCCTGTTAAAGCTTGAATTTTTTCCATTTTTTCATCAAAAAAAAAGCAAAAAATCTGAAGTGATTAATTTATTTCTCATAAACTATCAGGCCGATCGAAAAGTTGTATATATATGGTTTATGGAAAATCTTACCTTCCTTTGCCACATCGTTGATTAAGTGAAACCTCTTTTTTTCTTAAGATGAATGGTAAATTTAAAATATGTATCTCGAAAGCTTATCCACCGAAAAATAAATTACATAGCTCGATTTTCGAAAGCAACTAGCGATTCTACATAGGAATTGGATAGTGGCATCCGGTGAATAAAAAAAAAAAGTTTTGATCCAGTGATATTTTTTGATTTTTAATAAAAAAAAGTAATGTTATATTTTGAGAGCATTAAAATTCCAACTTTACTTTTTTTTGGACCACCCTAATGTACATATATGTATGATACATGGAATGCAAAAAGCAGAAGGAAAAAAAACTAGCTTAGCCGTAGATTGCTTTCCTCACCTTTTATGCTTCTTATTTAAGTTGATGTAGAAGTAAAATTGTTTTCATTTATTACGGATAATCAACCCAAAATTGAACACATTTTTCAGTAGCACACTTTTGCCTACACCAATACAAAAAAAAAATAAATACATAAATAAAATAAAACCCTCAACGAACCCATCACTCAGAGCAGCTACTTATTTACGTGGCGTGGCTGTAGCCGAAGTAGAGTTACCTTTCCTCTTTTGTTCAGTGTGAGTGCCGCACGAGCGCTATTAACTGTGGTGGCCCCGGAGGTGAAATTGAGGCTATTTAAGGATACCCGCTTATGTTTGAGTGTATTTTCTCATTGTGGTCTACACAATAAAACAACATTGGTTGGGCCCTTTCTTGTACATATACCCACTGTATGTATGTATGTATGTACGAATATACGCATGCTGTCTGTCATGTGCATAAACCACATTTGCAATCACACACACACACATACATATGTAACATACGTGGCCACAATCTTAACCACATTCTCAAATTCAGGCACTTAAGATTGTCGGTGGTGCGAAAATGTGAAGGCCGATAATCTGCCGTGTGAGTTGGCTAAGCGGCTGAAATTGAAAATCGAGGGCATTGTGGAACAAATTGCGAAACATTTTTATGTTGCTGTCCGTCATTGTGGCAGCATATATTACGGCGGTGGTGGAACGGATGTGCGAGTCATAGCATTACGAGCAAGCGTAAGCGTTGTGTTAGCTCCGTCAGGTGATTATGTGGCAGATTTCAATTTGGCAAGACAGCCGACGGATTTAGGGGCGGATGGCGTGCGCGTTCAACACAACTGTGTTAATAAAATTTAATGGGCGAGGAATATGTTGTGCGCCGCGGTAGGCAGGCAGAGGCATGTTACGAAAGTATGAAGCGAATGATATGCAAGTGTGTGCGTGTGTGTGCCAACAATGCCAACAGGTTGCTCATACGCTACGATGTTTTGCGCTATGACACTGAATACAAAGTTTATGTGCGCTCTTATGTTCGATATATGACTAACATTAAAATTGCTAAGACAGGCAAATACTAACGTACATACATATGTATACATACATACATACACGGCGGTGAGTACTAAAAGGATTTGCAGTTAAAGTTGCAAAGTCTGTGACCAACACTCTTTTGTGCGCACTCAATCACTAAGCACAAATGTAGATGAGTATTTATGTATGTATGTATGTGCGCGTACACACAGGTAAAACTTTGTAGCAAAAATTTGATATTCATGTGTCTGTGCACTAACGTGATTGTAAAATATTCTTACTAAATGTATTGATGTGTGCCGCATTGAGTAGCCCATAAAAATTGGTACTAAATTCTACTCAGCATCGTGAATGGTTGTAAATTTACATACATTTGTACGCATACATTTGCGCGTGCCACATTCGCATTTGTGGTTGTAAAAAGTTTTGCGACTAATTTAAGTTTACGAGCACGTCACTGCCGTTTGTGCGGGGCGTAGAATGTATTGAAATCTTTTGAGTTGTAAAGCCACTTCCTGAATTTATGACACCCTTTCGGTGTGGCTGCTGTAATTCGACATGATTTAAATAGGTTTTTGTGCCACATTTGGAATATACTATTTTGTGGGTTTTCTCACCTGAATTCAGATGAGTGTCATATTGCAGCTGACTGGCTTTTATTAGCAATTTAGGATTGACATTCGTAGCCGCAATGATGCACGTAGTTTTGAATTTGTATGTATAAAGTAAAATCCATTCTAAGTATAACCAAAGAGCCTGGCCTGCCTGTGGGCTCCCACCGCTCCGCAGTGCTTAGTGCGCTCAGAGTTTACCCACTCACTAATTATAGCACTCGAAGAGAACCAACTGAGACCACGGAATGGTTCAAGTCCCGAAAAGGCAGTTAGTGATCCTTCTCGTGCCAACTTGTTGACGACCTCATTACCTTCGATTCCATCAATGATATTAGGCTACTTTCTGGGTACCTGACTGGTCACAAACGATTCACGACTCGGAATGCCGGCTGTGCCTTGAAGATGATGAAATTTCAGAGCATATTCTCTGTCACTGTCCGGCTTTGGCCAGATAAAGATTGATCCATTTCAAAGCTTCAATGGTCGAACCCTTTGTTGTAAAGAATTCGCCTACCAAGACCCTTTTAGCATTCATTAGGGAAACTGAAGTTAGTTTGGCCGCATTGCGTCAGAGACTCTCTTTTTATGAGATACAACAGATCCTTCAGGTCATGGTGTCTCTTGTCCTGTTATACCCAAAAAAATAACTAAATTACCCCCTTATGAATTTGTAAATAAGATTGACTATTATTCTTTGCTTCTCAAAATATTTTGCAGTTTATTTGTTTTTCTTTCTGCAAAAAATTAGAGAATCCATTCGAAGTACTCAAATTGGTGTCGAGACCCTCTTTATTAAATCCGTAGGATGTGCCAAGCGCTGCAAGAGTTACATAAATCTGCTCAGATCGTATTGAGATGGTTGCCACAATGTGAATATTCTTGTTCTTCTCCGTTGACTCTGTAACCGTCTTAGTGATTTTGGCCGAGTTCAAAAAATTACACAAGTCGCTTCTATTCTGTGCCAACTGGCGCTAATCGAAAACGCCGTGTGAAGCCAAGTCCTTCTCCACTTGGTCTTTCTATCGCAGTGGGAGCCTACTTCTGCCTCTGTTACCACCAGCGGGTTTCGAGTCGAACGACATGTCCAAGCCCGCGGAGCCGCTGTATTTTATTTCGCTGCACTATGTCCATATCGTTGTAAGGCTCATAAATACCCCCAAATCTTCCGCAAAATCTTTCTTTCGAATACTCCAAGAGCCATCTCATCGGATGTTGTGATTGTCCATGCTTATTCAAGATGGGCATGGAGAGACCTTAGGTAAGGTTGCTCAAAAACTCTAGGCACAATTCCAGCAACCCTACGTAAGCTGGATTACACCAGCTTAATTTTTTTGCTACGACAATAGGTTTCTAGCAGAATTCCAGACAGCAGAGACTGGGTAATCCGCTCGGACTTAGATCCAGGATTTTGCGTATGGGTCAAAGCTCGAAATTAAGGTTGGTGGCGGAATTTATTTCATTTCATTTATTAAGTCTATGATTTACAAATCTTACAGACTAGATATAGAAGCTTTCGTCTTTAGTGTAAATTCGATATTTAAAGTATATAATTAGGAATACATTGAAGGCGAAGGGACGGCAAAGTCCAGATCAAGGCTCTTGGAAATTCTATTAATTTCAATGAGAGATCTGGAAATGGGGCCATAATTGTAATAATTAGCTCTATTAACTTTAATATTAAACGGGTAATGAGTGCGCAACTTTCTATATGGAACATTGAACTTTATTTGCTCATGAAGCTCTGACAGTCCACTAAGCCATTAATAACATCGTATATGAAAAGCAGAGATTGAATAGATCGCCTAGACTCAAGTGATTTCAGATTTATAAGCATACAGCAGGCCGTATAAGATGGTAGGGGATCACTAAAATGGAGTGGTTCAAGAGCGAAGCGAACAAAGCTTCGTTACACTCTTTAAAGTCTAGAGGAATGAGTTGAGTAAATTGGACTCCAGATTAAAGAGGCGTATTCAAGCTTCGAACGAACCAGCGAGGTATACAGAATTTTTCGGGTGTAGGGATCTTTGAAACCTCTACCATAGCGCCGAAAAAAAGTAAGATTAGAGTAGGCTTTAGGAATATTATAGGTAATGTGGTTAATGAAGGTAAATCCCGAATCAAACATCAGTAGGTCTGCAAATTCCTTAACTGAAGAAAGTCTTTTATCAAGCAGACTTATGCGTATTTATGCTCTTTGAAAGAGTCATATGGAGACATTTTTTAATATTAAGTGGTAAGTTATTTCTGATGCTCCAAGTAGTTAAGTTGTTAAGATCATTTTGTAGTAGCAAAACATCTGACATAGAAGGGACACTTCTGAAGATTTTTAGGTCATCAGCGTTAACAGTTTAAGGGAGGCCGCCTTCCGGCGGAATAGCACCGCAACTTCTCTACAGTCTTTTACCATTTATGCAGACAGCCAAGCAGCGATAAAATCTCTACAGTGCACCAACACTACCTCGAAAGTGGCTGTCGAATGTAGAAGGACTTTAAACGAGCTAGGCGCAGAAGTGACTATTCATGTGGTATGGGCACCCGGGCAAAGTGAAATACCTTGACGTCAGCGAAACGATGATTGTTGTCAAATCGAAAAAGAGAGGAAAATTACAGAAAAATAAATTAATTTATATATTGAAGATACATAATTTCAGCATAACTTGAAACGCGGAAATACAAATAATATCTATATATTAATACGCTAACATAAATTTTGTCTCCGTTCGTTTGGCAATTCTACCGAACCGATTTCAAACCCAAGAAAACCATTGGAAAGGTAATTTTCTGCAGATGAGCGAGTTTTTATGGTTTGGTTAACTTCGTTTTTGAAATTAAACTTTGTAATAAAGATAAATATGAAGATCAAGAAATAAATGATAGTGATGACGACAAAAAAGAGAAGGCAAATGTGAAGATAAAGACGAAAATGGAGACGATGAGAGATAAATAAGAATTAGGATAACTGAAAGTGTAAGAATATTAATAGAAATTTTTCGATAGGAAACAAAATAAATACAGTCATAAAAGTAACCGAAATTTAACGAATCATCAAAGTTTATAGTTATCGAAATTAATCAAGTTTTCCATGCTTATTGTGTTATCGCAACGTATCGAATTATTCAAATTGATCTATGTTAATTGAGTTGTCGAAATTTATTGACACAGAAACTTAGTTGTCGAAATTTACAGATATTTATCGAGCTATAATAATTTATGGGATTATTGAAATGGTTTTTAGTTAAAGAAGTTATCGATATTTATTAAATTATCGAGTTATCGTAATGCATTGAGTTCTTTCAACTTACAGAGTTATCAATAATTATTGATTTTCTGAAATTGGTCGTTAATCGAATCGAAGCTTATGGGATTTTGAAAATATATCGAGTTATAAAACTTTCAAGGTTATATAAGCTTATCGAGTTATCACTGCTTACCGAATTTTGTCATGTTAACAGAGTGTAATGAGTTATCGAAATTTTTTCATAGCTTTCCAAAAGTATGGTGCTGTCAAAATTAATCGAGTTAATCTGTAAAGGTATCCAAAGTTTATCGGGTTATCGGTTTATATCGAGATATATAAATTTTTGATTTTTAGTGTTTTTGAAATTAATCAATTGAGGGTTTTGCTATGTTGACTAAAATTATTGAAATTTATCGATAAACTGGAATGTATCGTGTCAATTACAAGTCCTGCCAAAGCCCTCCAAAGACTTTCAAAGATATGAAAAAAATTTATTCACGTTTTAGTTCCTATGCATGATATTTTACTGTAAGTTTCATTGCACTTTATAAGTTAATTGACGTGCTAAGTTACAAAACATTTTTAAGGCTCTTAAAAACTAAAAAAAAACGCTCGAATTTCGACAGTAACTGGCACTCTAGTACAATATAATTCGCTCAGTGCACTAAGTGCATATTTTTATCTTTAATACAAAAGCCTTTTAAGCGATCTCGTACTGAAACTTAAAGCCCTTTCCATACATATGTAGTTATATATTTGTGAATAATATGCAGTTTTATATACTTAGGTTCCACTAACGAAGCCATTTTACAAACTCTTTAATAATATTACTTTAGTAGCGGAACGTACAAAATGTATTGTATATCCGGCCAATGACTACATTTGTTGTAACTTATACTTCTACTTCTGGTTAAGTAACTATAACAAAATACTCTTCGACGTACAAATAAAATGAAAGTATGAGAACTTCTTCGTATGACACTTCCGCCAACGCATTGTATCACGCTTCCGGTTAGCTTCAATGAACTTCCGTTCGATGTACAGAAACTGTCAGATATACATAAGTACGATATACATGCATACAAATACATACATACAGACATAGGTATGTACATATGTACTTGCTTGAAAGGGATACTGACATTTGATTTGTACATTATTTGATTATGTTATGATGAGAATTCGAAATGAAGATAAAAATGTTAGAAAATATATATGTTATATATATATGTATGTATGTATTAGGGTTAGGTTTGAAAGCACGGTGACAAGTGGGCAGATTTTGTGGGTATTGACCTCAAACTCCGGAAAAGTTAATAATTTTGTTTCGTTTTTTGTTGTTTTATTTAAGTTAGTATATTTGTTTACTTAAACAAAATGGGCCGTGACTGATGTCCAAAGTTCACTTACACTTGTATGTACGCTGAGTGAATATAAAAGTTAACGAAATAGCAGCAGAATTGTGCAATAAAAATATATTTATTATGACGGAAGGTTAATTTCTTTATACAAATAATAAAAATTTCATGGGAAAAAAGTATTATATTTTTTAACACTGTAATTGAAGAAAACATGGAACTTAATTATATTTATCCATCCAATACCATAGGCGTACAAAAAACCTACTTCAGAAAAATCCAAAAACGGCATTCATATTTATAGGGCATAATTAGATTGGCGAGTCTGGTTATGCCCTTCATTTTTTCAGATTGGCGCTCATTTACGAATAATTGCGAATTAAGTACAATTTTCAATTTCTATAATTTTGTTGCTTTTATTAAATAAAATAAATAACTTAAAAATATAAAAGAACGAATGCGGTAAAGTGTGCTAAAGACCTATACCTAAGCTGAGTAGAGAGTGTTGTTGTAAAGTTTCATCATCCTTTTAAAGATCTTCCGAGGGCACTGAAATTGGCGAACATATAATTCAGTAAATCCCAGTACTCAGCTCCGACGAAAGCATTTGAGTATCGTGCGCACTTTTCCACATTCGTTTTCTTATATTTTTAAGTTATTTTTACTGATGAAGAAAACAGTAGGAAGAAACTAGCAGTGCATCGAGTTTTTTCACCAGATCTTTGACAAATAGTATTCGATTTTTAATTATGCCAGCATCGCCTCTACCTATAACTAGCCGTTGAACATTTCTGCTTGGAATGTATTTTGATCAGGGACCGAACATAATAGTTATTGATGAAAACTGTCATGGAAAAATTCACTATGAAGGAAATGTTCTACAACTAAGTGATACATACCGATCGCTTTCTTTTTTCACCGAGACTCAAATTTGAAAATAAATTTTTATTTGCAATTTTTATGCAAAAAAAAAAAAAACAATTATTTTTGATTTGTATATTATAAATCCAAAATAACAATTATTTTTGATTTTTATATTATATGCCTTAGATAACAGTTATTGAAGTTTTTTATTTATAAAAGTCATCAATAAAAATCAGTGAGTGACTTTTAGTTTTAAAAGTCATCAATGTAAATCAGTCGCTGACTTTTAATTTTTAAATCCTTCGTATAAAAGTTATTAACATTTTTCGCTGTTGAGAAGGTGTTGGGAAACAAAAGTTTACTGCGACTTATACAAATGACTCATATAAGTATGATTTAAAAAATAAAGGTCAGTGGCTGATTTTTATTTACGACTTTTATAAATAAAAGTCTTCGATAAATGTTATGTAAGATATATCATATCAATATAGAAAATCAAAAATAACTGTTATTTGCAGATTATTTGGATACAAATCAAAAAATAATTGTTAATTTGGATTTATGAAATAAAAGTCAGAAATAACGGATACAAGTCAAAAAATAATTGTTAAAGAGCGATTGTTTTAATAACAGTTGTTACTAACAGGCGGCACTTTGCAGAAGCTGTTATAAAACGACACTTCAATTGCTTTACAAACTCAATTGCCGCAGTTGTTAAAGCTCATTTTGTTTTCTGTAAAAATCTGCATAAAAAAGTAAATAATCCACAAAAAATGAAGGTGACACTCGACACGAAGATTAACTCAAATAATCGAAGCATATCAGAATTTCAACTAGACATTTGCGCAGCAGAACATCTTCCAGCCCACCCTGCGATTCTTAATTCGTACGTACCATAGTTATTGAACCGCTCCTGTTTGATATATGTATGTACGTACTTATTACGCGGACGGATGTGCATTACTTATTTTCGTGTATAATACTTTTGGTATGTCTCCGATGCTGTATGACTTTCACACCGCTTACTTCATAGCATTCGCCACTTTACACCAAAAAGTGTCTGCAATATATACATA
>NW_023458565.1:5005089-5107394 GCF_013731165.1 Rhagoletis pomonella | reverse complement strand
TCACACCTAACCGCAATTTCACTCAAAGGAAAATTAATATCAAAAATGTGGTGATCCATGTCAACTGTCACAGGCAATAAATAAAATAAGAAAATAAGTCGTATGAAGCTCAATAACACAACGGTTGAAAACAAAACTCACGCCAAAATGATAACAAATGAAATAAGAAAAGTTTCACAATTGGCTTTCGGTTGGTTACTTTCATAGAAGTTGACTCGGAACCAACAAAAAACCATCGCAGGATATTAGTAATTCAGCATAGTAATAATTCATAACCGACGCACATTGACTAATGTACACAGGGCATAGCATTTGATTGTTTCATAAATCACACAAGGTTAAGCACAACAACAATTTTATTTACTGCTGTTTGCAATTCGTAATGTTTTCTTTGCTTCCGTTGGTTAAGTGAAAGTACACATAACAAAAAAAAAAAGAATGTGGCATGTGCTTACACATATATGTATGTATGTGTGTATGAATTTATGTATGGCGATGACATGCATATCTAAGTACATACATATGTATGTATGTATGCATTTATATACAACTAATAATTGCATGTGGATGGGTTCATCTCGGAAGTAAAACCTACACATAAATTTTGGGAATGGCCAAAAACTTAAAGCCTACATTTTAAATGATCAGATGATTACCTTCATTTTTAAACGGCATAGATTTTATATTGAGCGAAAAAATTTGTTCAGCAGTGAAATTAACGAAAGATATAGTCACATTTTAAAATTACCGAAAATGTATGAATTAGTGGGCAATTAAGTCTAATACAAAAAATTATGTACAATGTTTTTTAATAACAAAAGTTAAATTTTTTAATTACCAAAAATTTGTATTCAGTTTTTAAACTACAAAAAATTATGTTCCTAGTTCTTAAATCACAAAAAATATCGTCCAGTTTTAAAAGAAACAAAAATGTGTGTCCAAATCCTGAATTGTTAAATATTTATGCCCAGATTTTATGTGATCAAAAATTAATACCCCAAATAAAAAAAAAAACAAAAACTTAAAATATGCAGGCAAATTTCCAAAAACAATCTCTCCGTAAATTTTTAAATAACCAAAAATGTGCTTATTGTTTTCTATTGCAAAAGAACTATGCCTACTTTAAGAGTTACCTTAAATGTATGCCTATCTTCTAAATTAACTAAACCTACGTCCATATTTTAGATTTTTGGAAATTACTTACAGTCCTTACATATCCAGTTTTCGAATTACCAAAAAATATTGCTAATTTTTTTAATGACTAAGAATTGTGTCTTGTTTTTTTTTTATAGGCACACAAATTATGTCTACGTTTAATGAGACCATAAATTTATGTCCAGTTTTTAAATAACCAAAACCATTTTCATATACCAAAGAATTATGTCTACTTTTTAAACTAACAAAAATTCATGTCCAATTTTTATATCACCTAAAATTATAACTTGGTTTTAAAATGAAATCTAGGTTAAGATGAAAAAATATGTCCAGTTGTGAAGTCCATATTTTTTCTAGCCCATACTAAAAATATGTCCAGTTGTCGAGCTAAAAAAATGTTCAGATTTTATTATGCCTAGTTTCAAAGTGGATAAAAAATTATGACGAAGTTTAAAGTTACCATATATTTTATACCAAAGAATTAAGTCTACTTTTTAAATTAACCAAAAATGATGTCCATTTTTCATATCACCTAAAATTATATCTTGTTTTTAAATTTTCTGAAATTTATGTTCATACGAAAAAAATCGTATTAATCCATACTAAAACTATGTCCAGTACATATGTACCTACTACTATCTAGTCTTCGAATTGCCAAAAATGTTCTCAGTTTTTTAATGACCAAAAATTTTGTCTTGTCTTTTTTTTTGTGGCTCAAATATTATGTCTACTTTTAAAGTTACCATAAATTCATGTCCAGTTTTAAAGTTACCAGAAAACATATCGTTACCTTAACTCACAAAAATCCTAACAGACAAATTTTTTATTTCACTGGAGAAGCAAAAAAGATTATAAAAAGAGTATCAAAAACAGGTACGGTTTTCTAGAAAAAGGCATGTAACTCCGTTCTTTTTGGTACTAACATCTTAAAATTTTTACTGAAAGTGTATTTTATTAATACATGCTACCAAAATCTGTAAAAAGTAGTTTCGAGAAAGTTATAAATGACGAACAATTTGCGTCCTGTTTTATAAAGTTAAATGCTAAAAAAATCTGTTGTTAAGTAACCAAAAATTTATATCAAGTTTATAAGCACTAAACAATTTTTTGAACAGTTTATAAATAATAAGCTATTTATATAAAATTTTTTAACAAACAGAAATTTGTCTGCGGTTTTTACATGAGAAAAAAATATATAAATATTTTAAAATGCTAAAAATTGATCTCCAATTCGTAAGCTTAAACAAACTAAGATCAAAAATTTATTTTCTGTTTTTATACTGCGAAAAAAAAGTATGTCTCAGTTTTCAGCTTGCAAAAAATGTGTCCAGTTTCCAATATATGTATAAATATGTAAATGTACAAGAATTTAACTTCCATCAACTTTGCATAACACTCATCATTACTGCCAAGCCACATAGGAATTTCAAAAGCAACTCAGCGTCAAATTTTGACGAGCGTGAAGTTCTGGAATTAAATTTTTTGAGGGAACACATTCACTTCAACACGAATTATGAATGTATGTAAACAAATACAATCACTTTCTAAACTTCAAGTAGAAATTTGGTTGTGAATTTGTAAACAGACGTCTACACCTGCTGTGAAAAATTAGCTGCGTAAGTATTTAAGTAAGCGTAATGAAGTAAAAATAATGACCGAAGAGTCTACGATAAAACTAAAGTTTATAATTGAAATTGTTTGCTAAAAGTTGTGGACAAACAGCAGTGTATTTGTACAAATTAGGTAAACGACGTAATTTAAAGATGGCAAAAATTACTTAACGTTCAGAGAAATAAAAAAAATAATAATAAAAATTTAGTAGGTAGTTAATTTAAAGCAATCGATAAGCCATCGATAGACCTTAAGAAAATGTATTTTTTTGAGCATAAAAAAATATATATATATGTATACATATCTTATTATGCTTAACTTTTACGCTACCCTTACGCTAATAAAAACTTGGAACTCGGCATTATTCACATCATAGCCTGACTTCTATAAATCGGTCAAACATTCAAAATTTCTTTCACACCATTCCACATAAACTAAAATTCAAAATATTTTCCTCTGTTGAATGCCCTTGAAACGTAGATACTAAAACTTCATACAACCATTTTAAGGCTGTTACTAATTAGGTAACGGTATATAATTAATTTGTTTCATTAGCAGCTGTTAGTCTAATAATAATTGAGTTAGCAAAGTATATGTATGTATGCACTATGAATGTACATACATACATACATATGTATACAAGTATTATCTGCAATGTTGGTACTGTTGCTGATGGATGTCGCGACACGTAACCTACTCGCTGCGGAATAATAAATACATACATACATACATACATATCTACATCCATACATATTCGTATTCAGAGTTGGGCATTATTCGAATAAATTGTTATTTAGATAATGATTCGAATAAAATTTTATCCGTAATATAATTATTCGCAGATAACTCATTCACGAATAAATTATTCGTGAATAAATTGCTTTCGAATAATTTATTCGTTATTTTATTCGTTATTTTAAATAATGAATAAAAACTCATTTTTAACACATTGAGCCACCTTTTACTTTTATTTCTATTGTCAAGGATTGTGAGTTAGCTAAATTCTGTTTACTATTTTATCAAGAATACTAGCCCATCCCCTCTGGTTTCGCGGCCCCTGATAAGATTTTTTGCGTTGGCCAATGCAAGAATAGCGTTGAAAACCAAATATGGGTAAAGTAAAAATTCTTAATTTAGGTTGAACAACTAAAGAACAGAACCCTTCTCACACATATTTCTGCCA
Source organism: Rhagoletis pomonella (assembly GCF_013731165.1). Classification (NCBI taxonomy): domain Eukaryota; kingdom Metazoa; phylum Arthropoda; class Insecta; order Diptera; family Tephritidae; genus Rhagoletis; species Rhagoletis pomonella. The sequence continues at coordinate 5,103,445 of NW_023458565.1, read as the reverse complement.
AAAAAATAGCGCTCTGATGCTATATGCAAGAAAAAATCCCTTTTAATATCATGAGCTTTACCGATGGTCTTGTTTCCACTTGTGAGATCTTTTCTAAGCGTGCGTAATCTTCTTCTATGATCTTGCAACTACAACATTGGTCCGATGCGTCAACCTCTAGTCTTATTTCATCTAGGCCAACACAAGTCCTTATAAGGAAGCTCAAGAGCACAGATGTGCGTTTTCTATTATAAGAGAGCCAAAAATCTTCGATGTAAAATTTGGCCATTGATATACCAACAGTGGTCTTTCTTGGAAGGATGTGGTCGAAACTTTCCTTGCTGATTCGCCACTTTTAAAATATCCAAGAGCTGGTTTCCTTGAGTCTTACTGCTGCAGCAATGGCCGTCCGAGCAATTTCATCAAGCGGAGGTAGATGCAAGGTCGCATTTAGGGTGTATGACGAAGTGAGACATCGTAAATTCGTATAATATAAACATAAAAAACAAAGTAGTGCAGACATATGGGGTTTCTAATGATTTCGACAGCAGCACCATTATGAATTGCAACCTGATTGTACAATAAATAGGGATTTTCTAAATAACTCAACTGCAGCGCCACCTACCGGGCCCATTTTTCGCATAAGTATTTTTCATCATGCAGGAAGAACACATTTGAATTTGAACGCAATCGGTTCATAAATACGGCTTTTATAAATAACTCGGCTCCATCGCCACCAAGGAGTTTTCTAGTAGTCTTTAATAGGACTTAATGCGCAGGGAATAACCTCCGAAAATTTGACTTAAATCTATCCAGGGGTTTGAGTTAAATCGCAACAACGAAAACGGTTATCATTTTATACATAAATATACATAAGTTACTTGTTTTATTATTATTTTATTCTTTATTCGAATAATTAATGAAGATAATAATTATTCGAATAACGAATAAAATAATTTATCCGTCATTCGAATAATTTTTTTTTTGAATAAACAAAATTATTTATTATCTACGAATAACAAGAAAAACAATTTATTCATTTGTTATTCGTCATTCGAATAAATTTTGCCCAACTCTGTTCGTATCATGCTTACTGAGCACACACAAAGTAAAAAAAAAACGAAATGGGACGATCAATGAGACTCGAAAAATGCGAACGAGTACGGCGGGAAATTTATTATTTTCAAGTGAAATATGACTGTCCACTTTCTTTGCTCTTGAGAAAAATCAACCATGCTAATTAGTGATGTCGAATTGGCTACATAGATACATACATACATACGATGGCAGGCAAACCAATAGGGACGCAATATTTTGACTAGTTTTGCCTATTTTTCTTTTGTTTATTTAATTTATTATTTTTTTTAAAGCAAAGTTCACTATCTGACGAAACCATGTAAGCCAGAATTTCAAACTTTGTACAAGATTTATTAAAATTCGACGAATTTCAACAAACTTTCATTAGACTAATTCAAAAAAAAAAAAAAAAAATCGAAATTTAGATGCGATGCAATTTTGAAATTTTTACCCAGAAATAAAAAAAATCTAGGTATGCAGCTTTGCTGCCAATTAAATTTCAATACAATAAGTCTAGCTAAGTTGATTTTTGGCAATTTTTTTGCTGACGGTGTTGCAAATAAAAAAATTTCGGACATTCATACTTTGTATGAAAAAAATTCGTCACACCTTCAGAAGTCAACGGTAAGTGCTAGTTACTTCATTTTTTCACTTCATCGTACTAAAATTTAATTGGCTACAAAACTGCATACCAAAAATTTTTCCAAAAATGCTGATTAAAAAGTGATGAAATTCTATCGAATTTCCCTAAGTTAGGTAAAAATTTAGGTTCGAATTTCTCAAGTAGCTTTTAAAATTTATCTGCACTTCAAAACAAAATTCATTTTTAGAGGGCAGATAATGTTTAAAACCTACAGGAGAAAACGGCCCTTAGTATTAAAAATGTTTTATTTTTTTTTTTTTTTTTGAGATGCGCCATAAAATAAAAAAGATAAAGACGAAAGATTTTCTGATTGCCAGCTTTTGCTTAAAATGAATGAGGTTTTTTTAACAGGTGGAGACTAGGAATGTTAATCCCGGGATTCTCAAACAATAAAGAAGCAGTTTTTTCGATTAAAGTTGTTGAAAAGTAATGAATATCTAAATCCCGGGATTGTGATAACGACGTCCCGAAGATCCCGGGATCGTAAAAAGCGAAAAAATTAACATTCCTAGTAGAGAATGTCTTCAATTTTTTTTGGAATTAATCCCTCTAAAGCCTCTTTCCTTGGCACCCATAACGTAAGATTTCATTTACATTATTAATAAAATTGAATTTGACATTTTTAAACAAGTGGCAACCCACTTTAAGAGTATTTTCGAAATAAAAATTTCACAAATAACATCATTTGTCACTGGTGGTATAAAACATCATTTAACTTGACCGTTTTATACAAGTGCCAACCCTCTTCAAAATATTTGTGAAAGCTTTCTTAAACCTCTTTCGTAACACTCTGGTATCATAATACTTCATTTAACTTATTAATAAAATTGAATACGTATGCAATTTTTAAACAGGTGGCAACCCCATTTAAATAAACTTTGGAATAAAAAACTTCATAAATCTCTTTCGTTTGGCACCCATGTGGCCGTACTCTTTCGTTTAATTTATTACTAAAAAATAATAAGATTTTTAAAACAGGTGGCAACGCTCCTAAAAGATATTTTCGAAATAAACATATTTTAAACCGCTTTCGTTTAACACCCGTGGTATACAATATCATCGAACTTATTGTTTTCATTGAATTTTACTTTTTACACAAGTGGCAACCCTATTTAAATTTTTTTCGAAAGCTTTCTTAAACCGCTTTCGTAACACTCTGGTATTGTAATACCTCATTTAACTTATAGCTAAAATTGAGTTCGACATTTCAAAAAAGGTGGCAACCCATTTCCTTAATGCTTTTGAAAAGAGTTGATTATAAACATTCTTCGTTTGTCACCCAAAGCTTTCGTTAAACGGTACATACAATTTTTGATTTATTTGGTTTTTTAATTACGAAAAAGCATCTGAGTAGTGCAGAACGAAATCGTATTCTCCAAATATATATCTGTTTAAAGTAAGCAAAAGGCCATTTAGCTTCAAACAAAGAGGATATAGTTTAATTTTTTTCTCAGTGTAGGTAAAGGAATAGTTAGCAAATAACCACCCGAAATTTCACTGAGGTCAATATGGGCGTTTTTTATTTTCTACCAAAGTTGGAAAAAGTTCAAAATATAGACTTAATGAAAAACCTGCCCAAATTATTTGAAAATGGGTGCGCTAGTTTATCACACTGATGACTACTTTTGCATACAGTTGAAATTACATAATCTGTATATTTTTCAAAGACAAGACGCCTATTCCCAGCAATCTACTAATCGTACAGAGACCATTTATTTGCACATCAGGCTGGAACCTGAAAAGGCAGCAACATTGCTTTTTTTTTAAATATAGTGCCCCAATTTTTAGATTCAAGTACTATATAAAATAAATATTATTAAAAATTCCTTACCTTTCCATTTTTTTCATTTACCTAAATTTCCAAATTTACTTACCCAAATTAGTACCTAAAAATACTTGATATCTACATACATCCCGCCTCCGCAGATGTTAGCTTTTAGATATCAGCATCTCAATTACCACATTCGCAACATTCCTAGTTCATATGTATGTTTTATATGTACGTGTTTAAGCCCCTTAGGAACCCCCTTAAAAGCCAAACCAATACATATTGACCAATGATTGCAAATATTAAGTAGCTGCATGGCAGATAATTTGGCAAAGGTCAAAAAATATGTTGCCCTACGACATCTGACATTTTTACGTTTGATTTAACAAACGAAATGACAAGGGGCTATTTTTAGAAAAGTGAGATGGCATAGACTAAGCCAAACGGTGATGCCCGGACTGGATGCTTTAGATAAAATGTCATTTAAGCATGTGAAGGCGACTGGATGTAATAATAATCACTCTACCACCTGAAACATTCCTTTCACACACCTGCAATACAAATAGTATGTATGTATGTATGTATTTAATTTGAAACTATTTGCAGACATTAAATTGAAAATCACATTTAATACACACAACTGTATGCAAGTAAGAAAAAATATTGTTGAGGCGGTCTGCGTAATAAATGTTGAGGTAAAAGATCGACTGTTCATTCATGTGAACTGACGCTTAACTTATCAGCACTCTTTTTTTTGAGGCTTATGGATTTAATTTCGAATTAAATTTGGAAACTACAAAATTACAAAAAAAAAAAAATATATTCTTCAGAGACGTCGGTTCAAAGTGCACAATGACCTACAACTCGTACCAATTTTTCTTGCTAATTTAAACAGAAACGCTCGAAGATTTTTGGAATCGATTGCATGTGATACAGTATTTAGTCGTTATAAATACATACTTACATAGTTACATATTTATATTACCCAAAAAATAATATATCAGGCACTTTAATTGCCTCCTTAAGCTGAACTGAGTGTTAAGTGCCTTTATACATGACGTATGTATGTACATTAGGATGGTCCAAAAATGCACCTGAAAAAGTAAAGTCGGAATTTTATTGCTCACACCCGCTAGTATTGTCCTATATCGAAAAAAACATACCCCTGATTTTTATTTTGAAATCGAAAAATATTTAGAGGTCGATCAAAACGCTAAAAGTTTTCCACGTATTTTATAAGGGGAAAAAACAACTTTTGGTATACAATTCTTGAAAATCAAGGTTTTTCGATCGCAAAAGTGTGGTTCTCTACAGAAGATTTCAGAGAATAGTCCCCAATTGTTTGTTAAATTTTTTTTTTAATACTAACTATTTTTTATTGGTCCCTTCTTTGCATATTTTGGGGGTTTTGGGGGTTCCTATAAAAATACTTAATATTAAGAAATGGTTAAATAAACAATTAGGTATTATTATTGAAAATCTTCTTAAGAAATGCGGTATTTTGCGAAAAATATAAATTTTAAAGAATTCTACACCATTCTACGAAAAATTTTATTTTCCCATATAAAATAAATGGAAAACTTGAGCGCTTTGAGCGACCTCTAAATATTTTTTTTTTATTAAAAAAACAGGGGTATGTTGTTTTTCTTTGTAGAACAAACGTGAGAGAGAGGGGTGAGAGTAATAATATTCCGACTTTACTTTTTTTGGACCACCCTAATGTACAAACATACATAGCTATGCCTACAAAAGTCATTAAGTTAGCACGAGATGCAATAAGCGGTACATGGTGCCTGAGAGGAGCAAAATATTATTGCGTTATTGTAAATTTAGACATCAATTTAGACATACTCGATAGACTGGAGAGTATTGGAATTTCATACTACCTTCTACTTACTCGTAGATATACTGGCGTGCAAGTAAACGTCTGCCATGTGTTCTTTCTGGGCCCTCGATTCAATTGGCAGATGAACCAATTGAGATAAGCCATTGGAAAGGTGTTTACCCCATAGTCAGTAATCGACTAAATGATGAAAGGAGCCAGTGAAAGGACATAAAACAGTGACACACTATCGTCAATTCTGAAGCAATGGAGGTGCCAAGAGCGACTGTGACATGTCACCAGTGATTTAACCAACCTGAGCGGGACCAAATCATGACGTTCACCAACCAAAGCGTAGGTGCGGACTGGAACCTAGGCCGTTCCAGCCGCCAAGGCAGCGCGGCTTCGAAATTCATGCACCCAAAGAGCAGGTGCGGTGCAGCTTAGAAACATTAGGGTGCATCACCAAAAAAGTTGGTGCTTAGGGAGATTGACTCGGTTTTTCCAAACCGGTTTCCACCGGGTCTTTTTTGGATATCTATAGGCACTTATTTTTGCCATATTGATTTTTCGAATATCGAATAAACCGGATTTTTTATCGAACAAACCGGTTTTTTGTTTCATACAAATCTTGCCCTTGCAATAAAAGATTTGAGTTTTTCGAAGTTTTTAAGGTCCTTTCCAGTTTAAGGAGAACCCATATATAGTTTTAAAATTATATCTTAGGTTATTTGAGGATGACCAGGATATCATATTTGATTCCAATAAATGTATGTTTGGTGCCCACACCTCCGAATATGCTTTTTTAGGGCAGAAGTACATTGAAAAAACTTGCTTTGATGTTGCTGGTACCAGAAATTGAACCATGGACCCCGCGAGTGGCAGTAGGCTACGGCGACAAGAGCATTACTAAAATGCAAAATAATAATAATAATAAAATAAGACCAAGCATAAATTTGTCATTGATTTTTATTTCTTTTATTTTGGTCTAAAAAAACTTTGAACTTATATTCCTTTGCCTTGCTCTTTTAAATAAAAGCTGACAAAAGGTTCGGCAACTTTTCCGTAAAGAACAAAATGCGAAAAAAGCTTTCGGGAACGTTCTCAAGAAGAACTGAATAATAATAATAATAATAATTAGAACGAAACCTTCGCGAACGTTTCCAATGAGAACAAAATGAGAACGAAAGTATCGAGAAGGTTTTCAAGGAAGATCAAAAAAGAACAGAAGTCTGGGGAACGTTCTGCTAGAGAACAAAACGAGAACAGAAGTTTTAACAACTTAAAGTTAAGAATGAAAGGGGCGTCTGCGTGTTGGGTTGAAAAATGGTTTCAGTGAGAACCACGATTGTTAATTCTAAGCCGGGGAGAATCCGGACCATTTCAACTTCCAGATCGTTTATCATTAGGGGGAACTGTGTCTTAAGTTATTCGTTGACTTAATTTGCATAATTGTCTTTCAGTTCTTTTTTCATTAGTTTTAATATTCAAACATTTCAAACTAATGAACGCTATGTGGAAAATTCTGCTCTCGCTTTCATTCTCCGCGAATAGTTTAGAGAAGATTTGTTTCCGTTACCTTCTCTCTCAGAGAGTTCCTGGAGCTTCGGCTCCCAAATGTTTCTTTGAGAGAAGGTTCCTTAGACTTTTCTTCCGCTTTTGTTTTTTGCCAAAACGTTCCGGAGACTTCTGTTCCCATTTTGTTCTCTTAGATATGTTCCCGAAAGTATTGTTCGCATTTTGTTCTATTTGGGAACATTCCATAGAGTTTTGTTCTTATATAATTCCCATTGAGAACGTTCTCGACAGTTGTGCTCTCATTTTGAAGCGTTCTTGGGAACAAAACTACGAAAACGACCTTTAGATTCGATTATACTTTTTGTTCTCGGTCCCTGATGAAAACTGTGTAAAAGAAAACCGGTTTATCCGTTTTTTTTTTTTAAATTTCAAAATAGAGAACCGGTTTTTTTAAATTTGAAATTTTTCGAATAACTCGAAAACCGGTTTTCGAAAAAGGAGAAAAAGGTGTTCCGCCAGAATTATAAAATTCAAATAGGTCCAGCTCACTTAAATCTTAATACTTTTCAGAGAGTGATGAGGTGCCATCTTTAAATAAAGATTTATCGAAAACGGTTCACGTGATCCAAATTTTTACGGTAACATAGGTACGTAAAATACAAAAAAAGGTAGAAAACATTCCGATGAATTGATAACCTCCTCCTTTGTGGAAGTCGATTAAAAAGAACTCAGCTAATTAATTTTGTTCAGAAAAAGATTATGTTAAAATTATCGCATTTTCAAAGCAAAAATTAAATAACTACTGGCTTTTCTCAGATTTGCCGAAACCATTGTTGTGGTAGGTTCACAGCATACTAAATGCAAATGCATTTTCGAATTTACTTACTCCATTCAATACAAGTGCCGTTGCTCTTTTTTATGTAGTAATGACTACTACTGAGCGCACATGCGCTGTATCCATCAATTTCCGACTCATTAAAATCCTACATACATAAATAATGGCGTCATAATGTTGTGAAACATTTTTGTACTTACGAAATGTCACTGAAACTTTTCGAAAATGAAGTTTTCCGAAATTTTGTATGTGTTTGTCTATGTTTTTTTTTTACACATTCAGTTGCTCTACTGCCTTGATACTAGGAACTGGCATTCGAGTTTCGATATTTGGTAGTAAGTTATAATGGCTAGGAATACATCGCTTAGACGGTTTCCCGACATATGTATGAAGCTAAAAAAAATAAAAATCGGATTAAGCCTCTACTATGCGATTGTATTTCAGGAATGTAAAAAATTTGTTTCGGCACCTCGTAAGACACCTAAATCTGGGTGTATTTAAACTCTTCCATATGATTCCCAAATTGTTCAAAAGGTTTTACATCATCGCAACTCAAAAATGCAAGCAAAGGATTTACAGTTTTTCTCCTAATTTTTTTTTACAAAAAAAAAGACAGATAATAGTTGAAAGGATATAACAAGCAAAATGTCATTTAAACTTATCAAAAGATATTTAGCGCTCAAGGTTTTCAATGTATTTTGTATGTGGGGAAAAACCACTTTTCGTAGAAATGGTATAGAATTCTTGAAAATCAATAACTCTGTTTCTCTTCAGAAGACTTCCAGTATTAATATCTAATTGTTTATTTAATAATTTAACCGGTTCCGGTTTGCAAATTTCATACCCACGAAGTATGTATGTATGTACATATGTAGGTGTAGAAATTCTTAACTTGATGGTCAATTTTGAGAATAGTGGTATTCACTTAAACCGATAACTTTATCAAGCAGATATTTTATTTATTTCATTTATTATATTATAAATTTAAGCGCTCTGTTACATTGACGCCCCATACTCTCTTCTCGTTTACACTTGCGACAGGGTTGCATTGGCTTTAGTTCATCGAGTTTATTCACTGAAATCGTTGGAGAAATGAGTTTCCATACAAATTTTGACAATTAGTTAACAATGATTGCAGTTTTTGTGTTTATTTCTTCGATTCCTAGAAATCTAAATTTGCTAAATACTTACTTATCTATGTATTAAATAAAATAGAGACCCGAATTACGTCAAAATATATTCAGGAAATCCGTAATTATGGATCGATTCAGTTGAAACTAAAAGTGTATACCACATATACACAGTATACACAGTAGAGGGCTGCGCAAATGGTTTAATTTTATTGTACACTATTGCACACTTCAGTAAATGCAGTAATGAAGCAAATGCACTTGAAAATAAATGAAGTGAAACTCATGGCTTGCTCGCAATCAAAACAAATACTGTAGTGTCGCGGCTGGCTATCGTTACTGCATTTACAGTACACATTTGTTTTCTTTACTGTACTTTTCGTACAGCGAGTGCAATAAAACGCCTGGGTGTGCAGTAAACGGAAGCTGTTTATATGTTCAATGTTAGTCATTTTGTGTTGGAAACCCGTGATGTAGTTAAGTTAAGTCCAAAAGTAATACGGTACCGAAGGAAGAGGTAGCCCACCAACTATCGAAAAACTATGCAAATAAAAATACATATATAATTTTTTGGTACGGTTATCTACTTTCAGGTACAACTTTTCCGCTAAGTGGCGCTGAAGTCGGAGTATTCAGAAAATTTGTATTTGTGAATCGTTTCTCTTGAAACTAAAAATGCATAGCGTCGCTGCAGTGAGAAATTGGCAATTGTTAAATATAACCAAATTGTCGTTAGAAGTTTTGCTGGATTTCGATAAATAACTAAAAAAAAAAAGTGCGGCCTTTCAAAGATTTCTGTCGTAGAAACCATTTTGAATCCTTGACGAAACTCGTCAGGCAACTAGGGTTTAAATCTACCAGTTCGTCAAGGTCACTAAAGAACGGATATCCCAGAAAGCGCAAGCTGCTTCTAGATAATGCCGCGCAGTTACAGAGAAGGTGGAGAACTGTCTCCTCCTCCTCCTAGTAGTTCTTGCAACTTATGCAGCATATATGGTAAGACACTCCGATAAATATACATAGTTATTACATACGTACAAACAAAATTTTTGAAAAAAAAAGTTTCACCATTTCTGTGCACAGGCTCTGTGTATACAAACAGATATGTGTTATACAGTGTGTGGAAGACTAGAGATCTGTCACTTAGCATTAACATATATGATACTTTTTTTCAGGCGGGTGGACCAGGGACCTTTTTGTGCTTTTCCACGCTATTTTTGCAATGGCCAAGGAAAAAGTTCTTATCAGGCGGCACGTAGCAAACGAGCATTTGCTGGTGTGTATTTAAATATTTTCGAAACACATACACACAAAAATTTGAAAGCAAAAAAGTCCAAGTGCTACTACTAAAATACTTCGTTTATAAAAAAAAAATTTATAGAAATCTAGTGGAATTTTTCCGTTTTCCGTTGATTTGCATATTTCCTTGCTTTTAATAAAAAATAGAGTACATAAACCGTGCCATGCAGAATGTTCAGCCTTATTCACACACACATCTACAGATCCACACATATGTATGTGTATAATAAACATTTACATTTATAGGCATGTGTTGCCTTGTGTTCATGTCATTGGTAGAAACCAAATACGCTTAAAGAATTTTTAATAAAAAAAAGATGTTTTACGTCATTTTTGCATGAAACCTCTTTACAAGTATGTAGTAAAAATACAGTGAAACGTTAAAGGATTTTTAAATATGTATTCACATTGCCTCTTGCGGATGCTCGAATTACATACATATGCGTAATCCACATTTAAGTAAAAAGCAAACAATAAAGCTTTTCTGTCGGACAAAAGGCTGCACACAACCCTTGTCAACGGGTTGACCTTTTGTCATGTTTTTTTTTTCTTTTTTTTTTTTTGTAAGCAAAGCGACAAGTAAAAAGATTTATATCTATCATGCGCTCGGAAAGCCTTTGTTGTTGTGCTTTATTTACATATATTATTAAAACTCAAGTATGTGATCTAAATAATATTGAATAGCGTAGGGTGTCAATCTATTGTTGAAAATAAACTTATTATAAGTTAAATATAAGTTTGTTTGTAGATAGTCTACTGGTCGCCGTAGATTGTCCACTGACGTAAAACCTTTTTTAAAGCAAAAAAAAATTAAGTTTTTAAACGAATTAGAGATGGGTAAAATATTTTTGGTGCAAATTCGGTGGACAATATTTATGTACATGCCGCATGAAGGGTTGCTGTGAAAAGTCAAACTCTACAAGTCACTCATCATGCCCGTGGTGGTAAGTATATGACGCAGTAGCATGGACAATGACAACATACGATGATGCCGCCCTTGGAGTATTCGACAGATAGACTTTGCGGTAGATTTATGAGCCTTTACGCATTGGCGACGGCGAATATGGTGGCCATTGTTGCGATTTTGAGTTTGAGTTACGCAGACCAGATGAGAATGTTACTCATACGCAACGATGTACGTACGTACGCTCGAATTTACTTTTCCGTGATAAACGGCAGATCCAGTATGGATCCGCTATTTTGAATTTTTAACATTTGATTTCAGATTCCTAGTCTGTGACCTCAAAAACTCCAGTTTGTAAGGTTTTAAGCGACTCGGATCAATTTTGATTTTTTTGGACCGTCATATTGGATCCGTCGTTTTGAATTTTTAAAATCGGGTCCCAGGTTCGTAATCATAAACCCTAAAAACATAAACAGCCGTCGTTAATTTAAATTTTTTTTTTATGTTTGTCACAAACGTTGTTAAGCGAAATCTAATTTAGATTCTTGAATTTAAAAAACACCACCTACCCGCCACTCTCTAATGGGGCTGCACACGTACATATCGTCGTTTGAAGTACGAAACCGCGTATCAAGATAATGCAACACTGGGTATGTGAGGTGCATAAATTATTTTCTAGAGAGTAAAACACTCACATTTCAAAATGGTTCTTTTTTTTATAAAGCAAATACACATACATATATACATATATAATTTCATCTAAATATGTGGTACTTGTATGTTTGTTTTAAAGTTTCATAAGTCTGCTAGCCATTTAGTTTAAATAGTTGTAGAGCTAAGGACATCGAAACTTTGTAGGCGTAACTGTTTGCTGTGATTAACGAATCCTTATAAAAAAAAGTAAGTGCGGCTGGGCCACACTGGAGACGTGAAACTTCCGTTACATATCTATTATGTCTCATAAATAATATACATGCATACATATGTATGTACATCTGCTTTTGCTCAATGTTATACTTTTTGTCTTTTTTCTATCTATGTAGATCCCGACCTCTACCCCTATTCGCTCTAATTACATTTATGGTATTATGTTTTCCATTATCTTCGTTTTTATCTTTATACTCTATCGATAACAAAATCGATAGTAACATCCAACAAAATATCGTTAACAAACCCGATAAAAATATAGATAACAAAACCGAATCGATAAAAATTTCGATAGCAAAATCGATAATAATATTGGTAGCAAAACTGATTAGAAAATCGATAAAAATATCGATAACAAAATCGATAAAAATATCGATAACAAAATCAATAAATAATCGACAATAAATGATTGATAACAAAATCGGTAAATTATCGATAACGAAATCGATAAAAATATCGATATAATATAAATAACAAAATCTTTAACAATATCGATAACAAAACCAATTACAAAATCGGTAAGGAAATGGATTACAAAATCGATAACTAAATCGATACAAATATCGATAACGAAATTCATAAAAATATCGATTATTATATCGAGAATTTCCAAAGATATCGATAGCAAAATCGGTAACAATATCGATAAAAATTTCGATAACAAAACCGAGGAAAATATCGATTGGTATATCGATAAGTCCCGAGAATCTCGAAAATCTCTTAAATCCCAAAATAGTTCAAAGATTAAGTCTCTGGGACTCCATCTATATCCTTTTCTCTATAATTACCTTTATTTTAATCTTCTTCCTCTATCTTCATCTTTTTTTTATCGGAATCCTCACCCTAATCTTTTACTTTATATTTATCTTTGTTTATACGTTTATGTTTATCATTTTCTTCATCTACATATTCCCCTTCACTTTGCCCTTAATAAGTGAAGTGTTTAAATTTACCCTGATCTTAATTTTTGCCTTTATCTTTGCGCATTTTTTTAATTTTATTTTTACCATTACCTTTATCCTTTTCTTTATCTATGTACGTACTCACCTTTACTTTCACTCTTGTATTGGTGGTTTTCTAAGTGTTATTCTTTAACCTTTTATTAGCAAGTTTTTGTTAAATTAATACCATACATTCAAGAAGCACTTCTTTCAACCCCAACCATATCCGTTGCATCATTTCCGTTGCACCATTTCCGTGTGAAATTTCCGTTGAATTTGCCAATTTACTCTCAACCAGCCAACCGTCGCTAAAGAAGTTTCATTTCAATAATACTCAATCTGGTCGAACCTCAAGTAATTAACGGGAATTTATTTCTTTAAAGATAAACTTGACAATGCTGCTGATTCTATCCACAAACTTAAATCACTTAACTGCTTATTCACGAAATAATTATTGTGTTTGTTGGATCCAAATTATGTATGAGTAATCCAAAATACTTGGAAATTTTCAATAGAAACATTTTTCCTGGAAATAATGAATTGATTTATTAACTTGTCATATTTATTTCTGAATAACTAATGCATTTCTCTGTTATCTCTAAACTGCATTTGGAATGTGTCGACGCAAGGGTGGTTTAAAGTTTTTTTTTTCAGCAACACCCAGAACTAAAGAGTATCGAAATAAATACGCACTACATTTTGAAGATTTCTGGTGAGAAATATTCTTATTCGATTTCAAAATATAAATTTTAACGATTTTATAGCGACTCTACGAAGAAATATATTTTTCCAATGCAAAATATGTAAATGGAAAACTTCAAAGCCCCGGTGGCACGGTTAAATGTGGAAGATAAAAATAATATAGATAAAAAGTTGATTTTCCTATTCATTTTTGGACCGCCATAATGTACCTATATTCATACAAAACAAAAATTCTTAATTATGAAAGAGTACCTGTGAAGTGCAGAATCGTATTCAAACGTTAGAATGTCCAAAAATAAATCTGCTTCAATACAGGAAATCCAAAGCCTATCTCTATTTACAAAAGTGGAACATGTCCGGAGGCCTTCAGCTCAAACGCTGACCCCCCGGTGCCCTCCAGTATTAGGCACACCATCCAACGTTAAGGCTAAGAGCAAGAACTTCAGCAGGTCACAGACTTCTAAAGCAACCGACCAAGGCCGACATATCGCTTCCAGAATTGGCTTTTGTCAGGCTTTTTCAACGAACACAGCGGATCATCTCTCAAAGGAGAATTCGTGAAGGTGCAGCGAGATTTCGGTGGGCAAGATCTATTATTCCAAATTTCGAAATCGAATTGTAAAATATCGCATGTTTCTAAACACTAAGAATATATATAGGTAGATAAAGCCCTAGTAAATGCACCGAATAAGGTTAAAAGTCCGGAGTATGGACTCTATCTTCCGCCGAGACAGCAAAATATTGGAATACCATTGGCGTCATAGACAAAAACAATGAAGAACCAGTGAAAGTAGGCCCAAGCTGAATAGACAAAAGTAACGTTATAGTGGGGATCAGTAGCAAGGCAGCGATTACCTTTAGAACAACCTCTCGACGGGTAAAATCTCCACGATTTTTTGGCATCTCAACAACACAAAATGCACCTTCCTTATAAAGACTGTTTCAGCAAATGGTTTAAATGTTTCGGAAACCTGTGATAGCAACAATAATATAGAATATAAAGAAAATGTGTATAAAATTATTTTAATGCAATTACAAGGAATACGTACGCTTGGAAAATCCTTATTTCACGGCTTTGCGGAGATCTTGCGGGTGGAAATAAAATCTTAGTTAAAATTCATAGCGCCAACAAAGTGGTTTGTACTCGAGCAGTGTCCTGCTTTTTTTCACAACTGGTATGCAGCATCAAAAGCTATCAAATTTGTCCATGTGCTGAAAAAAAGTTTTCCCCCACGACAAAAATGGGCAGGGGTGTGGCTGGTTTGAGAAGGAGTTCCCCATATATGATATTTAAAAAAAATAAAAATTGTTAAAAAAAATTTGAGACAAATAAAAAATTAAAAATGAGTAGAATGAGGTCCTTAAAATTAAATGAAACAGAGAAATATATTTTTTTTGAACAATAAAATCTAAAACTGAAAAGAAAATTAATTTGAAAAAATATTTTATTACAGAATAGAACAGAAATTGAATTCGTTTCTAAAAATTGAATGAAGTGAAAAAAATATTTTTCTTTTTAAACAAATAAAATCTTAAAAAAATAAACAACTACGTCTTTAAAAATTAAATTAAAATTAAAAAAATTAAGTTTTTCTTTTTTAAGACAATGAAATGTAAAAACTAAATGTATATTAAATTAAAAAAAAAAGAAAAAATATAGTAAAAAATAAAATTAGCTGTCTGAGTTTTCGAATCCGGATCTATTGAATGGCACGTCAATGCTTTGCTCACTAGCCCAAATGCGACTATTGTGGCAACGCGTCTCTAAGACTTTTATTAGAGGATCCGTCTAGCGATGAGATACGCAATTTGCTCTACATCGTTCTGTGTCTTTAAATATTGTTTGCTTACTGTGCTGCAAGTTTATTAATTTAAAAGCGAATGGGGTGGAGAATTATAGTCACTAACTTTTGTTGATAAAAGAGCAAGTACGAACACTGACATTTGCTATGAATGTCAAAAAAAGTCGATCTACCCACACCGTTAAATAAACATATTTTCAACAATTCTGGGCAGATAGCGGTTATTTTACCTCACTTAATGTAATTTTAAAAAATTAACATATGAACAGAATTCATGCAGCGTTGTTAGAACTTTCATTTTCAGATAGTTTGCCAAAATATATACCTACTTACAAGATTTTATAGGCATACATATAAACACAGAAAAATATTTGAAAGGGTTTTAAGGCGCAAAGGTAGTGTACGTACTCGTAATGTTGAAAAAATAAAAGAATCTGATTTCCATGTGTATCCTTCATCCATACGTATATATGGATGTATACATGTACGTACATGTGCTCAAACAAAGACCAGCGCGGCAGCGGGATAAACTGACCTAGTGAATGAATTTATAGTTCATTACTAGTTCGTTATCACCAAAAATGAACCCGTCCGATAGTAACTAGATCGCTACCAAAATCACCGAAATGTGGTACTTTTACAAAACTATTTTATTTTACTTTTCAAAACCATATATCGCTAGCTACATATGAGTGAAATTAGCAAAATTTTTCGAAAAAATTATATTTTGTTGAAGATCGAACAAAGTCCATAAATGGAAACCATTTACTGCAAAGTAGTAGTGGTTCTAACTGTACTAGAAGCGAACCAATACATAACCAGACATTTTTTCTACATAGAGTTACACATAATAGCCTTGTGAACAAGTGCGCTCGGATATAAAAAATTTCATGCTTGCTTGCCGATAGATAAAAATCAAACAAAAGCGTAGAAAATTGATTTTGGGCTGTGGAAATGAAAGTGAAAAATCTTTCGACACTTCAAGTGACAGGAATTTAAGATTCAAGTGAGTTGACAGTTTCACACGTAGCTTAAAAAAATGTTTGGGACTTAGCACATGTGTATGTAGATAATATGTTTTTCTTATGTATATATTTGAAGTCTTTTGAATAGGAAAAGTATTCTAACATTGAGGATTTTTGCTAAATCCTCGTAAATATTTAAAGACATCAATCACAAGTAAATAAATGTTTACCAAATGGAAATAAAACTAAAGATTTTAAGTACACTTGATTTACATGCATACGAGGGCAGTTTGATAATACACTAGATAATTTTTTCAATAAAATTAATTTTTTCAGCTCGATGCAATGAAGCTAGCATTTTTGCCAATTTTCTGTCTAAATAATACTTAGCTCAGAGTAATATTCGCCGGTGATTATTTCACTATTTTCACGTAATCGAGTAAAATGAATGACACCGCGTGCATGTTAAAAAACTGTCGCTATAGTAATGACAACCTTGGCTTCTTTGGTGCAAGTTCCCCCAGAGAAGTCCACTGCTTTGGCTGACCACGGTTACGAAATGGCGCAGAACCCCACTAGATTTCGGCTGAACATTGCCAAATACTCAATTGAAGTTATCATACAGTTGCGCTTATGGTTGAGTGGGAGCAAGCGAGAATAGCTTTTTCATATATTCTAATATTCATGTAAAATGTCAATTACCCACTCAGTTGAAATGTTTACAGGCTCAGCTAACACACGCACTTTCCTTCTACGATTGTTCGATATAATTTCATGGACAAAAATTTCTGATTTGGAAGAAGGCTACTTGTCATTCAGCTAGCTGATAATTTTGTTTAAACAAAAGAACAATGTCGCAGGATGAAATATAAAAGCATTATATCGTCACCTGAAATGCAAAAAGTCGTAACTTATAAAAAATCCAAAATCCCCACATCGTTTTATGAAAAAAAATTATTAGTCTCGAATATTTCGATTTCAGTAACGACCTTATTACATACGACTTTTTGAAGTGAAACTTCTTTAGCGGCGGTTGGTTTGTTGGGAGTAAATTGGTAAATTCAACGGAAATTGCACACGGAAATGGTGCAACGGAAACAATGCAACGGAAATGCTGCAACGGAAATGGTGCAACGGAAATGGTTGGGACTGAAACAAGTGGTAAATTTAAACACTTTACTTATATATAAGGGCAAAGGTGAAGGGGAATATGTAGATGAAGAAAATGATAAACATAAAAGTAAAGACAAAGAGGAGGATAAGGATACCGATAAAAGTAAAGATGATACCGATAAAAGTAAAAATGAGTTTGAAAACGACCTATCTTAGAAAATTTTTCAACAACGCCCTATTTCAGAATTTGGTAAAAAAATGCCCTATCTCAGCTGTCGGTCCAAAAGCGCCCAATCTCAACAGATTTTCAATACGTTTCCATTTGAGATAGGACGTTTTTGAAACGAATCCTGAGATTGGCCGTTCGTTCAACCAAATTCTGAAAAAGGGCGTTGTTGAAAAGTTTTCTGAGATAGGGCATTTTCGAATTGGCAGGCGAGATAGGTCGATCGTCCACTCAGCCATCGATATGATAAATATATAAATATACAGAATAAGGAAAACCCTTATGACAAGTGCCTTATGTGTAAATTCTTAACAGTAAATTTAGAATAAGAAAGATCGAAGTCTAAAGTAGAAGAATAATCATCAAATTGGGATACAGTACAGAGCATTCATCCCCTAAACAGTTTTAGCAACACCTACGAAAAACAATTCACTATAACGAAGAATATGTGTGGGAACATCAAAACGAATTTTCAAGAGATTTATCAATAAACAACGAAAACGATAGGACGGAATAGGGTCTAAAAATTTCATCAAGCGCAGAGCAAAGCGTATAAAATCCCTCTAAACAGAGGCCAATCTGTTCACATGAACTGTGTGAAAATGTCTCCAAACAAATACCGCGTATTCCAAACTCGACCGAATTAAAGACGAGTTCAACAATTACCCTGAGGGACACCAGAGGAGGAAACAAAAGAATAAGACGATACATTATCATAATGAACGACGCAGCGTCTATTATCTAGATATGATGTGATCCACTTACTCAGAACTCAGAATGAAAGCCTAGACCTTCAGGGGGAAAGGATGCTTAAATATTTAGATCTGAAAACATCGCGTTTCTTGCTGATGCAGTTAATTTCGAAATCAAAAAGCCAACTGTGTCGACCAGCAGCTGGATTCTAACTTTCGCTATCGGTAAAATGCTAAAATGCGAAAACTAACATTTTTACGAGTTTTTAGCTATCTCCAAAAATTGCGGTTCCTTCCTCCCTTTCGCTAAAAATAGCTTAGCCTAAATTTTTTGGTGATAAATTGTCCATTTTAATGGTGATATTTAGGGGAAAGTGGAAGTATGTGTTAGCAAAAAAATATCAGCCTTAATTTGGACTACATTTTATCTCCTGTAGCGTAGCCATGGCTATGCTACAAAAACACTTGCGCCGATTCACAAATACCATTGATGAGCAGCCTTCGGGAAAAGGCAAATCCTTGCGAGAATTTACGGATTGAAATTTCGAAATTTTTTGCTCAAAGTAAATAAAGCTTTGGACATTCTATTACAAACAAACTTGTTTCAAAAACATTCGCATTCTTTACAGAAAGTTACCAGCGATTTCTGGTAAATGTGTCACGCAGCAGCATTTGCATTCTAAGTATGGTAAGAAAATAAATTTTGTCAAAACCAAGCTAATTGGACAATGTTTTTAAGTACAAATTAATGCAATATTTTAGCTGCTTTTAATTTCGCACAGAAAATGTAATCATTTAAACTAACGGTTTTAGGATTACACATTGGGATGCAACCCACACATACATACATATATCAAAAAGTCGTGGCAACCAGTTATATCCACATTTGCAAAGAGCTGAGACCAATCCAAATTAAACAAACGAGTCAGTTTAGCAAAATTACATCGAGAGTATGTGATTAAAAGCAACCATCTGACTACCAGTTCGTAATTCAAAATACTGATAAAATTAAATTTCCAACACCAATGGGCTATGATGCAGATTTGGAGGGACGATGTAACTGGCTGCATGAGAGAGCTTGAAATTTATATAATAGCTAATAAATTTTAAATCTAAAATTCGGTTTAATTCATTAAAAAAAACATTGATTTTTAATAATAAATGAGGGCCTGTTATTTACCTCCTCGATGAGTGTGGTCTTTAGTCTATGTTTGAAGGAGGTTAGAGGTATCTATCTTGATTCCCTTACGCTATTACAAACCACCGCTATGCGACTTAAGTTAATATACCCTTGTGCACAAGTGCGCTTGGATATAAAAAAAAAATTGCATAGAGGTCGCATTTATTTATATTTTGCAATAAATCTACGACCAATTTATTTTTAAAGCGACATAAGTCATTTCATGCCGTTTGACTTCAGTGATCATTTATCTGCATCTGATCGCGTCTGTTAATCGTTCAACCTCATCAGCCAAAGGAAAAAGTTTTGTCATTAGTTTATGACAACAGACCGATTTATAACTAGCCATTTAAAAACACGCTGTGCAAATGACTTATGCCAAATATCAAAATAAACGACTCGTATGCAATGGCATTGCTGTATAAATACGCCTACGCGGCGTATGAGCGACCATAAAATTTGAATTGCTCGGGTTACATTGAGCAACGAGCTTTCGCCATTCATATGTATGTCGTATGTTCATACATATGTTCCGCCGTAAAACGCAAACAGTCAACGCTATGCGGTGGTGAGTTTTCGTTAACACGGGAATCCCATAAGGTAGATCGTGTCTGCGTCAACCTGCGTCTACGCTACGTCGTTGACTGTTTGTGCTTTAACACTTTACATTTTACTATAAAAATTTCCATGCAAAATTAAATTAATCGAGAAATTTAAACATATGCTCGTAATACAAACATGCGTATGTACATTAGAGTTGTACTTATTTGTATGAAAATTTTTGAAAGTACGTTTTTTGTCGTTCGCTTCACAGGGCCGCCTACGTGGGAAAAAATCGAAAAATTCTTTGTCTGCAATGCGAACGTGTTTGGTAATTTATTCACTAAAAATAATTACTTAGAAATTTCCCTATAAAATTAATTATATGCCGCCAGGAAGCCACTAAAGTCGAAAAATTTTCAAGAGGTTTAAGAAGGTTTTAGCTTGCAAATATAACGAAGAGGGTTGCCACGTATTTGTAAAGCTAAACTTGGTTAAACTGAAATAATAATTGTGTCAAACCAAAGGTTTACGACATTGTATTTGTTATTTTATTACAAATATATACATTGCCGATCAGTGATTTGTCCTGATTACATTCCTTTTAAATTACTTGACTCTTAATTTAACTAAGGAATGTTTTAACTCTTCACTTATTTCTTGCTTAATGTGTCTAATTTTTTATTTTTCTGATACCCATATTGACACACATATTCCAGTTACCTTGTTTCCTTAATTAAAGTGGATTTGATTTTTTAAACATGTGGCAACCCTTATACATGTCGTTTAAAAGTAAAGCATTGTTAAAACCATTTCAATTTATACCCGTATTTTAATATGAAGTTCATTTAACTTATTAAATAATTTTAATAAAATTTGTAACAGGTGGCAACCCGTTTCAAAATAATAAAACTTTATTGCACATCCACAGGCCAAGCCCTGTCATTTGACACCTTACTTTTGAAAGTAGAAATAACTATATGTACATATGTACCTATGTAAATGCCACAAGACCCAAATTTTCAACTTCAAACTGCATTTACAGTGAAAGTATGAAAGCTGTCAAAAAATAGCGTCCTCAATTTTACTAAGGAGCGAATTTTCGTTTAAATCCGTCCATAATTCTATTTTTTTTCACATTTCATATGGAAGGGTAGCACTGTGCGCGGTCCGAATATTTTTCCCTTCATATTAACTTTTTGTTAGTAATTTGATTTCAGCCACTGGAGTGCATTCCTTTGCAGTACTTACATTTTTTTTTCAGGTACTGAGAACGCGTTCCGGTTTTGGTTATCAAACTCAGAAATTTCCCAAAGTGATTGCAGAAGCAGTTACACCTTACTGATCACTGCATCTAAAGTGACTTTCAAACGGAGTTTCGTTTTCTGAAAATCGAGCATTCTGATACCAATTTTTGTCTATTCACACGGTTCTATCGACCAAGAACAACATATTAGGCCGGCACCCAGTGAAATTTTGATTTGTAAATGTAAGAACGCCCCTAATGTACATATATGTATGTATGTGTATGATACACGCTTTTATTGCTTTTAAAGAGCCTTAGGCTTGCTTGTATATTTTATTTACTTATCCAGCTTAATCATATATACTTTGAATTTTACATTTGCACATACACACATATATGTACATTCAGTCGTTTCATTTTTGCTTCATTATCAATCATTACTTTTTCATAGCGAAGAACGTTTCAGCATAACAAAATGTATACGCCTGCAATACAAATTATCGCTATAAAAGTTTAAGTTCAGATAATAAATGTAGTATGTACATATGTAGATATGTATGTATGTATGTATGTATGCTTAAACTTTTTGTAATACATTGTCAACGAGAACGAAAGAAAAATAAAACTAAATATAATTAATTAGCTTTAATAAATCATACAGCACGTCTACAAGTTTCCGCCAAATTACTGACAGCATTTTTTGTCAAGCGAAAAATTGCATGACACAGCTAACTTATGCAAGCGGAAGGAAAACACTAGACACATACATATACATACATACATATACATACATACATATGTATTGAGCCCTAAAAGCGTCAAAAAAACGTAAGCGACATTTTTGTTAAAATTTTGCTTTTGACGCGGAAATGCATCTACAAAGCTTTTCAAGTAGCGTGTCTGTATGAAAAAGAAAATTTAGAACAAAATGGCCCTCACGTTTTTTGGCGTTGAGGGCTTGATATGTATGTATGTATATAAATAATAAACAGCAAATGAGGCACTAAATGGCTGGGAGAAGAGCAATTGTATGTGTGCTAATTGTATAAGTTTCACATACATACATACATATATATTGTAATTATACACACAAAGCACGCTTGTGCCATGTTAAGTATTTAGAGCAGTAAAGTATGTACAATATGTATGTATGTACAAAGAAAAGGGAAAACGCAAAACGAGTGGAAGCAAGAACAAAATTGCGAATTGAATAAAACCTCAGAAGTCATAGATAGTAGATGTTTTGCAGCAAATTGGAAAGCGAGTCGCAAATGTGTCAGTTAGATATGTATGTATGTAGATAGAACTTTTCATATTCGCAGAGCGTTAACAATGCTGAGCATGATGGCACGTATGACGGTTGAAAGTTTTTTTTTTTAATTTATACAGTTGGTTGTGGAAAATTGCTCAATGGTTCGCCTGGGAGTCGTTAGATGCTGAGATGTTGGTGTGTAGAAAAAAAAAGAATAATGAAATGAGTTGAATTGCAAATCACTTTGAAGATATTTACAATTGAATACGTTTTATTGAAGCCAGTGAAGATAGTTTTAAAGACTTAGTTACGGCATTTGCATTTGAAATGAGATGTAAGAGATTTTATAGAATTCTTTGAAACTTAACGAAAAAGCAGTAGAGTGGAATTTAAAAGAATACGCTATTGAAAGAGGTACAATAGAGTGATCAGCTCAACTTAATTTCGGAGCAAATATAAAAATTTGCTGTTTTTGAAGTCGTTTTTTTTGTTATACTAAATTCTCACAGATGTTCTGAGTTTCGCTTGGGTTTGTCTGTCGTAGAAGATTGCTAAAAAAATAAAACATTTGTTGTCGCTGGCGCGCACTTTCAAAATCGTATATTTTCGCTTGAGATTGAAGCTAAATGCTCCCAGAATAAGTAAAAACAAATTCCAACAATGTTGTTTTAACCACAAAAACATCGAGAAAACTGTATTTTTTGTTAGAGAAAAATACGTTTGTTATTCCTTCTTGTTTAGGTAATTTTCTCTATCTCGGGAAAATAAAAAGTAACAATATGAACATTTAGCTTGAAATTCCAAGATATTAAACGAAAATCAACGAATTTGAATAAAATAAGTGAATTTTGCCTAGTTTGAGCACTGCACAGTGGTACAGCCGATACATTTTTTGGGAATAATTACAAGGAATGGGATTAGAATTTAATAATTTTGAAATTGTATTATTTTAAAAAGCAAATATTTTTTTGCAATTTCGTTTAACTTTAATTAAGTTATATTTTCTTTTCTTTTTAATTAAATTTGTTTTATTTTTTTTTAATTCAACTTTCTTTCAATTTTTAGTTTTTATTGTTTTAAAAAAGAAAAATGTATGAAAAGGCAAGTCCTCCTCATTAGCAGATCTTTCAATAAGAATTTGCTTACTATGATGAGGATGGTTGCCAACTACAAGCGCTTATCTTCAGTAACGTAATAAGAAACAGCAACGGAATACCCACATGCTAATACTAAGGCGTCAACAATGTCACTTTCAAGATCCAATCAATTTGTTTAGAATAAGAAACACAGTACACATTAGTTTAGTAGTCTTCCTGAGTGTCCTTAATAGCCTCAGTGTTTACGTTTCATCATTGGGCAAATATTATTCTATACTTTTCTAAAAATATATGATACATTGTGGCATGAATGTTTACATATATAAAACACAATCCGCATGGCTTTCTTAGTAGAGCCTTTTGAGAATCCATGTCAACAACTTGCGTCAATAATGCAATTATAAAACCCAAAAAAGGTTAGAAAACTAAACCACGTGCCTATCATCACTTTCCCGCCACGATAAGTCATTCCCAAAAGACAAATGACTTCATCGCTCTTCTTGACAGCGGCGACTATGCAAACAATCACTGAATAAGTTAAATGTAAATAAACATGTGTAAGTATGTATAAATGAATAAAATTCCGAACACACATGAACAAGTCCTTTAATGCACCTTTTATGTTGTACTCGTATTTATTTACTTTTGTATTTTATATTTTTTGATACAATGGAATATTTTTATTTAGTCAACGATGTGAAATAAAAGTTAACTGAGCTATAAATTTTGTATGAAGTAGGTGACAAAATTATTAGTGTGTGCGGTGAAATAAAGTTTACGAGGGCTTTAACCTCTTAATGTATGCATAATAGGTGTGGAAGGGTTAATAATCTATTTCACCATGTACATAAGCGTGTATATTTGTCTTGATTAGTGTTGGTTGTTGGACGCAACAACTCACCTGGTGTCTTCTAATGTATTATTAACATGACCGCAAGCGTCGATTTATTTAAGTGTAGGCAATGTCGGCTAGACAGGCACCTTTGAAATTTATCGTTTTTTTTATAAATTCGCCAACACAGTGGCTCGTAAAAAATAAACTTTTTACATTGACATATTTTTTTTTGCTTTCTACATATTTCCAGTTGTTATTTTTGTAAATTCCTTCTTCTTCGCATTTGGTGCATTGGTAACAAAAACCTCTGCCTCTGCCAAGTTAGATAAGGAAACGAAACGAATGGGTCTGATGGTAAACGAGTGCAAGATGAAGTATCTCCTGTTATAAAACATCAGTTATAGAGAGTTTCTCAGAGTTTCAATAAAATACAGGCTCCTAACCGTAGATGCTATTGCTAATAGCCTGATTGTAAGAATAAGACTTCAAAGCCTTCAAAGACAACAAGAACTTTCGCTTCGAAGCTGCTTGTATGGTTTCTCAAAGCATACAGAACGACACAGACTGAGTTTCTCAGATTAGACCCGTGCTCCTACATCGCAGCTTAGCTTCGATTCATCGGGGAAGAGAGAGATCGGCCACTAGATCTCTTTTCCATTCGCTACTGAAAGGAAATCCAACTTAAACATCATAGCTGAAGTCAAGATTCCTTACTATAAAGTCGTTGTTCCTAATTGCATTTTGTTAATTATCAACCAATTTCCGAAGAGGATAGCCTCCTACAGAGCTGAAATGCCAAGGTCATAGCCAATTATTTCAGGTGAGGATCGATGCGGATCACGTTTGAATTGTTTTATTCTGATACTGTTTGGCCATAGAATGACTTCATTCCTGTCTGGCTTTACATTTAGGCATGTGACCGTACGAGCAGTTTTTCGAGTAAATATTTCGCTAAGGGTTAAAAGGTACGGTCCTATGGCTGCTAGTTCAACATCATGCGCAACAACTTTGACGTTATGCCCCTCTGTTGAGCTCTAGCAATTTGCAGGTGCGCTACTACACATAACACTGTGCAGTGTCTCTATTCACAGACGCTGCTCCATTTATTGACTCAGTGGTTCTATTAACATAGATCAGATCCATTGGAAAATACTTAAATTTTGGCGTCAGCATCAATATCATTCAAAGAGCACGGTGTGTTGGCCTCAATGCTACGAAATGTATCTCCTATGTCAAGAAATGTTGCTAGAGTATATTTTTTAAAGTGCAGTGATTTTCCTGTTAGATCCACCACTTCATGTAAAGCGGATTCAGTTGATATTCCTTTCAAATGTTTTTTTTTTTAAGGAGAAAGCATCCAAAGCCAAACCTAGTCATTGGCGAACTTTAATCCGAACTAAACCTCCTACCGTCGAAGTACCAATCCATCCTGCACTGCCGTCACGTATTTCGTCGGGAGGTGGTTTGAGCGCGGAACTCTAGGTTCATTACAGTCCTGATGCAGTTCGTTGAGAAGTTGCATCAACTTGGAACAGTCCTCTGTGTTGCTTTAAAACGAGATATAAAAACCTACTTTAGTTGGGTCCGTTTGTACGCATCCGCAGTAATTACACTCACCTACGCGTCTTAGCTTCTCGCACTGTCTATTCGGCTAGCTTCTTCTCGCCTTAGCTTCTGGTGTATCTCTACAATGGCCGTATTTACTGCGCTTCAATCATTTTTTGTGCTCAACTGATCGCAGTGCATTATCAGAAAAGGAGTATTGGATATATTTTTTTCAAAATATGAAAGTCTCCCATACCGAAGCGGTGAAGCGGTGTAAACATTTGCGGTAGCAGCCGTGGCCTGTAAAAAGTTGCGTTATGCTGAAGTTTACTTCATCAGGAGCCATTTCTCTATGCACTGAATTATTGTGAAGGTCCACCTTCCTTTAGATGAATTTTCTCAGCGTTGCTGCCATTTCTGCAAGTACATAGTCTTCTCTTCCTGAATTATAGTCGCTGAATCAGTGTTGTTCTGTGTTTTCGCGTTGATGAACTCTCTCTCTCTGATAGAAGGTCAATAGGTGCCATGCCTGCCATAATTAGTACCACGTCGTCTGACGTAATTTTGTAAGCGCATATGACTCTTAACGCATGGAGCCTGTAAAGCGCCTCATAAAGCCCTCGGAATTGCCTAAAAGAACACCGATTCTACTACTCTTGGAAGGAGAACACGCATTTCGCTTCGAAATCCACCAAGATTTGGCAGCTTTCGTGAAAGTGCCCCATAAATCTACGACAATTTTTGTGGTACATATTGTGGTCGAAAGCTCATGCCATGATCAATTATAACACACAAATATTTCAGTATGAGTAAGCTGGTAGCGCACATCCAACTACTGAGCATCGTTTTCGCCGTGTTCGCTTTTGATTCTATATCTTTCACGTGTTAAGCCACAGCAACCAGCGCAATGCCATCAGCTGACCCAATAAATTCAATTCCGGTTCGAAGTGGACATGTGAGTACACCATATAGATCATATTACACCGAATCTTTAGGAACGTGCTTCCACTCCGCAGCGCCTGGGTTCAAGCCCTGGTCAAAGCAACATCGCAAAAAAAATTAGAAAAAAAGGTTTTTTCTTAACAGCGGTCGCCCCTCGGTAGGCAATGGCAAACCTCCGAGTATATTTCTGCCATGAAAAGAATTGCTTCTTCGGAGTCGGCGTAAAACTGTAGGTCCCTCCACTTTGTGTGACAACATCAAGGCGCACGCCACAAATCGGAGGAGAAGCTCGGCCATACACTAACATATGTGTAAGCGCCAATATATTTAGGAACGCCTGCTGTTTCTGAATATTTTTTATTCCCGTAGTCTGTGAAGTACCTATTACCATGTTATGCAGGTAACTTTTTGTAATATTAAACAGGTAAGCTGGGACGGAGAGCTTTGCCAGCGCCGTGAAAATATGTCCCCATTCTATCGAGTTGAATGCCTTCTTCACATCCAGCATCACTACTGCACGACATGGCTAGCAGTTGGCGAGGACTGTTATGTTACGAATGATGCTCTCCAGTAGCTTTTCCATGATCATACCTTGCTTACGCTAAGCTAGTTGTGTATTTTGCAGAAATTGAAAATAAATAAAATATATTAAATATCGCACTCCTGACACTTCATTCATCTCAATCCTTCGTAGTTTACTTTTATGAAACGTTCACTTCCATCGCGTATGAACTGCACACTTGTTTTCTTATTTTTATTTATTTCTACTTTGAGAACTTAAGTCGTATTATGCAGTACCCTCCCAGTAGGCACTTTGCCTGACGATGGTGTAGACATGTACAGTGTAGATCATCGCCAGTGTGTGGAATGTCTAAGGACCAGAAGCCATAGGGCTGGTTTCTCCAACTCAACTTAACTTAGTTTAACCAATTTTTTAGACATCGTCAAGAATAAGCTGTGTAAAAGGTAGGCTAACTTTTGACTTAAGTCCAAAAAATGGCTGAACTAAGTTAAGTTGAGTTGGAGAAACTAGTCCATAGTCACCACACGCTATCACATACGTCCGATACGTTGGGCTTTCATTTCGGCTATGGCACTTTCACACTTCGAGGACTAATAACGAAAGTTGTTTTAATGTTTCGAACTGGCCAGCCTCGGAATCAAATCAATACATGCAGAGTGGGCAAAGAAAAGGCAATGATTTTTTCTAGAAAAGGAAACGCCAATAGTTAACAAACTAGGTCATCGTTCACATCACTTAATACTAGTATAATTTTACCAGTTTGACTTTTCACTACCGAGATATTGCAGTCACAGATTTTCTTGTGTTTCGTAAATACGATAATTTGTTCAACTTTAACCAAGCATGAAGCCATTTAAATGTTCTCGAATGCTCAAGTAACAGCAGTAAAAAGTGTAATTAAAAAACAAACAATCAACCACACAGAATGTTATGGAATTATATTGAAGTGTAAGTAGGCTTGCCATAAAACATTTAAATTAATTGCTTATAATGTTTAGCAAGGCATTTAGAATATAAATATAATCACGTGTACTTAGAAATACATATGTATGTAAGGATGTAAGTGTAGATAGATATTAGGGTGGTTTGAAATAAAAAGTATTTAAAATCAGTATTTTTCGATCTGGTTCTCTTTAGGAAACTTCCAATAATAATACCCAATTATTTATTTAAAAATTTTTTGATACTAGCGAGCTTTTGTTTGCATTTTCAGGGGTTTTGGCGGGCCTATAAAATATAGTTACTATAAAAAATGGTTGAATAAACAATCGCCTATCATTATTGGGAGTTGTCAGAAGGGAAACAGAGTATTTCGTTCGAAAAATATTGATTTTCAAGAATTCTATACCATTTCTACGAAAAGTAGTTTTTTCCCATATAAAATACATGGAAAACTTTGAGCGCTTTCAACCACCTCTAAATATTTTTCGATTTCAAAATAAAAAATAGGGGTACTTTTCGGAATAGAATAAGCCTAGGGGGTGAGCGCATTAAAATTCCGACTTTACTTTTTCACATACATTTTTGGACCAACCTAATGTACATACATATGCAAATGTGAATAAGCATGCAAGCACTTACGTGAAATGTAGGCATTTTGTGTAAATAAATGTTGAAAAGGAATTCTGTAAAACTAGAAGAATGTGAGCTCAAAATTCAATGATGGAATTTTCGATGCCCAATTAGTGCAAATACATACATACATAACAACGTATGTAGCACATATGTTTGTAAGCATGCAAGTCTTTGATTTAGTTAAGCCTTTTTTATTTTCTAATTTGTAAGAAAGTTCCTAACACTCTAAGTGCCTAAGAGGCTTGCCAATTAGAAACAAAGACCCATATGCACATATTTATTTATACGTCCTTGTTGAATGAATGCAAATTATAATTAAGCAATTTAAAACCCATGTAATCATAATAAAATAGTAATTATAATTTAGTTACACAAAAATTTATAGTTTTAAGCTTAGTTTTCAGCTCTCAAGAAAAATCAAAAGAAATATTTTTCTTTATTTCTGTTGCTTGAAAAAGCATTTTGCTCTTGCTGTAGGTTTTCTTGAAGATATAAATATACGAACATTTTTTCATGACAACTGCAGACTGATTTATGAAATTTTGATAGAAGAAAATTTCTTTTCCATTACTTGTGCGTCATTTTATATGAGGTTTTCGTTTTTCTTGAGAGCTGGAAACAGCGCCTTTTCTGGGATTTTTCGAAAAACATCTGTTCATTTCTGAACTTAATTTTTTGGTTTTGAAAAAGAATTAAAGCATTTGACGACCTCTTGTGACATTTTGTAATTCATATCGGAGTTATAGGCACTTTATGAGACTTTTATAGGACTTTCTGGGGTTTCCGGGACTTTTCGAAACAATTCAGGGTGTTTTTTGTACTTATCGGACGTTTTTTTGTGTATTTTCGTTTTATATTTAGGAGTCTTCGGAAAATATCTGCCAAGGTTAGCTCTTTTTTTTTTTTTTGAACTGATTCAAAAAGGAAATGACTTGGGATCTTCCGGGCTTTTTAATATATATATAAAATATTTAGGAGACTCTCCGGTCTTATTCTGGGTCTTTAGTATTAGTAGTATGTTGGAATTTTTTAGATTGTTTCGAACTTTATTAACACTTTTAATTTTTAACGATGCATTTATATATAAACTTGGCTAGTGGTCTCAACTTTTGATTACTTGTTTTTGCGAGTACTCTGGATTCTAGACAGTAATGGTACCCCATTCATACAATTGAACTGTGCGATATACTCGTATAAATAATTCATGACAGTATATGTTTGGTATGAGTAGGTATGCATATAAGCAATTCTCATCTACATTCTATTCTATTTTACATTCCTGATTTTTGCTTTGCTCTTAAGGTTTCATGTACTATATACATAGATCAATACTTGACCAGATATGTTTGTATTGAAACCCAAAGCTTGCACTCCTTTTAAATTTAAAAAGCAATAATAATAAAGCTAGCAATCTGCTTTATACATAATTGGGGTATTCACAACGGTGTCGTAAGTGTCGTATTGTTGTATGTCGTAAACTTTAAACGCATAAAAAATATATTAAGGGGGTTTGCAAAGTACGATCAAAGTCATATTTTGAATTTTTGCAGTGTTCAAAAATAGTTGGTTGTCGTTTCAAGTTCTTTAAACATTTATTTAAGCTTTTAAAGTTTACGACATACAACAATACGACATTTACGACACCGTTGTGAATACCCCAAATGATATACAAATATATACATACACATGTACATGGATATATAAGAGTACTATATCCTCAACCAAATATATATTTACTCAGTAAACAGTTTGTGGAGATGCTGAAAGACTAACGACGCCAAAAGTAAACATTAAAAATAAAATGAGAAAAACACAGAAATTTTATTAGTAGCCCACAGCTCTGGTTACGCCAAAAGCACAGCAACTTCAGCGAAACGTGAAAAATGGTACGTGACGTAAAAGGATATGCTCGTAAATTATAAAAAAAAACTGCACGTGACGAGGCATCGGCGACTCGACTTGGTGACGCTAACGCCGTGCTGTAGATTTTGGCAAACGTACGTTGTTGACATTTTGGTGGAATTGAGTGCGACTGCGACTGCCATGGTTATGGCGGTGATGGGGTTGATGGGGTTGCTCGGCGTTGCGTAGTTGAAAACGAAGAATGGCAAGGTGCACAAAATCAATGAGTTGAGTTTACAGTGCCGCCAGTCACGTCGAGGATATTTTGCGTAGCATAACTGTGCGAAGCAATTATTGTGGCTTTTAAGCCACAAACAAATTCTGAATTAATTAATAAAATGATCTATTAGTTCAGCAAGCAATTTACATGAATTATAATTTGTTCGCTGATTGTTGTACTCATTTAAGATGCTTGTACATAAATACTTATTTACATCGGTAATAATAATATAACATTTTGGCGCTCACATTAAGTGATGGGACGAGATTCTCCTTTAATTTGTGATGTGCGCCTTGATGGTGTCACATAAAGGGGAGGGGCCTAACGTTTAAGCCGCCTACGATTGCAAAATGGTGGAGAAGCGTTTTAAAGGCAGGAATACATTCGGAGTTTTAACATTGGCTGCCGAGAGGTGACCGCTGTTCGAAAAAAAAAACTTTTTCTAATTTAAGAATTACGCGGACCAGGGATCGGTGCCGAGTATTACGGAGTAAGCCACAAGTTAAATAAAATATGAGTGTTAATTAAGAGAGATTTAAGAACGCTTTATTTTTTAAATATTTTTGAAAAGGGTTGCCACGTGCTTTCTTTTGTAAAGGTTAAAATTAATTATATACTAAGTTAAATAAAATATTGCAGAAATGGGAGTGCAAAACAAGCGAAGTTCAAAAATAATTAATTTCGAAAATATTTTCGAAGAGGGCTGCCGACTGCTCAAAAGTTTAAATCAACTTAATAAACAAGTTAAATTAAAAATTTAAATATTGGCATCCAAGGAGAGAAGTTTAAAAACGTTTTATTCTGAAGATATTTTTGAAGCGGGTTGCCACTTGTTAAAAAACTTAAAATCAATTTAAACCGCACAATAAAAAATTAATTTGTAAATGGGTGACAAACGAGAGAGGTTTGAGAAAGCTTTATTTCTAAAGTATTTTTGACGAGAGTTGCCAGCTGTTTAGAAATTCAGTATCAATTTAATTAACAAGTTAAATTAAATATTGTCTTATGGGTGTTAAACGACTGAGATTTAAGAAAGATTTATACCGCAATTTTTTTTCAAGATGGTTCAATCCTGTTTAGAAGTTCAAAATCGATTTAATCAACAAGTTAAATGGAATTTTTTAGTATGGTTATGGAAAACGGATTGCCACTTGCTCAAAAAGCTGAAATCAGTTTTATTTATATCTGGTGCATTAAATAGACCAAGTTTTACTGAAAGTCTGGGTTGTATAAAGAAAAAATCTCTGTGTTGCTAGGTTGGCGACTGGAAGCGTTTTTATTCATTTCGAAGTTTGTGGTCGCCGAGGAGTATCTAAAACAATGAATTTACAACAACTGATTTAAATGAAAATATCTTTACCATCAAAAGGCCTTTCTAGGGGTTTTCGACAAAAAGGGGGTTTGACAAAAGTAATTAAAAATGTGAAATAAATTTCTAAAAAATAAATGAAGCTAAAAAAGTATATCTTTCTCTTTTAAACAATGATATATAAGTGCTTTCTCTCAAAATAGCTTTTCATCACGAGTGGTGAATGAGAGAGCTTTTGTTTGTAATACTTTTGTATAAGAATAAGAAAAGTCTTTCGGACTACCTTGCCATATGTCTTTGTTTTTGTCTTACGAAAGGCTTTTTACTATCTTAGTCTGAATTGCCCATGATAGCCAATCATATGAACACCTTTTTAGTGTAGAGTTTACACTGTAGGTAGATTTATCTCGGCGAGAAAACACGCAAGAGATCATCATTTGTTCTGCATACCTGCCTAGTGACTGTAGATGTTTTGAATTTCCGTGTACGTTCCACATGAACAGGTCTTGTCCCGCACTTCATATTTACATTATTGGAATATATAACTTCAGATAATGGGGACCGATTTGAGCAAATTTCTTAATTGACCTATTACTAGTACTAATACTAAATACAAATGGGCAAACTTTGGCTACAGGTAAAGAGAGTAAAAGAAAATATATATTTTTCTCTCTAAAAAAAAGCTTCCTTTGCAGAGCTTCACAGCAAACTTCTAAGTGAGTAAAAATTCTCAGAAAGCACCTAGCAACAATGTTTGGTTCAAGGAGTGTTTAAGTAGGCAAGGATTTTAGACTCTATTATGTTTAACTGGAGACTCACTTCCACACTTTTCATTTGCCAGCGGTTGAGTAAAAACAACTGCGCTTGATAACCAGGATTCGAAAGCCATTTGTGTATCCGTTAAGACCAAAGGCATTGTGTACTATGTGCTGCAAGAACCGGGTTACCCCATTACAGGTGTGTATAGGCAATTTATGCGTCTGAGACGAGGACAATTTAGAAAAAACTTGGTTAAAATATATGGAAACAGGGTCAGCCGTTCACCTTTTCGCAAAATGTTTCGAAATATAGATTGCCTCAAAAGATGAGCTATTTTTCGAGGTGACATTGGAAAAAGTCTTAAAAAAAGGATACGCATTTTTGATAAAAGAACAACGAAGGAAACTAGAATGCTTCCGAACAAGTAGGTGTGTTCACCTGGTTAATGTATTTACATGTGTAAGTATGTATATAAGTATCCTTAGTCTATCTCAAGAATTGATTGTGACAGAGTCAACTGCTTAAAGCTTTTCTTGTGTTTCCCTTTTTTAAAAAAAAATGAATATGCTTTGCAAAGAATACAAATTGTGAATCCTAATCTGTCCCTCGGCATTACTTGAAGTAAAAATAGATCTAAGCTTTTCAATTTTTCCTGCAAAACAAAGTATTATTCACAACGTACCAGATGAACATACAGAATACTGCAATAAAGAGAAGTAAATAAATGGTCATGTCAACATACATTGTCATGGGAACTAAAAAAAAAATACATCTACCAATTTAACATTTCAGTGGTGAGGAGAATAGAACACAATTTTCATTTTCGCACATTTAAATTTTTATGAACATACATACGTACATGTAGTGCTATTCAGCACCAACAAGTTTAATTGTGTTCAATTCTACGGAATTTTCGCTTTTATTTGATACTAAAACTGTTATTCTAAATATATTGCATTGCATTTTTTTTTTAATAATTTTGTGAATTATTGATCTCTTTGAAATTTCAAAGTCCTTTTAAAACCAATCCTGTTGCCAGAGGGAAATTGTATTTGCAAATTTTTTAGTTTTTGTTACACGGTGTTATAAGAGCATTCGACGGTGTTATAAAAGCTTGTGTTCTTGAAAAAGTGTAAAGTTTCTTGCCGATTCCGGTAGAAAACCTAACCAGTTAAAATGTTTGTTCGGGAAAATTTTTGTTTAAGGCAAAAACCCTGACTGATGCAAAAAAGATTTTAAACCAAAACCAAAAAGCGCCCGAAACACCAAATTTTTTTTTTGCTTGGAGATTTTTCATTTTGCTATTTATTACACAGGGCAACACTGATTTTGGTGCGGCAAACATTAAAGCTGTTTTTGATAGACTCTTTTGAACGGTTCGTAGTTAGTATAATGTTTTCACCAGTACTGCGATTCCGTAACTCTTAGCAATAAAAAACGTTGTTGGGTTACTTAACCACTTTTACCGTTTGCACTAACAATTGCGTGATTCTCCAACTCTTGCCTAACAACGAAAAACAGATGATTATTTCTTTTTATTTAAAATTATGAAATGTGGCATCTCAGTCGAGAGAAATTTCAAATATGTGAAAAGCACAAAGAGGAATAAGAAAAAAACTTCTACGCGCCAGCAGCAAATTACCACAAAAGAAGGGATTATATTTTAAAAATCATCAATTCGGAAATATTTTTGAATAGGGTTGCCAACTATTTGCCATCATATATAAATTTATTATACTAAAAGAAAGCTCTTAGACAATGCTTTGCCTATATAATAAGGGTTGTTCCTTAGGATATCAGTGTAAAGTTGCCCCTTATCTCGATTCCTCAAAATTTAACTAAAATAACTTAATATGCCTTATCTTGAGTTTCACCCGAAAAAAATCATACGAAAATTTTTATTCTGTCCATAGTATATGCATGGAAACCAAAAGTCAAAAGTGAACCGGTTCGGTAAAAATGATACTCATAATAAGGCTGAATCTGAATATGAAATGGGAGATAGTTTTGAGAACCTTTATCTTGAAGTATGTTTGTTGAGGATGGCCATGTTTTTTTATACAAATTTGTATCTTATTACATAATTGCAACGAGCATTTTGTTGTGCGTAAGTATGTATGTATAGTAGGGAATTCAAAACAAAAAAAGTAAAGTCGGAATATAAATTCTCTCATCACCTAGGCATGTTCTGTATCGGAAAAATATACCTCTGTCTTTTTATTTCGAAATAAAAAAAAAATATTTAGAGTCCGCTCAAAGCGCTAAAATTTTTCCATGTATTTTATATGGAAAAAAAAACATTTTTCGCAGAAATGCTAAAGATTTCTTGAAAATGGAATTTTTCTATCGGAAAACTATATTTCTTTGGAGGAGACTTCCAACAATAATAGCCAATTGTTTATTGAACCATTTTTTAATATCAACTAGTTTTACATCCCCCAAAAACCCCAAAAAATGCAATGGGGGACCCATAAAAAAACGTTAGTATTAAAAACTGGTAAAATAAACAATTGGGTAATATTATTCGAAGTCTCTTGAAGAAAAACAGAGTTTTCCGATCGAAAAATATGGATTTTCAAGAATTCGGTATTATTTCCGCGAAAAGTTGTTTTTTTCCCCTATATAAAATACATAAAATGAAAACTTTGAGCGCTTTGAGCGACCCCTAAATATTTTTTGCTTTCAAAATAAAATAAAAAACAGAGGTATATTGTTTTTCAATATAGAACAATCCTAGGGGTGAGAGCGTTAAAATTCCGACTTTGTTTTTCCCCGCATGCTTTTTTGTACCACCCTAATGTAAACACAGTAAATTGACACTCAAAATATGTACTCTTCATCCTGGCGTATTTCTAAGTAGGGTTGCCACCTAACATTTAACTTACGATATTTGATTTGTTATATTCAAAAAGCAAAAAAAAATAAATTTATTCGCGAATCCATGGGCCAAATAAAGTAAAACTGCGTTTTTAGTTTTTCTCTCTGACGTCAGGATTCTTTTAAGGGTTTTGCAATTGAAAAATATAATTAAGTGCAATGTAGAAAAACGGTATGAGTATCAAATTAAAGAGAAAATTCTGTAGAATAAAATCAAATTAAATGTTTTGGTGCAAAAGCGCGATTAGTTACTGGAAATGTCTTTTTAAAATTTTATCCTTGAGTATCACTGAAATTTTAAAATATTTTTTTTTTATTTTTTGAAAAAAAAATAAAAGTTAAGGGCTTATATAAACGCGATCATATCCTCGAATTTCGTCATATTAACTTTATTAGCTTAAAAAAAAAATAAAATCAAATAAAAGGGCATTTTCAATACCTATTCGTCCTTGCGTATCAAAAAAAAAGTATTTGTTTTAAATTCTAAAAAATTTTCTTCTTCTTTGGTGCTCATATTGTTACTTGACAATGCACTGAATTTTTTCAAAATAATTTTTGGAAGTAATCATATCTCTGAAATTACTTGATACCCAAGCCCTGAAAACTTTAAAATGTGTATACACTGCGAGCAAAGCTCAGACAATTTGGTACAATAAATTTTTAACCAAATGTTGAGAAAATGCTTAAAAAACTGCATTAAATTGTGTTTGTGAAAAAAAGGTGCCGGAAATTTGTATAAAAAATGTGACAAACTTTTTTTCATTATAATTTCGTTTTTCATTATAAATTTCTTGTGTGTGCAACTACCAATATTTAGTTGCCAGCAAGTCCGGCGAACACTTTACAAAAAATGCATAATTATTGTAAAAGTTCAGAAAGTTCGCAATATTAAAACACTTTTACGCTTTACTGCACCTGAGCTATTATAACTTCGACTACGTTGGTTACACGGCTTGGCATCCGCCATAATTATAGCACATTTATACTACAGTGACCGCTGGACCACTTTCAATAAAACCCAGCGCTGCAATGAGAATATTTGCTAAGAAAGTTTGCGGTTTGTACAAGCTTTTCTAAAATTCCTTGTTGCGTACAGAATGAGAAATAAAATTTGCATTAACAACAATTTACTATCTATGCTTTTTTACTGGTTTCACTCCGTGACTAAAAACTAAAATTTGCTTGCTATCTGTTAGGCGGCTGCCGACATCGCGCCTTCATAATTATTCCATTAGCGTTTTCATTTTTGGTGTCTTAAGAAATTTTCCTAATTACTGTTCATTAAACTGTAAAAAGTTATTATAACTATGTAGAAGTATTTTACAAATTAAGGTCATTTAGGGCTGTCCGAAACTTTGTCATCCAATGGAAGTGCCTTTTTGTTAATCTTCATTAAGCGATTGCTGGCTAGCTGCTGGAAATTCTTAAACATCTCCAAATAGTTTCAAGCGTTTTAATCGAGCCGCAAAACGATTCCCACCCACATTTTGTCTCAAGTGGCTTTGTGTGGAATTCACGCTAAAAACCTTAGAGATTATCTCGCTAATACAGCAAATGGAATGGGTATAACTATGCATTCGTACACACACACACATAAATACACTTCTAAAGCATGAATACAGCGTGCAAAAAATGAATGAATTAACAAGCATAACAGCTGCATATTTCTTCTCTGTTTTCATGGTTCTTAGCTTTTGAGTCACTGCCAAGTAATTGCTGACTATTATATCCTTTACTCTTTCTTTGTACTTATAATTTAAAGATAACGCCACATAAATGTCGTGGAAGGAACTGTGAATTATGATTATTGTCAACCTTTAGTTTGATCCTTACGACAGCAAAAGGAATTAGATTTTTTTTCCAAGTTATTGCTCCCCAGAATAACGGAAAATTTTATGCAAAGCGCAAAAGTTTTCGGAAAGCTTTAATGTAGGGAAAATATCTAATAGATGGGGTTAATAAAGTAGAAGTCAGTAGAAACTTTGCTTTCCATCGGCATACAATTTTAATTAAAAAGATAGGAATAGGTCTTCTAAAGAGTAAAACGTCACTTTTACAGCAGAATTTCTCTAAAGTACTTGCTTTAGGTAAACTTCTCACGTTCAGAGTTCATACAAGTCTCCCAGAGAGGGAAATCATAGCTTCTTTGACTTTGAATTTCACTTTTTTGCCCTTTTAGGGAAATTTTTTTAAATTATACATCTTAATGCGATTTTTATTTTATATTAAGCCGCTGTGGTGTAGTGGGCTTGGGTTCAAGCCTGGTTCAACCCAACAACAAAAAATAAAAAAAACAGTGGCAGGTATCAAATTAAAGGGATTTACCTGTTGATGTGTAAAACAAAGTTTAATTTTTTTCTAAAGGAGATGCCACCTGTTAAAAAAACTCAATTCAAATTACATAAAAAATAAATTATTACAAAATACGTATCAATCGAAATGGTGGTGGTTTTTGTCTTAGTTTAACTACAGGAGGGTTGCCACCTGTTTACAAAATCAGATTCAACTTGAATGAAGTGAATTAGGTAATATGAATATGTATCACCATGTGGATGCCAGGCTAAAGCGGTTTAAGAATGCTGTACTTTGAAAAGTAGGCTACCACTTGTTAAAAATGTTAAAATTTGGGTGTCAAACGAAAGGGTGTTAAGAAATCTTTAGTTTGAACATTTGAAATTTTTGAAGAGGGTTGCCCCGTGTTTAAGATACATTAAAATTATTTAATAAGTTGCATGAACTATTGAAAAGATAAGTGTCAATCAAAATGGAATTGAGAAGGCTTTATATCTGAACTGTATTTAGCGGGGTTACCACATGTTAAAAAGAAAACAAATTTAACCCAACTCATCAGTTAATTAAAATATGTCTCGCAATGTTAGAAAAAGGAGAGTTATCAAGGTTTTGGCTTGAAAATACTTTTGAAGAGGGTTTCCACCTGTGCGAAATTTGAATTTAATTAAGTTATACAGAAGTTTTATGAAATATTAAGATATGGATATCAATCGAAAGAGATTTATAAAAGCTTCACTTTGAAAATATCTTTGATTAGGCTGGCTACCTTTTCGAACAGTCATATCGATCTAAGTATATGCGCATGTATATTTTATACGAGAAGGCATTTTTTATGATAGTCATTACATTTGTACCATTCTTTCGAAGAGAGGTCAAATTAAAAACTTTAGCCTCTACATGTGCGATAAAGTTTTTTTGTTTTTAATTAAACTTTTTTTATCGGTATTGGGTGATTTGAAATTTGATGAAATTAAAAAGCTGTAATATGCGAGATATCTCTTCACTCAGAAGCGGCTGCACGGATTTATATGAAATATGGCACGCGGATCGCATATAACCCTGACTAACATTTGGAATATTTTTTTTATGTGTTTTGAATTTAAATTTTGGGCGTTTTAATGCCACTTCACTAGTTGTTATTAATATTTAGTAATAATAAAACAATATTTTATTCGCAGGTGTTCAATGTTAGTAGAGATCTAATATTGAATTCCTTTTAAGTCGCTGGAATGATATTGTATGAGTGTAAGTGAGTGTAGACATAAAAGGATTTGGGTGATCACCAACTTTTTTTTTTGTGGCAACAGTAGAGATTTTAAGGTACGGTGTATTTGGTTGCTTGTTTAAGTCTTTAATTGGAGCTTTTGCAGTATTTCTATGTTGGAGGTTGCTGCGGAGCCTCATAATTGTATTCCATATGTCCACATTGGTTTTAAAATAGATGAATAGAGTAAAAGCTTATTCTGGAGCGAGACCTGAGATTTTGCGTTCAGTAACCTGTGTAAATTTCCGAGCTTCATTCCCACAGTTTTGCGTTTAGTGAAAATATGAGTTTTCCACGTAAGCTTAGTGCAGATTTCCAAAGGATACAGTTATATAATTTCTTTTAGTGCTGCCTGGGGGGTACTGCACACCTTCCAACCATTTGACGTATATGTATCTTTTTTGTCATTTGTTTTGTCCTCATCAACCTCAATGCACTTGGAAACTAATTTTCCGGGTAGCAGGATAATTCCTGGTAGAGATATGGTGAAAGACAGCGTCACTAAAAAAGCCAACAAACTAAACTGGTAATTGAATTGAGGTTTTCTTTAGTCTCTTTTGACGACTTTAAGTTACCGGGCCTAGATGGTGTGTATGGGGAAATGCTAAGTGTGGGAAAGACAGGCTTATAGGGGCATTTGGCCATGTTCCCACACTTTGGAGAAAAGTCAGGATAGTCTTAATTCCCAAATCAGTAAAGGATGACTATGCGCTGGTAGCAAACCACTTCCGGCCAATCAGTCTGACATCCTTCATGCTGAAAAGTCTGGAGCGCACGGTCGAGGAGTACATTAGATCAAGGGTTATGGTGAATAGCCACCTTAGTGTTCATTAACATGCTCTACATGACCATGTAACAAAGATCGAGGTGACACTAGAAGCCGATGAGTACACAATGGATGTCTTTGCTGAGGGGGCATTTGACAAAGCTACCTTTGACTCCCGACTGATGTACATACATATATAAGCATCAAGTTAAATACATAAATGTGTACACATGAATGCGTCAGCCCACTGACCAGTGGAAGGCTGTCTGCGATGCGTCAGCAAAAATAATGACTCCGTTACGACACACAGACAATTTTTGGCGTCAGACCGTCCGTGGCTTATGGTGGGAGTAGGTTGAGTTTTGCATTCCAACTTTTACTGCCATCCCCTATTCCTACTTGGCCATTAAAAGTTTTGGAAATATGAATGAAATATCCTGTAAGTATGTACATACATACATACGTCATTCACTGGCATGCGAAAAAAGTGAAATAGAGAGAGAGTGTGAGTTTTGTGATTACTCAGCATGCGCAGAGTGTGTGAGTATTTCAACTTGCTACCAATGATTTTCGAACATCGATGGCCAAAGTTGGCTTATTGCTTGTTAGAATTTCGTTTGTCTTTAGTTGCCAATAAAATGGCTATTTTGGCTGATGATGACACAAAGTTATAAGTTGTTTTAGGATATTCTATTATTTACTTTTATTGAGTGTTGCTTACGTCATTACTTATTTTTTTATCGTTTTACATATATTTTTATATATAATAAATATACTTATATTTAGTAATGAACTTTGAAGCATTATCTGTAGTGCCGCTACGTCATTTGTGTACAGCTGTATTTACTGGAAGCACCAGTTTTACGCTGATAGCCTCGTGATTTTATTAAATAAAGTTATAATTTTCGTGTTATTATTGACAATTAAGGCCAGAAGAACCAGGGGAGCCTATCTACAAAAAAGCTGTATGAGTAATACATATACAAAAGAAGGATCTATAAGTAATAAATACGGTGTTTTACTGAAAAGTTGATTGCGCCTACCTGATGCTATTTACCTATTACTATTTATACTTATTACTATTTATACTAAAATAAAACTAACTAAGAAAGGCCTTGAGTAGCGCAATTTTATGTCAATTAGTCTGTCCCTAAAAAGCGAACCGGCTTTTTTCTAACGCATACCCCCTCATATTATTGAATTTGTTTTACATAAAAACTATCGAAATAATATTTTATGCCATTCGGACCACGGCAACCCGTGCCGACTTGCAGTCAAAGTGATCAGAATAATCTTTGTGCAGTTCGCGTGCTTTGGTAACTTAAAGCTTAAACAGACTGCCGTCTGTTTATCCGCATTAACTCGGACTTAATTCGGATCAACTGCAGTTAATTCCCGAGTTGATCCGGATCAACGCTGCCGTCTGTTTATGCTTTTAATCATTTTACTTCTATAAAAGGCGACATTACTATACTCCCTACAGTATTAGGGCAAAATATTTAGTAAATCTGCGTCTTTGGTTTTTTACCAGGAAGTGAGGATTTTTTCCAAAGGTCCGTTATTTATAATATATGTATTTCCAAAAGTTTACCCAAATTAGGGATATATGGGTATCAATTAAAAGATAAATTCAAAACAAGATTAACTATAACTTTTTTTTTAAATTATCCTCTTGGGACATGTCAAAAATGCCCTTTAAAAATATTATCCTTCAAGATTCTTAGTTTTGAAGAATCTTAGTTTAATTTAGATTTTTTCGATATCCTTGGGAGAAATCCTGCCGTCCTATTAAAAATTTAAAGATGCAAATTTACTGGATTTGCCCTAAAATATGGGAAACAAATCGAATTTCTCGCATTTCCAAAGTTTCCATGGACGATTAATTCAAGTTATTAACTGAAACTATAACTATAAAAATCGGCACGGGTTATTGCTATTCTACGGCCATAAAACTTCAGATATGTACATATATGCTATTTAGGCTAAAAAGCACAAATACGGAGAGTATGCATATAAAAATGTTGCAAACAATTTTTTTTCCATATATCTGCAACAACGAAACAATTCAAAATTCAAAAAATAAAAACTTTTCGTCTCTAATCCTTGTCTAATCCATTTCCATCCCTTACTAAAGTAAGTTATAAAGATTGCTAAAGCTAAGTACTAAAGATTATACAAGTATTCGACAATTATTAGAGATGTGAGCCACTGAACATTAGTAAGGGTTTTAATTTTTTGAATTTTGAATTGTGCCGTTATTGCAGAGGACCATCGATATATCAATTTTCAAAAATTTACATGTCGTGAATGATACTTCTGCTAATAAGAAAACATTAATGTTACCACCAACTCTGAATGAAAATGAAAAAAGTTCTCACTCGATAGTTTCGATAGTTTAGGTTATGCACCATCGATAGTATCGTTTCGTTTTTCAATGGGTAATTAAGTTTAGAGTTGCACTCTTATATGAACTTTTTTGCTTTATTTACATACTTACATACATATGTAAATATCTAAACGAAAAAAGCCTTTGCACCAATAATTTGCAAATAAAAATGATAAATAGAGTAGTGGAAATAGAGACAAAACTAGCAATAGTCATAAATACCATCGATGGCGATTACAACTAACGATAGTGTCGATAATGGCAATAAAAGGCATGAAGTTTCATCGAAGTAATCAAACCTTGTTGTAAACGGTACAAGAACAGCCTTCCGAGGATATATGCTTTAATGTATATAAGAATTTTAGAACAAATTAGTAGCTGCGACAGATAATCTGCATGCTGAAAACTTTTTTTTAATTTGGTGGCACACTCTTGAAACTTTACAGATATGTTGTATTTGTTGCCAACTTCCATTGCCTCTAATATGAACATTCTAACGGGTGATTTTTTTGAGGTTAGGATTTTCATGCATTAGTATTTGACAGATCACGTGGGATTTCAGACATGGTGTCAAAGAGAAAGATGCTCAGTATGCTTTGACATTTCATCATGAATAGACTTACTAACGAGCAACGCTTGCAAATCATTGAATTTTATTACCAAAATCAGTGTTCGGTTCGAAATGTGTTGAATGTGTGAAAAGTTGGCAGAAAATCCGCTTTTTTATCGACAAATTTTGTTCAGCGATGAGGCTCATTTCTGGTTGAATGGCTTCGTAAATAAGCAAAATCATGCGATTTGACGCCTTTAGACTATTTTTTGTGGGGCTACGTCAAGTCTAAAGTCTACAGAAATAAGCCAGCAACTATTCCAGCTTTGGAAGACAACATTTCCGAAGAAATTCGGGCTATTCCGGCCGAAATGCTCGAAAAAGTTGCCCAAAATTGGACTTTCCGAATGGACCACCTAAGACGCAGCCGCGGTCAACATTTAAATGAAATTATCTTCAAAAAGTAAATGTCATGGACCAATCTAACGTTTCAAATAAAGAACCGATGAGATTTTGCAAATTTTATGCGTTTTTTTAAAAAAAAAAGGTATCAAGCTCTTAAAAAATCACCCGTTATTTGAAATCTCTTCCCAAAGTTACTAAAAAAAAAAACAGTTATGATTTTTTCGAGAGGCAATAGCCGTCATCGATTCGCCAACAGTTAGCGAGTGGCGAAACGAACGAACTCAATGAGGTACAACCAAACTCGCTATCGTCTATCCGTGCTAGCTAATTTTGTTGTTGCTTTCACATGCAAAATATTTCGTTAAGCGACCGGAACTCAAACATAGCGAGCGAGAAGTGGCAAATCGATGACGGCTAATGAAAAAATTCGTTATTTCGATGCACGCTCGCTTAAATAAACGTTTTAAGGCTAAAA
This sequence comes from Rhagoletis pomonella, assembly GCF_013731165.1. Taxonomy (NCBI): domain Eukaryota; kingdom Metazoa; phylum Arthropoda; class Insecta; order Diptera; family Tephritidae; genus Rhagoletis; species Rhagoletis pomonella. The sequence goes on along the minus strand of NW_023458565.1, from coordinate 5,059,162 downwards.
CTGTTTTTTTTTTTTATTGCACTTCTTTCTGGAATTCCATTGATTGAAATAAATGCAAGAGGAATGCTTTAGCATGTTTTTTTTCTGACGAAAAAAGGGAGTGGCACTAAAAATAACAGCTCGTAAAATAAGTTTGTAATTTACTAAGCTAGTTTTTCTCTGAGCACAGCTTACTAAATTTTTTTACTTTTATTAGAAAATGTTTACTCGATACGGAGCAGCAATTCTGAGAATGTTTAACATACATAGATAGATAGATGAATGCTGCCAAGCGAGCATTCCGAATTTGTGTAATATTCGAATCAATTTCTCGCTGAGAGTTTATTTTAAAAATATACGATGGAAGAATTTTCAGTCTGTGGGGGTTAAAAATTATTCTAAATGACAACAGAAGATAGCCAAGTGTGGCGTGTGGCAGGTTTCTTACCAAAATCACGCGTGCAACATTACTCCTTTCTAAAATACAATTTTACCTACTCTTTATCGCCTGCGATTGCTTATCATATCAAATTGCTTGTGATATTTCTTTCCGTAGCGCAAAATTCGAATGAAAAAAGTTAGATATCCAATCATTGTGATGATTTAAGCGAGCATTCAACTTACTCAATATGTGTGTATGTATGTATGTATACACATATAGATGAAGTTTCATACAAAACCTTTTTGGCTGCAACTTAATGATTAAGCGTAGCTGTGGCATTTAAACTAAGCGATGTAGACAACTTTTTCTTACTTTGTTTTGTAAACATTAAAACTTTTCTTTGAAAAAAACACTTAATTAAATAAACCGAAAACGCTGGCATTTAATTCTCAAAGTGCTGCGCTGTTTGAGATTTTCATTGGAATTTTTAAATTCGCCATGGCCGCTGACTAAAGCCATTGTATCACGTACATTTGGATGTACATATGTAAGTATAAAGGATCAAATGAAAATTTCTGTGAATTACTCGAAAATAAATGAGCAAAAGCAACAGCGTGTAAACATTTTCATTTCTCTATCTCCGAACATTTGTGTTCATTCTTGTGTTATTTTCTGTTGCTGTTTTTTGCTTTTGGCTGATTAACTCACATCGCGTAGCAAGGACAGCGTATCAGACACCAGCCATTGCAGCAGTCTGCCACCGAAGTGGTGGTGACAACTTTTTGCTATGCAAATTAAAAGTTACGCTCACGTTTTTATTAAAAATGCATGACAAACAAAGTTAACTGGAGAGCAATGTTTTTTTTTTTTATAAATACATACATACATATGTACAAATATAAATATTTAAATATTGATGCACATATTATTCTGTTTAAAATATATTATTTTTTGTAATTTAATTATTTGAGCCAATCTCACGAGTTGTTTTTTTAGTGTCACTCACTTCTTGCGGCAAAAAAAAGGAAAACGCTAAAGCATTCTTCTTGCATTTATTTCAATCAATGTAGTTCTAGAAAGAAGTACAATAAAAATTAAATTAAGTATTTAAACAATTTTAGCCTTAAAACGTTTATTTAGGCAAAAAGTGCACAAATTATTAATTTTTTCATTGTCACTCGAAAAAATCATAATTGTTTTTAAATAATTTTGACAAATCTGTGTCGCACCTATTTTGTAGTTTTTGAAATTTTCCGATTTTTTTAATTTCAATAATTTAAGTTACCTTAAAATGTTAAAATTAGAAGATGAAAATGTTCTCTTTGCCAAAACGAACGAATCTAGTGCAATAAAACCAGTGTCTCACCAAAAGAAAAAATACGTTGAGTAAAAGATGACTATAATTTGAGAAACAAAATTCCTCTTTTACAATTTTACTGGTGCACTCGAAATTCAATCTTAAGTTGTTATATGCATGAAGAAAAAAATATATACTTACATATTTGCATACGGAATACTATGTAAAAATCTTAAATAATATGACTTTTATAAGAATGTAGGTATATACATATGCACTCCGATGTATTAATTAGTGTTAATGAAGTCACGGATGTAAAAAAAAAGTATATCATTATAAAGTACTTTTGCATATACATACTTAGTTGCGAAAGGTTACCACAGGACATCTATATAGTCACGTCGCACAGTGCGGCCAAAACTCGAATAAAAGTTTCTAGATAGGGATTTTTAATTTTTCAGTTGGCTAAAGGGATATGCTGAGCAGCTCAACCCGTATTTTCAGTCGGAATGTGGTCTTCGCCCAAGAGGAAGATTATTGTAGATTCATAAATACAAAGGAAAAAAGTAAGTGCGCCTCGGCAACTCTGGAGAAGTGAAACTTACATTACATATCTAGTTTGTCTCATAACCAATAATTATATGTGCATATACATACATTTGCTTAAGTTTATATTTTATCTTTGTTTTTATCCAGATCCCTACCTCTAGCCTTTTCGTTCTAATTACATTAATGCATGTTATTCTGTTTTCCTTTATCTTTATTTTTATTTTTATACCCCATTTTTCTTATAAAAGTATAGTGTTTCAATTTACCTTGGTCTTCATGTTTGTATCTATCTTTTATATCTTTGATTTTATTCTTTTCTTCATCTACATATTCACTAGAAGGCGTGAGGTACGATGTCGTGATGAAATTCCATGTTATGGATGTTAGGTAATGCGATGCAGCGTGATGTGATTTCATGTGATATCATGTGAAGCGATGTGATAGGATGTCATGTTATGCCAAATGATGGCATATCATGTGATGTTCTGCCGTATGATGTCACATCATGTGTGTCGATAACAGTATCGATAGTAACATCGAAAAAATATCGATAACAAATCCGACAAAATTATGGACAACAAACTCGATACAAAATATCGATAGCAAAATCCTTAAAACGATTGATAACAAAATCGATAAAAATATCGATAACTGAATCGAATCAAATATCGATAACAAACTCTTTAATAATATCAATAAAATTCGATAAAAATTATGGATAACAAAGTCGATAAAAATATCTATAAAAATGTCGATAACAAAATCTATTTAAAATACTGATAACAAAATCGATACACTTATCGATAAAAAAATCGAAAAAAATATCGACAACCACATCTATAAAAAATATCGGTGTTAAAATCGATAAAAAATATCGATTAAAATCGATAAAAATGTCGATAACAAAACAAAATCGATGAAAACATCGATAAAAATAACGATTACAAAATCGATAAAAAATATCGATAACCTCCCTCTCACTATGTATGTACATAAGGGTGGTCCAAAACGGTGAAGTCGGAATTGTAATGCTCTCACCCCCTACGATTGTTCTATATCGAAAAAAGTATACCCCTATTTTTTTATTTTGAAATCAAAAAATATTTAGAGGTCCCCCAAAGCGCTCAAAATTTTCCATGTATTTTTATATGGGAAAAATACATTTTTTCGTAGAAATAAGACTTTCAATAATAATACCCAACAGTTAATTTAACCACTTTTTAATACTAACGATTTTTTATTGGCCGCCCCATTGCATTTTTCGGTTTTGACGGACCTATAAATTATAGTTGCAACGAAAACATGGTTAAATAAACAATTGGGTATTATTACAGGGAATGTCCTCCAGATAAACTGAGTTTTCTGGTAGAAAAATATTAATTTTTAACTATTCTATACCATTTCTACGAAAAGTAGTTTTTTCTCCATATAAAATACATGGAAAATGTTGGTGTGAGAGCATAAAAATTCCGAATTTACTATTTCACATGCATTTTTGGACCCCCCTAATGTACATATATCATTTTCTTTATAATTACGTTTATTTTAATCTTTCTTCCTCTGTCTTCATCTTTACTTTTAGCGGTATCCTCATCCCCATCTTTTTCTTTATATTTATCTTTGTTTTTACCTTTATGTTTATCATTTTCGTCACCTACATATTCCCCTTCGCAAAGTTCCGATATCGATCCGAAAATTGTTGCTAACTGATTACAGAATAGCCCCTCTGATGTTATTAAATTTGGCTTTTATGCAAATTTAACAATTCGCTCACTGATCTCATGCTGTGCATAAATCCGTGTGTACGCTATAGAGCACGGATTCGCTTGAATTTAGATTTCTTTATTGTGCTTTCATTTGTTTCTTTATGCGCATTCATTTGTTTTCTTAATGCCATACATAACAAGCAATTAACATTTGTTCGATATTTGATGCTTTGTTCAACACCGATCGTTTCAATGTCAATACCATAACAAAATATTATCCTTTATTCTATAATAAGTACATACATACATAAACATTAAGCCATGCAATAAAGGCTAATGTACTTATGTACATTTCTCCGTTACTCAACATGAATTGATTTTATTCTCTTGCTTTCTTATAAAGTCAAACGTCTCATTCATACAATACATATCACGACATGGCCAGACAGTGCTCGGTCGGCTGTAAGCGAAAATAGTTTCCGCAACATTTAATACGACAGTCATGGCCATTCATTGACCATGGATCACATTTCATATTGAGTTAAGTAAGTAATTTCCGCAGAATGGAACAAATTGTAGGACGAATATACATACATACATTCATGTATATCAATCATAGGATATATGCACATTAGAGTGGTTCATTTTTGTATGCGGGGAAAAAATGTCACCGTAGAAAACGGGGACACCCCTACGTTTTTTCCTTTTGGTATTTGTAATATCTACACCAAATTTCAATATTTTACTGTAACCAGTACAGGGGGCTCAATGACCTTGACGTGCGCAACAGAATCCCTTTGAAACAGACAAACATACGTATATATTGGTGATTTTTTATAAAATGCTACTGTTTCCATGGCAACTGAAGCCTGTAATATTTTTTCGGCTAATTTGAATTTAAAATGTTTTATGTTGCCTAACCAATTGTTTTGTTAATATATGTACAAAATACTTATAGAGTCAAATATAAACATTTCATGAGCATCCTCTAAATTCATACTTAAAATTGTAAAGTTTTGTGCCAGCATATCTTTCGGCAAGATGAAAAATGTTGGAAGGTGGCCCGAACCCTATCACGGATTGTGTTTTTTACCTCCTTAGTGCTCATACTCACAAATCTTTACTAGGGATGTTTCGAATGTCATATTTTTCACATACGCGAATGCGAATGTGCAAATGCGAATGCGAATGCGAATGTTAGGAATAACACTAAAAAAGCTATAATCAACTTAAGTTATCGTTTTTATTACTAAAAAATTTTGTAAATTATTAGAACATTGAACGAATGCTTTACCTACACAGTGTTTTAATCTAGTAGCCAAAGTTCAAAAGGGGCATATTACATTTCAAGAAAAGTAATTTTGCTGCCTTTTCTACCATGAGGCGATTTCTTAGTTTGTTGTGAAGTTCTACTCTTAAATTGGTACTGGTATCATTAAATATATCGTGAAAATCTTGCCCTTTTAGGAAGGAGTAAAGAGTGGAGCACGGAAGTCCTATTGCTTTACGACATCGGTAAAAAGGATTAAAGGGCGTGTGGGGAGTTATACGCGAAAAAATTTTTAAATTAATTCTATAATTTTTTTTAAAGTCAGTTTAGCTAAATTTTTTGTGATCACCTGGTAACACTGCTATAATTGAATGGGCTATACAAATGCATACTCAAAAATTTTGTGAATAAAAAATGTTAAACTTTGACGAAACTTTGCTGATATTTTACAAAATTTTATTTAACTTGCTCATCCCGCGGAAAATTCTAATTGATTTCATTTTATAGTTCTTGTGCGTAGTTTCAAGAGTTGGATTAATGTATATGGTTTTTGTTAAATAATCAACTATATTTTTTATAAAAAATGCACTATTTGTGCATTAGGCCGTACCAGAAAAATAAGTTCGTCGCGCACCTTCGAATTTGATTTTTGCAAAGCACTCTCGAATTTTTTATTTTATTTTTTTGCAAAACTTATATATTTTGTATCAAATTCTGTCTCGAGACCTTTTTGTTACAAAGTTGATTGACCTCAAGTACCCCATTATAGTACTTACCCACCAGATCCCAGTTCTTATTACCCTAACGTACCACCCTAATGTCAGTAAATTAAAGCTCACCGAAAATCACTAAACTTTTCCTAAGGAAGTATTTCGTTTATTCCAGTAAAATAATAAAAAAAAAATGTTTTATTGCCGAATCTAGGAAAATACTTTAAACTTTGGGGGATACGGTGAACTACTAAATATGTTTGGTTTGTTTCATTTGATGTCGAAATTTACAAAACATTGTTGAAAAAACGATCTTTGCTTACGGTTCAAACATCAGCCAGGGGAATAGATAACATCGGAAGGTATAAATACATACTACATTATTCTGTTGCTATCCTACTAGGAATGTTAGTCCCGGGATCCCGTTCGCGAAAATATCGAGATTCTTGGAAAATAACACCAGTATTTTCGGTATTGTAATTTGCACTGATGGCAATAATAGAAACTCATTTACCAGTATTAGCTATATATATATTTTTTTTTGTTTAATAATTAATATTTTTTTTTTATAAATGTCTAGCTCAGTATACATATAAAACCGCACGATAGTAAATTTTAAACACAAATATAGTGAAAGTGCGTTTTTCGTTTTCACTCTGACGTCAGTAATTCAAAAATAATTTAAAAAATTCATAGAAATGTGCTTAGAGAAGAAGTATGGGTATCAAATTAAAAAGAGAGAATCCTGTAGAATCTAAACAGACTCAGGTTTGAAAATGTCCTTTAAAATTTTATTTTATTATATTTTATTATATTTTATTATATTTTAAATTTCTTAAATAATTTTTGGAATTAGTCATATCTTTGAAATTACAAAGTCCTGTAAACTAAATCCTGACGCCAGAGAGAAAAAATAAAAACGCCACTTTAAATAAAAAAGTAGGTTTCAAACCCATTTATTTCTTATTTATTTTATGGTAGGAGAGCTTCTCAAACAATATAGAAGGAATTTTTTCGATTTAAGTTATTGAAAAGTAATGAATATCTTAATCCCGGGACTAATCCGGGTATTCCGGGATTGTGTTAACGACATCCCGAAAATCTCGGGATCGGAAAAAGCTGAAAAATTAACAGCCCTAGTACAAACTAAATACACTATTCTAAATACATGCATATATTTGAACACTTGAAAAGCCAAAGTGCTCACAATGATGACAGAAATTATAACTAAAATACTTAAACAAAACAACAATTGATTAAATTGAACAAATATTTGTAGAAATTTTGTGATAATATCAAAGCTTCTTGTTTAGTGTGCGAGAAAGTCGCCACAATTGTAATCATTTTATCTCCATTTAAGTACTTTCTTAAGCATTTACAGCTCAGCAAAATTACAAATTTACAAAATGTATACGTAATTGCATTATAAACACTTTTGCTGTTAACTTTGAACACTTATCACAATTAAATCCTAAGTCATTAAATTGAGATCAAAGGAAAGTTTTGCTAGCGTACTTGTGTGAGCAATTAATTTTGTAATATTGTAAATTTTGATGATTTTAGTTTAAATACGACAACTTGCTACGAGTCAGTTTGTTCAAATATTTTGCGGAATTTAGCAAGGAATACCTATTTACATATGTACTTATACATTCGCTGTGCTATGCAATGAGGAGTGGTCGTTCTTCTGTATATTTATATAGGTGGTTACAATCACAAGATTATGCTCAATTCCGACTACTACGTCCCCGTTCGCGCAGCCCACTTCGACTTTTGAGTTACGGCTATAAGAAATTTAGCTTTGGTGGGGTCATTCAAACTTTTTCGGCTTAGGTGCTCAACGTTTGCTCGCCAGTAGGTACAACTCTAACTGTAAAAAAAAATAACCATTATTTTGTGACAAAAAAATAAACCTCAGTAAATAACCATTAAAAAGTAATTTAAAAAAAAAGTTATAACCGTTTCGGAAGTAACGGAGACCCTAGTACGTATATATGAAAATTTTAGGCGTTAAGCAGTTTCCTCGAATGAGTATTAGGTACACATTTATTTATAATTTTAGCGTTCAACTAAAATCCTACAACGTCCATATCTCCACTTTCCATTTCACATCACTCATACGCCATGTACACCGCGTGCTGTACAATGTACACGTAAATCTTGAATAACATTCGGAGGAGTAAATTAAAAAAAAAAAATATAAATAGCAGAGCTTTTTTGTAGAGCTTTAAATTTTTTATTGAAATATACATATGTACATATATCGATCATAGCTGTATCCATGATAAAAATATAGTAAGGTAGAACCGCTGAGAGTCACTTTTAAAATTCTTGACGTTTCCAAACAATTTAATTTTTAAATTTACTCACAAACTCACACACACATTTTCATTTTCAATCTCAAGCAACAACAATTTCGAACAATTTCAATTTTTTGTTTTCATTTTTATATGATTTTAAAATGTTGGCAAACTTCAAAAAAAAATCATGGCCGACAAATTGAGAGAACGGTTATACCTTGCTATGTTTTTATCATGGCTGTATCTTTATTTGCTTCAGAGAAAACAAAATAAATGCTTAATTCCAAAAAATTATATATAAGTAAATTAAATCGGAAACGTGGATGTTTTTTTTTTATTGGATATTGGATTTATTTTACTTACCTGTAGAAGCTACTTTAAGCATAAAAATGAAAAACACGAAAAATACTTAATGCTGTCAAACATCGTTTTCTCGATAGAAAAAAAGGTAAACAAAAAGCCTATCAAAGTGGGTTTTGAAACAGCTTTTAGTAGGAAAAAAGCTTTTCAATGGAAATCTTGGCTGTAATGCAATTGCTGATGCACCCAGTATTGCCGTTTTGGTAGAACTCCAACAAAACTGGTAGATTTTATTTTAAATTGTCTGATTTAGTATTATGGTCGAATTTTTTTCATTGTGGACGAGTCTTCAAAGTTTTGCTCGATTTTTTTTTTTTATAAAAATCACTCAGATTAGGCAAGACTGCATATAAAAGCTGCCAAATGTTTATTACAAGGAAGAAATTGGTATGTTTCTTTATACAAAGAAATCTATTAGAGTGTGTAAAGACATATAGGCACGGAAAAAACTCCTTCCGGCGGGAAAATTTTTAAATGTGTTCACTTTAGTAGTTTTTTCCAGTCGAATATTTTTTCCCACACATCGCTCATTTGCTGCATGACTTTCATATATATAAAAAAAAAAAATGCGAAAGCGTATGCAAAGTGTAAACTTTGAAGCCGTTTTTCTTGAGTTTTTGATATTCTGAACTATAATACTCTTGCAGCAAAGGTAATGAAATGAAATGTACTTCTCATGAAAAACCGTTCATATATCGAGAGGCATGACGAAAATTGGAGTAGAATCTAATGCATGTATGTATATATAAAGATGTATGTATATTTGAGTTAGGCTTTCTAATAACAAAGCTTTGGAAATTTTCCAACGGAATTTAAGTTAAGTCTTAATTTATATCATCTGGAAAAGTTATGCGCACTAACCGATAATAAAATATGTTAATATAAATTTCAATGAAAAATAACTAAATTTATGTATATGTATGTATGTACATAAGTGCATGTTGTGGCACATTGGAACTTCATATTTTATCTGCAATTTTGCTACAAGAGTAATGCATATTGTAAAGCACACAATGTAATTTTAATAATTTTAGTAATATTTAATAAAAATAAATTAAATTTTCAGAGGTCACTGAAAAGCAAAATATTCGATATTTTCAATAAGTTCAACTACACTGAAAAGTTCATTTGTTTTATTCACTAAAAATTTGAATATGGCTGAATGTGCGTAGTACACATTTACATATGAATGTTTGTACAGTGACGGATTTGCCTTAAGGCTCAGTAGGCCGAGGCCTAAGGGGGCCGGATATTAGGAGCGGCCAATATGTCCAAAACTATGGTGGTGGTAACAAGCCACGTACGACCTTAAGCGAATACGTAGAAACTCACTATAACGACAATTAACCCTTAATTGCGATAATTCCAAATATAATGGACGAAATTAACTAATATTTCAGAAAGAAAATAGTCCGATGCATTTCCAAGCTTGGGAGGGAAAAAGTGAAAGTTTCGAAAGTGTACTTGCGTTTCGTTCAACTGGCCACGTGCTTTGCGTAAGTTTATTGTTCTCTGTTATAAATACTGTCAAATATGTATACACTTGTGGTCAACTAATTAGGTTAGTGATATTTTGACCAAGTTTGGCTATTTTTCTTTTGTTTAGATATATTTTTAATCTTAAATTTGTATGTAGTTATATTTATTATTATATAAAATAAGCGTCATTTATGTAAATGCACAATTCAAACTTTGTACAAAAATTATAATAAACAAGTAAGAAAGTCTAAGTTCGGGCGGAGCCGAACATTAAATACCCGGCGCAAATATTAAATATATGTTTTTTCACCCTTCCGAAACCTTCCGCTAGATGGTAAGCCGAGGTGTATCAATTTTGAGTAAATTAGCGTCCTTCAATTTCGAAATATTGAAGTTTCAAGCATTTCTTAAATTTACCGTTATATGAGAATCGGCCGTTATTTTAGTCCGATTTCAATAATTTTCAAAGTTTTGCTTACACGTGGCAAGTACAATAACCATACCGAGTTTGGTACAAATTGGTAGAACGGTTACCGATATACTTATATGTGATCATAAGTGGGCGGTGCTACGCCCATTTTCCAAAATTTTACCATAAACGTATTTCTTGGTAAAGAATTGTTGCAAGCATCAATTTTGAATAAATTAGCTTCAATATTTAATGATTTATCGAAGATTTTGTATTTCTCTAAATTACCGTTATATGGGATGTGGGCGTGGTTATTGTCCGATTTTAAAAAGTTTCGGCGGTTTTTTATGCTGTACCAAGGCCAACAACTGTGCCAAGTTTGGAAGAAATTGGTGCAGCGGTTACCAAGATATACACATGTAACTATAAGTGGGCGTGGCTACGCCCATTTTCCAAAAATTTATAATATTCTTATTTTTCGTCTAAAACTTATTATAAATATCAATTTTGAGTGAATAATCTCCAGTAGTTACTAAAATATCGCAGTTTTCGTATTTCTGAAAATTACCGTTATATGGGAAGTAGGCGTGGTTATTGAGCGATTTTAAAAATTTTCGGCCATTTAGTATGATATGCGAAGGCCAACAACTGTGCCAAGTTTGGAAGAAATTGGTGCAGCGGTTACCAAGATATACGCATGTAACCATAAGTGGGCGTGGCTACGCCCATTTTCCAAAAATCTATAATATTCTTATTTTTCGTCTAAAACTCATTGTAAATATCAATTTTGAGTGAATTATCTTTAGTAGTTACTAAAATATCGCAGTTTTCGTATTTCTGGAAATTACCGTTATATGGGAAGTGGGCGTGGTTAAAGTCCGATTTCGCCCATTTTCAATACCAACCTACCTTGGATTAAGGGAAACCTACATACCAAATTTCGTTGAGATATCTCAATTTTTGCTCGAGTTATCGTGTACACGGACAGACGGACAGACGGACAGACGGACAGACGGACGGACAGACAGACATGGCTTAATCGATTTCTTTTTTCATCCTGATCATTTATGTATACATTTGTCTATATCTATCTCGATTCGTTTTGGCTGTTACAAACAACCGTTATGTGAACAAAATTAATATACCCTTGTGCACAAGTGCGCTCGGGTATAAAAATAAAAGATATACGAATTTCCCCTTAAAAGTGTTTGTGTGTTGTTTGATACCCGTATTGTAATATTTCATTTATTTTATCCAATTTACTTACAATTTTCCAAACAGGCGGCAGCCTTCCTCAAAAATATTTTCGGTAGTAAACTTTCCTAAACCTCTTCAGTTCGATAGCCATGTTGCAATATTCAATTAATCTTGCCAATTTAATTGAATTAAAATTTTCAAACAGATGGCAACCTTCAACAAAAATATTTTCGGCGTAGATCTTCTTTTCGCAGCCATATTGCAAGTTTATTTTCTCTTATCAATTTACTTGAACTGCAATTTTCAAACAGGTGGCCACCCTGTAATTTTTTCCCCTCTATATTTTAAGTTAGACCTTTAGCAATGCATTGGTGAAAACTGCATTAAACTGCATGCATTAGTTTTCGAGTGATGCGCGTACAAACATACAGACAGACACTCAGACAGACTGACAGGCAGACAAAAATTCTAAAAGCTGGTGATTTGGCTTCTATTGCTCTAATAAAGACGCACGCTATTAATTTTTCTTGAATATCTATAATGTACGTATGTACAGACATCGGCCTGTTACAATTTTGTTAGATGTATATATAGATAAGGTATGCAGTTTTAAGTCTCATTAAATTTTAGTAGGGTAAAGTGCAAGTCTCAAGTGCCCAAGAATTCGCCTTGATTTTTGATATATTTTTTTTTTTGTGGACGATGCTATGCATTTTCTTCCATATAAAAGAAATTTCGAACAAGCTTTATATGGAAGAAAATGCACAACAGCGTTAGAAAATAAAATTATTGAACATGAACGCGATTTTCTAGCCATTTTTGTATGGGGGCAACATGTTACTAACTTTGTTAGCTAACTAAAAATGTAAAATCATGTATGTATATATGCTGCTGATGAAAGTTGCATTGCCGTGTATTGGTAATTGAACTCATTCCATATCTATCCACGTATCCACGACATACATTAATACGGATAGGATGTCAGTCAGTATAAGCGGTTAAGACTGCAAATCCATACCTGTGTGTGTATGTATGTAAGTATATGCATATATGTATGTATAACTCTAATTAATTTGCAACCTGCTTCTCTGAATTGTTTGTTCACTAAGCAATATCAATTACGAAAGTGCTTCAAAAATTTCGAATCTCTGCAGAATGTAAAACTAAATAAGTACATTGTACATACGTATATGAGTACATGGTTGATTGGTTGGTAATTTTGCAATTTAGCATTTAGCAGTTATGGTTAACTTATTTAATGAACGTGGCAGAAGAGGAAATTATGTACATATTTCTGATAATAATCACCTTGCCAACTAGCGATCAACATCGAGAGAAAAATATTTCTTTACAGTACAATTTACTGGAAGTAAGAGCTTAGAAAATGTACTGAACATAATACACACACTTGGAAAAGAGCAAGCTACATAAATGTATATGTACCTCTCTTAACACAAAATTTGGTAACTATAAGTCATGTAACTATAACCAAATCATAGATGGAGAGAAAAATACTTAGTTAATGAAACTAAACACTTTTCTTAGTACTATATCAATCAGCTGCAGATAATGTGCATCCATTTTTATTCTCCGCAACCAATTGCCTCCGAAAAATTAATTTATTTCTACTTATTTATTTATTTATTTATTTATTTGATGTATAATCACCCAGCAGCCTCATTGAGAGAAAACAAAAAATTACTTACACTTTTGATACGTATCTTTGCAAATAATTCATAATTATTTCGTTGAAAAATCATCTAACTCTGTGCAACTATTTCAGCATGAAAAGACACCTACAAAAGAAACATACTGACTTTGAAGTGCTTTAAACCAAATGCAATTTAAAATAGTTGAAATCAAATGCAGAGTCGGATGATTGACTGATGCCTAAGACATCGCCATGTTAAAGTAAACAAGATCAAGCAAGAACATCAGATCTTCAACTAGTTGCGGTGGGTAAAAACTGGTTGCACATAGATATTTAAACTAGTTTCTTTCCATACTGGGAAATGTTGTCGTCCAGTTCAAGCCCGGTAGTGTTATCTGCGTATATTTTTTCAGATAAATAAAATTGTATATTGCTGCGGAAAAATTCCATTTTGCAGTATCTCCTCAAAAAAAACATTTTTTTCTGTGAAAGTATTAGTTATTTCTTGAAACAGTTTTCCAATTAAATAAAGAAAAAAAAAATTCAACAAAGTTACACAACGAAAGTTTTCTAGTTTGAAGTGCCTACAAAATACCGTTGATTTTGAAATGTTTTTTTTTTTTTTCTGAGGGCGCACTGGGGGGTAATTGATGTCGATATTGGAAATTAATTCAAAACATGAATTTTGCAGTACAAAGAAGTTTATTAGTTTATTTAGAATATTTGCCCAAAAATTTACCGTTTTCCTGCAATATTCTCTTAATGTCGTAGTTTTTTCCTCTTTATGTGCGCAAAGTGATAAATGTGATTTAATACTTCATATTTCTAAGTTTCCTTTAAAGTTAAATAAAAAACGGCAATGGAAACTTATGGAAAGTGATCTTATTTTTGTTTTACTATGGTTCTAAGTATTTTATTTTATTTTTTGTAGAAAGGATTAAACACAAGGGGTTTTGGACTATATACGTAGACATATAGTTGCGAAGTAGGTGGGAGCAAGCAAAAATATTTTCAGTTACATATAAATATATATATATTTTTTTGTATTTATACAATTTAACACAATTAAACCACGTTGCCTATCGATAAATTGAATATTACGAAAATTGAATATTCTGCCAGTTTTTATTACCCTCCTAATCGTCTTTGTTTACTTTCACTTGAGAAATGCCATAGCCGCCGGGAATGCACAATTTTGTATTCTATCAATCTTGGTAATGTATGTATCACTTGCTTATTAAATATGTAAAAATATTATGTAGGAAAATATGTTTACTGCAGTATGGAAGTTATTTTGAATAAAGCAGTTTACACAATCCATGATGCAGCTGTTTGGAACAAGTCAATATTTATGCTTCTTGTTTATTTTAGGTGAAGCAAATATGTGGAAGCTGCCAACGCTTTCGACCTCGTTTGCACACGTGAATGTTACAGGACCATGTGCAGGGATCCTTGTTGCCAATGTGTCAACAAAAACTAAGGGCAACGCATTGCTGGAACAACATGAACTTGCATGTGCATTAGGATGGTCCCGAATAAACAGGAAAATCAACTTTTTGGAATTTTCCCGCTGCCACTCCGCAGAACTGAAGAATATTGAAAAAAAGATGACGTGTTTTTCTTATGTTTAAATTGGTTAATATTTAACTGTGTCCCGGGGGAAATGGGGAAAATTATATTTTCGTAGAACTGCTATAAATTCGTTAAAAATAAATGTACGAATGTATATTAAAAAATATTTGGCAAACATCAAAGCCCCAGCGCATAGTGGTGCAAGCGCGAAATTTATCATTCAAAAAGGTTTACAGCATACAATTTTTGAAGGATTATTAAAAGAGGTTTAAGGAACTTCCTTTTAAAATTTAATTTATTTTTATATCCTTTTTTTTAGCAAATTTTGAAGAAAACCCTCTTTGCAAATAAAGTACCTATTTTTTTTATTAAAAATTACCATCATTGAGGAAAATTACAAATAAATTTTCGTTTCGAATGTTCACCATGAAAATGGGAATATTTTGGAAAAGGCGTAGCCTCATCGGATAGCCGGTACAAAAATCATTAGAAAACATATTTTACGAACTATTTCTCCATTTTCTGTCTGCTTCTCAGCTAGTCGAAAAGTAGTTTGTTTTTCACCGCTTAGCGTGCCTCCGCCACCAAGTTCACCAGCCTTATCAAATTCCAGTAAAATCTGATCATGATTACTACTACTTTTTATTGCGTGACTCTTCACATGGTCATAAAACGAATTAAAATAAGTATTTTCATAACCTATGCTCTTGAAACATATTAGTTAGTTATATGTACCGCTCATAAAAAACATAGTCAATTTCCATTTTATGACCATCTCGGGAAATAGGGATTTTTACCGCTCCCAGACCACTGTGTGGCGGCACGGTTAAGTATTAACCGATTTCAAAATAAAAAATACAGGTCTCCTTATTTTCGATATTCGTCAAATCTAGGGGATTTTGGAAGCTTATCTTATTTATTATTTTTTTTAAGATTTTATTGTTTTAAAAAGAAAAATATATTTTTCTTAATTTCATAAAATTTTTAAGTACTATTTTCTTATTTTTTGATAAAATTTTTTTCTTTTCTAATTTATTTATTTTTAGTTTTTATATTTTATTGCTTTAAAAAGAAAAATAATATTTTTTTATTTCATTTAATATTTAAAAATATTTTTTTTTTATTAATATTTGCTTAGTGTTCATTTTATTTATTTATTTTTAATTTTATTTCTTTTTTTATTTGTTAGAGTTTTAAAAAGGAAATATATTTATTATATATTTTTTTTACTTAAAAAAAAGTTATTGCTAAAAGGCGAACGCTTAGACCGTTAAGATCGTTAGCAGATCTTCCAATCAGCCATTCGAAACCCAGTAAAGGGTTTTCAAGAAAGACTGTGGTGAGTTGAAAGACAGTTGCCAAAATTGGCCTCTTAGTTTTAGCTGTGGTATCACCACAACGTATATGGAGTAAAGTAATTGCACTTAAACTAAATACATAGGTATGAGATCCGCTACACTTTAACTTTAGATGCGACTAGTACCTAGAAAATATGCTAATTTGTGATTGAATATGGCCTTTTTGTTTTTCAAAGTATTCACCATGGCAATCAACGAACTTCTGCATTCACTCAAAGCATTTGTTATAGTACACATTTTACTTTAAGCATCTGCTTCTTCTTATTTGGCATTACAACCGAACTTTATGAAGTTATGCCAGCTGGTTGTCCTAAGTTTAGACAGTACTTTCTGCGCTTGGTTCTTCCATTGTTTTTGTGGGCGCTTTTGCTCCACACATGAGTGGCGAGTCGAGGGACCTTTTCACCGAAGCATCATTGTCATCCCGCACACAACAACATGTCGCAGCCAGCAAAATCGTTGTACTTGTTTGCTTTTAATTATGTACATACGTATGTCATATATGTATATGTGCATACCATTCCATCTTCTTCGCTTTTATGCAGGCGCAAAACAAAGCAAGAACGGTCCTGTCAGAAAGCAGCAATTTTGCATGAGGTGGTTGTTGTTAGTTTGGAGAGCTTTGTAGAGTTTTTTTATTCTCGTTCGGATTTATTTGCCGGAGTCAAAGCATTACAAAGTGCTGACTTTAGCAGTAAAGTTTTCACGCCCTACAGATTTTTAACTTTCCTTAGTAGTGAAAAAAAATGTAGTTATTTCTTTATGTAGATTTTTTCTAATTTTTCCTACAGAATTTAAATTTTCTTTGAATTCCTCGTGAAGAAAAACCAGTACCGTAAAGGGCTGTTTTAGGAAACCACATTCTACACTGTCCGACTGGGCATATGCGCTTACATATATACAAGTATTTGCCATTTATGCTTGCATCTACTTGTACATACCCTGCAGGGAGTAATGTTAAATAGCTTATACCTAACTTTAATCTTTTTACGCGAACGCTGGAGCTAACTATTAACTGTATATTTTGTTCGAAAAAAGCTAACTATATTTGTGGGGCGATGACCGCAAAAATATATCTCTGAATTACATGCCAACTAACTTTTTACTAACTACTCTTGGACATAAAATATCAATAAAAATATTTTGTTTGTTTATTTATTATTTTTTTTACATTATTATTATACCTTTCATGAGCACGAAATGGTATTATAACTTTGGTCCGATGTTTGTAAGTACCAGAATATCGATCACACAGCAGTGAAAATCAATTAGATTAGTGCTATATAAGGTATATCTACCTAGATATGATTTTTCATATATGTATCTACTCTATCTATGCATGCTCTGAATCCTTATATAATTTTTTTCAAATGCAGTAATCTGTTTAAGTAAAATTTTCAGATGCTCATGAAAGGTATGAAGCCTTCGGCATAGCCGAAGACAGCGCTGCTCTTACTTGTTATTTATTTAATTTATATTCAACATTGCATATTTGTTTACATAAATGGAATTCCGTCAGACATAATGTAAAAATACTAATATAAAATTTCGAACTTCATTTTATTTGTCCAGAATTTTAAAAAGAATTTGTGAAGTGCCGAAAAAAAATGTATTCAAAGTAGTTTTTTTTGAGAACTCATTTTAAGTTGATTTTGTCGAAGCTAATTGAATGTGAGTTATTTATCGAAATCCCGCCAAATATGTAGGTTATTTTTAACCATTGATAATTTTTCACTGCAGGGTACATATGTTGCTCATACGCCCAGGCATACATACACCTTGAATAATACCATAGGTAAATACTTATATATATGCATACCTACATTGTATTAACATACTTCCCGGAGATTGTATGCAAATATGTACATATGTATGTATATCAACATACGGATATAAACTATGAATATTTTCGTTGATGGAAATTCAATATACTTGTTCCTTGCATAATGATTACAATAGAGCGCTCATACATTTATGTAAATATGTACGATTGCATATTTTGAATGCAGAAAGACTTTTACGGAACTAAGATGAGCACTATTTTAATTAAATACTATGCCTTTAAAGTATGTGAGCAATGAAATATGAAGGATCACAGTTGAACGCTTAGCAACGTTATATGTATGTATGTACACACTTTCTCAGAATGAGATTCACTTGAAATAAACAAATTAAGGGAGTATGAGTGACATATTACACAGCAGAATACGTTAATATACATATACATACATAGGTATATCCGTTTTTATAAGTAAAACTTTGTTCGCATAACTGTTGTTTGTAACAGCCTAAAGGAATCGAGACAGATATAGACATCTATTTGGCCGTTAACCAAAGTGGGTGGGTATTGAAAAGGGTGAAATCGCACGGTAACTAAGCCCACGTCCTCTATGACGATATTTTCGGAAAATGATAAAACTACGATATTTCGGTAAATACTTGATCAAAATTGTTGAAAATGGGTACGTGAAGTAGAATTTTGGCATCAGTAAATAAGACAATTATTAAATTTTTGGGAAATGGGCATGGACCAACTTATCTAAGTAGCCACTTCACCAACCCCCACAAAAGTGGGTTTGAATATTGCTTAGAGTCTAGCAAAAAATCAGTTGAAAGTTTTTTAAATCTTGCATTAACCACACCCACTTCCCGGATAACGGCTGCCAAAAATCAGTAATTCACTCAAAATCAGCATTTTCAATACGCTCTTAGCAATAAATGACATTATTGAAAGTTTTGTGGAAATGGGCGTGGCACCGCGCTACAATGTGGGTGCAAAAAGTAGAAGAAGTTGCCGCAGATCAAGAAAATTCAGGACAAAGGATTTGCAGGTATATATTGAGAAACATTTTTAATTTGTGGAAAATCGGATGAAGGACATGGCTACCTCTTTGAGTATTTAAGAAATATTTGAATATCTTAAAAGTTGGTCTACTGCTTCGCCCACCCATCCCCATCTTTATACTATATATAAAACGTATGTTTATATAGAAAAGTTTTACCAATTTTGATATAACTTGGTATACTCTCGTGTTTTAAAATCATTTTGCTGCCACACCTAAGCCTAATAACACAATTTTATAATTTTTAAATGTCTAAATATATCTCTATGGGCAAATCTAACAAGTTTTTTTTTAAGTGTAACTCCATTCTCTTGATAGAAAAAAAAACAGCTAAAGCATTCTTTTTGCATTTATTTCAATCATAGGAGTTCCAGAAAGAAGTACAATAAAAAATAAGTAAATCAAGTATTTGGAAAATTTTAACCTTAAAACGTTTATTTAGGCCGAAATTACAAATTTTTTCACTGTTACTCGAAAAAATTATTTTTTTTTATATAGCTTTGGGAAGTTTTCAAATAGAATGTTCATGTTGGTGGCAATTAAAGCCTTCAACATACCTCTAAAGTTTCAAGTTTCCACGAAATTAAAAAAAATGGCAGCATGAAAATGCTCTTTTTGCCAAGGCGAAACAATCTAGAGTAATAAAACTAGTGTGCCACCAAAAATTACATTATTTGCGAAACAAAAATCCCAATTTAAAAATTTTCATTGACACACTCGATATTAATTTTAAAATAGGTGTATACATGAAGAATTTTATACATGTACCTATGCGTAAATCTCTGGAACCGTGTGCTCTTGTGTCACTCACCTTTAAATTAATTTTATTAATATAATCTTACTTTTTATAAAAAACGTGCGCCGTTTTGATAACAAATCTGACAAGTTCTTGTAACTTATTTTTTTTTTTTATTTTAATAATGTCTTTTTAATTTTCATAAAGAATCAAAGTAATTAAAATAACAATTTTTACGTGTCACTTTGGGTACCTTTTGTACACTTTTGGAGTATAACTTTTTCAGCGCAAAACGGAGACGTTCAAATAGTAAATGTAATATTGAGAAATGCATTAGGGGTTGAGAAAAATATGTGCTCCTCATTGGAAATAAACTGTAACAATTTGAAATCTGTCACTCGTAATTATCAAAAAGGTTATATTTTAAGTTCTTTTCCATTTTGCTCTTTCAGCGATTACTAAATTGTTCTAATTTGTTTATATGCATATTAATTACACATTAGAAAACAAAAAAAGACCTTTTACAGTTGTGTGCCTTTTACAATATTGAAAATATAACAAATATTGTCTGAGTAGGTATTTGCGTTAATGGTTTCGAATTTCTCATTTTTTTTATAGCACACTGACAGACTACAACATAAGAGGTTGGCATTAAGCGTGACCGTTAGACAACATTCTTCATAAAGTTCGTTGAAAATGCTAAATACATAAAATATTTTTTGTCTAAAATACGGCCATGAATATATATGTGTGTATGTAAAGGATTTTCCGATCTTTGGGCAGTGCGGTTAACGAATTTTTAAATATAAACTCAAAAATTATATTCTTCACCAATCTGTACCAAATTTGAGATACTTATTGCGCCCGACCTTCTTAAATATTTTCTTGAAAAATTTTGAAATCGGGCAAAACCTTGCTCTCTAGAAGAATCGCTAACATTGAGTTTTCAACAACTATCGTTTTTTATCTATAACTCTTAAAGCACTTGAGAAAAATGAATCACACAATAATTGAATGTTTCCTCAATGCATCTCAAACAATTTGATGTATAATTTATTTTTGTGCGTTCAATTTAAAAATTTACGTTTTTTTATCGTTGAATCGCAAGGTTCCGGAGATTTGCCCATGTATATGCATCAAGAAAACTGTAGAAAAATATTCCACGCAAATATTTAATAATTTTTAAATAATATGACTTTTAAGTTAAGGCGCGCAAGTAAACAAATGTCTTCGCTGACTTTGTATGGTGCCACGGGGCGTATACGTTACATACACAAATACATATGGGTATATGAGCACGAGTGGTTATTTTTACTTTTTATACCCGAGCGCACTTGTGCACAAGGGTATTATAACTTTGTTCACATAACGGTTGTTTGTAATGATCAGAATGAAAAGAGAAATCGATTGAGCGGTGACTGCCTGTCCGTCCGTCCGTCCGTCTGTGCACACGATAACTTGAGTAAAAATTGAGGTATCTTGACGAAACTTGGTACAAACTTGGGAAAATGGGAAAAATCGGACAATAACCACGCCATATAACGGCAATTTCCAGAAATACGAAAACTGCGATATTTTAGTAACTACTGAAGATTATTCACTCAAAATTGAATTGAAGTTTTAGACGACAAATAAGAATATTATAAATTTTTGGGAAATGGGCGTAGCCACTCCCACTTATGGTTACATGTGTATATCTTGGTAACCGCTGCACCAATTTCTTCCAAACTTGACACAGTTGTTGGCTTTGGTACAACATACTGACAATAACCACGCCCACATCCAATATAACGGTAATTTAGAGAAATACGAAATCAGTAAATATTGAAGCTAATTTATCAAGATTGATGCTTGCAACAATTCTTTACCAAGAAATACGCTTATGATAAAATTTTAGAAAATGGGCATGGCACCGCCCACTTATGATCACATATATGTATATCGGTATCCGTTCTACCAATTTGTACCAACCTCGGTATTTTTATTGTGCTTGCCACATAAAAGCAAACCGCTGAAAATTATTGAAATCGGACTAAAATTACGGCCGCTTTTCATATAACGGTAAATTTCAGAAATGCTTGAAACTGCAATATTTCGAAATTAAAGGACGCTAATTTACTAAAAATTGATACACCCCAGGCTTACCATGTGGCGGTAGCTTTCGGGAAGGTGAAAAATATATATTTAATACTTGCGCCGGGTATTTATTGTTCGGCTCCGCCCGAACTTAGACTTTCTTACCTGTTTTAACGGAAGTTTGGATCCAAATATGTATATACATATTAATGAAAAAATATTGTTCGAAAAGGCCCGACAAGTAAACAAAAATACTGTCAGTTAGAGACCTTAATCCAAAAAAAAAATTATCACAGCAATTGCACGTGCTAATTGACATACATCAAAGGATAAGTAAAGGTGGAGATTTTGATGGCTGCTCATTCATAGATTTGTTAGCTAGCTTGAGAAAAAAATATGGGGCAACCCATGTCACTCGGCTATTTTTGATTTGGATAAAGTTTGGTCAGGACTTTTCATCGTATCATATTTATAAAGAAACTTTGCCAAAGCAGAAAAATTATTTTTTTTTTTCGAAAATTATGCAAAACTCTAAATTTCATAAAATCTAGTATTTTGCAGGTTTTATTTCTTGAATACATCGAAAACAATTATAGTTAGAAAAGTTTATCTGGGTTTGTTTTAAAGGTGACATTTATGTAATAAATAAAATTTTAAACAATGTTGAAAAAAAAATTAAAGCTATAACTCTTAACAATTTTTGGTGAAATATTTATTTATTTTTCTTAAAAGATCCTGAAATTTTCAAGAATGCGTTTTTTGAAGATATGAGTTTTTAAAATATGAAATTTTTTTCCCCATAACTATATATGTATATATGGAGTTATGTATAACAATTTTTATTTAAAATAAATTTATTTTTAATTTAGAATTTGCAATATTTTTTTTCATAGTTAAAAAATCGAAAAATAAAATATTTAGAGAATTTTAAAATTAAAAAAAATGTTTAAGGCTAAAACTCTTAACAATTTTTGGTAAAATATTTTTTTAAATGCCTTCAAAAATGTGCTGTTTTAAAGGTATGAATTTTCGAACTTTGTATTTTTTCCCCAATCTCTTTATACAAACATATGTTAAAATTTTTTTTTCTTTAATTTAAATTTATTTCACGTTTAGAATTTGCATTTTTTTCATACTTCAAAAATTCGCATCTTTAAAAAACACCTTCTAAATTTCATGATTTTTAAGATAGTTGAACCAAAAAACATATAAGCTTTTGCTTTTGCTTTGAAATTTTTAAATATATTTTTTTAGGGATTTTGGTTTATACCATGATAAAAATCTAGTAAAGTAGAACCGCAGAGGCATTTTTAAAGTTCTTGACATTTCCAAGCAATTTAATTTTAAAATTTACTCACAAACTCACACACACATTTTCATTTTCAATTTCTAGCAAAAAAATTTTTGAACAATTTAGTTTACTTTTTTTTCCATTTTATATGATTTTATAACGCTGGCAAGCTTAAAAGAAATCATGGCCGACGGATTGAGAGAACCTTACTATGTTTTTAATAAAATAAAAACTTTTTATTCTGAAATTTTAATTTTTCGATGTTTTTTTACTTTTTCCTTTAACAGAACTTCGTTATAAGGCAAAAGAAAAATTAAGACCAAAATTCATCCAAATCAAAAATGGCCCATTCCTACCATTGTTTGATTTGATATGGATTGTTCGAGGCAAATACATATTTAAGTATGTATGTGTGTACATATAAAGAGATTTATTGTAAAGTTGTTAATTATGAACTTTGATATACATATGTACATTAGACTGCATCACCAAAAAAAGTTGCAGTTTTTCCATCGGGATTACAAAATCTATTATATTTTAAGACGTCCACCAAAATATTTCGGAAAAATATTAAGATTTAAGTGAGCTGGACCGATTTGAAAATACCTCCAAAAATAGTTTCTTAAAGAACTTTATGAAAAATGTCCCTCAGATGACAAAACAGGTTAGGCTTAAAAAATCTGCATAAAAATATTTAAAAATCTTTTCAACGGAATCGTAATAATGAGGTTTTTGATGCTATTTTTTTTTTACTTTTTTCAAAGATTGATTTACGAAAATCTTGAATAACTGGGCCAAAACTAGACTCATGGGACCTCGGTAGAAAGGTATTTTCCCACTGTTTTTATTTCTGTCCAAAAAAAGGCATTCGTGTCCCATTTTTTTTTTTTTCAAATACCAACACATCTTTATTCAACTTTGAATGACGTTCGTTTACCCTACTTTTTTTTTCATCGTTTGAATGAGTTTATTAGCAAAAGTAAAGGGGGTGAGACCTTTCCAACGATACCTCACAAGTCTAAATCGGAAGAGTTTAGGTTCAGTTATTCAAGGTTTTATTATACCAATCTTTGAAAAAAGATAGAAAACAGCATCAAAAATCTCATTATCAAGATTCCGTTAAAAATATTTTAAGAAATTTGTATGCAGATTTTTTAAGCTTAATCTATTTTGTCATCTGAGGGGATTTTTTCAAAAAACATCTTTAAGAAACTATTTTTATATATAAAAAAACTCCATTTTTGGGGTATTTTAAAATCGGCCCAGCTTACGTAAATCTTAATATTTTTCCGAAATATTTCGGTGGGTGCCTTAAAATATAATAGATTTTGTAAGTCCAATGGAAACACAGTACCGATTTTTTTTTTGTATAGAGAGTGATGCAGTCTAATGTACATATGTACGTAGGTGTTATAAAAAAAAACTCCTGTATGCATGGGCACAAGTAATTAAAAAAAAACAAACAGAAATGCTTACAAATAAAACCCAGTACAAAAAATCCCACTCTGCAACCTTAAACTGCGACAATAAACATCATCCTTCGTTATTCAACTATTTATAAATAAGTAAAAGGCAATTAGTATAAGACTTTCAAGACGGTGCAAAGGACAGTGCTATAAAGTTTATAGTGTAAACATCTGGCAGCAGTTGCCCCTGCCGAAGGAGAGAAACGGGTGATCAACGCTACAGCTATTCGCCGCATATTTAAGTGGTCGTTGCAGTAACATCCCAAAACTTTATTGCACACTTTAATTTACTTCATACCATGTGTTGCCTTTTATAGCATGTATGTATGTATGTATGCATTTATATCTTGGTACTGGTGTAAATTTTAGAAATGCGCTGCAGTGCAGTAGATAAGTAATTTGCATACATTGCGCAACGCAGTGCTGCAGCTAACTATATACATATATTTTGCATGTGCAAGTTAAGCATATGCAAATACATATATACATATATATGTATGTATGTATATACATATGTACGTTCACACAAGCAGGCTCATTTGTTTGCACTTTCCAAGGGAAGTAGCTAGAAGCCATCCAATTTTCGCTTCCGGTTGAATATATGCGATACGTTGTAATCGCAATCTGCATGCTAAGCAGCACACTAAAGTCAGAAATTTAGCGTTCGAGCTGCGAACTTGAGCTTGGTTGCTACAATTCGCTCTGAAAGTGTGCCTATTCAATTTAATGTTAACGTTTACTTCAAGCGTAGTTACGGTTGTCAACTTCGAAATTGTTTCATTTTCTAAGAAAACTTTTATGATGGTAGCCGTCTTCAACTTTGGAATGTTCTAAATTGCTTTTACTTCCACCAAAGTACAGATAATAGATTCATTTTAATTTGATACAACATGCCGTTTTCTCTTTCGTGATGTGGTTTTTCGTACTGCCATCCTGTAAGGGGTTTCACTGTACTAATTTAAAGTTTTTTTTCTGGGGAATTGAGTTTTTCCGAAAGTCTGAATTGTACATAGCAAAGTCATTTCTCAGTTTTCCCAGGTTGGCCACTTTAAGCGTTTTTTGCAATTCGAAGTTGGAGGTCGCAGTGCAGCATTCAAAACAATTAAAAGTGCTTTAAATGCAAATATTTATGCATTAAAAAGGCCTTCTTTGAGGGAGGTTTTGGGATTCGGGGAATCTCAATTTATAATTTACCAAAAAACGGTCGCTGGGTACGACTTTATGCAAAAAACACTGGAGAAACATGAAGTACAGGTGCAAACAATGCTTCTCAAAAACACGGCTCAACAAAATTTGGTCGTATTTTATCTCAAAAAACGGGGCCGGCCTCATCTTAAAAATTTTTTGATGCTGATTTGAAGTGCATTTACAAAAATTATCTAGCACGTCCAGTTTTTGAGAAAAAAATTGTTGATGTGTCGAAAAATGCCAAGCTAAAAAAAAAATGTAAATAGAATTTGAACGTTGTTTTTACGAAGAGAAAAAAGTAAGTGCGCCTGGGCCACACTGGAGAAGTGAAACTTACGTTACATATCTGTTTTGTATATTGGTGGCAAAATCGGTTAGAAACTCAATAAAAATATCCATAAAAATATCGATAACAAAATCGATAACTAATCAATAAAAATATCGATAACAAAACCGATAAATAATCAATAAAAATATCGATAAAAACGTAGATAACAAAATCGATATAAATATCGACAACAAAATCGATAAAAAACAGATAACTGAATCGGTAACAAAATCGATAAATAATCGATAAAAAATAAATGAATAATCAACAACAAAATCAATAACAAAATCGATAAAATATCGAAATCGAAAAGAGTTTCGATAGCAAAATCGACAATAGTATTGTTAGCAACATCGATTATAAAATCGATAAAAATATCGGTAAATAATCGATACCAAAAATCGATTAGAAAATCGATATAATATCGATAGAAATATCGATATCATTACCTTTATTTTAATCATCCTCCCTCTATCTTCATCTTTAGTTTTATCGGTATCCTCATCATGATATTTTTTTTTTTGATATTTATCTTTGTTTATACGTTTATGTCTATCATTTTCTTCATCTACATATTCCCCTTTACCTTTGCCCTTATATAAGTAAAGTGTTTAAATTTACCTTGATCTTTAGTTTTGCCTTTATCTTTATGATTTTTGGTTTTGTTTTTATTTTTACCTTTGCCTTTATCCTTTTCTTTATCTATGTACGTACTCCACTTTACTTTCATTCTTGTATTGGTATTTTTCTAAAAGTTATTTTTTAACTTTTTTTTAATAAGTTTTTGTTAAATTAGTAACATATATTCAAGAAGCACTTGCTTCCATCCCAACCATTTCCGTTGCACCATTTCCGTTGAATTTGCTATTTTACTCCCAACCAACCAGCGTTGACTGACAAAAGACCGGCTAATGATGAATCTGGGACATTGATTTTTTAATGCGGATTTGTTCATGAAATCACTTTGTTTTTAAAATAATTTCATAGATTGAGGTTTTCGTATCTGTGGGAAAACAAGTGCGTGCTATTGAAGAACTAATTTTTTATTTATTTAATTTTTCACTCATTTCTAATGTCGATGAATTAGACGTGAAACAGAATTTATCAGTCGAAGTGGATTTTTGCCTTTTTTTGACACTTCAACAGTTTTGTTCCCAAAAAGTGGACGTGCTATAAACATCTTGTAAATCCACTTCAAATCAACAGATCTTAAAGTACAAGATCCTAGATTTATAAACCCTGAAACAGCATCCTTATAGTAACAACTCAAATTTGTGTGATATTTTTCTTGAGATTTATAACCCGCTTAATTTGTTAAAAAACTCGTTGAATTTTAGTATTATAAAGTGTAACTTTGATATCTCTAAGACTTTTTTGGCAATTTTTTTGTTGACGGTGTAACGCAGTTTTTCATAAAAAGTAAGTATCTATGTTGAACAATTTTTTTTAAGGTGAATCAAATTAGCATCACTTTCCACTTGCACTTTATTATACGCGAATTTAATGAGCTGCTAAACTGCAAACCAAATCTTTTTTCTAAAGATTCTGATTAAAAAGTTTGAAATTTTGGTGAAATATTGCCGAATTAATTTTTACAGTTTCTTGCACAAAGTCGGTGATTTGGATTTATATGGTTTTTGTTAGGAAAAGAGCTTCACTTTCATAAAAAAAAATAATAAGCATTAAATAAAATAAAGAAAAATGGCCAAACCTTGCAAAAACTTGGGTCCTCACTTATATTTTGGTCACTGTATGTATTCCTCATCTAAACGTGTAAATGCCTTGTAATAGCGTAAACCTCGTAAACTTAGTTAATTTTGTATGGGAAACCGGTATATTTACGAGGCATTTACGCGTTTAGATGAATACGCTGAATGACTGTTTATGGAGAAAATTACGATCATATACCAACATCACTTAAAACTGGTTCATAGGCATGCCATTTTAATGAGCTGTAAAGGCGTCAAAATACCTAATACCGAATACGGAACAAATACGGGACATTAAAAGAAATACAGAACATTTGGCGTCCCGTATAAAAAAAATAAATTACTAGGACAATGGGTCAAAAAAGAGGACTGTCCCGTATAATACAGGACGGATGGTCACCGTAGGCATAGCTGATGCAAAATAAGTTCTCGCCACCTGTCGCACACAGTTCTTCTTTTCTTGTTAAACGAACTGTGCTTACTTTAATCGTGCAAGTGTTTGCATCTGCCTCCTTGAAGCATTGCCTTAAGAAAGAAGCATGATTTTCATTAGCATCTACCTACGAGTACATAAATTAAAACCCCGAACTGATGCCCACGTCGCGACGTCTTGTTTTTAATATCTTTTTTTTTATTTCTTACCGAAAAGTAACATCAAGTGCATCTACATATATGTATATGTATCTATGTATGTATGCAACTAAGAATAGCGTGCAATAAAAACCTGAATGAAATTTCAAAAACAGCTGATGAGGTGGCTCACAATCGCAACAAGGGCAATAAATACTACGAGAGCACGCGAGAGCTACACCATTGTGGAATTCCACTCGCACATAAAAGTTGCTCACAATGAAAAGCGTACACCAGCGTTGAGCATTTGTTGTGATTTGGCGCCCGAATGACAATCACAATGACGTCATCGTGAAAAGCACGTGTTATTAGGCAAGAGGCGTCGCTGCTATAGAAACAAGGGGGGATATTTTAATGCGTTAATTTTAATGGAGTTGAGTTGAGTAGACTCAATTTGGAGAGATATTCATAAAGTAATTTTTGAATTGATTAACTAAGTAAATATGTAGTTGAATTGAAAAACTTTTCTGGAGGATGAAATACCATTTGCTTTCCAACAATAACTGTGCTTTTTACAAACATATTCATTCATGAAAGCACATATGTATGTATGTAGTTCCTGAATTCGAAAACAAAATCTTTGCCGCTCATAGCAATACATTCACGCATTTTTTCGATGTCACTCACTCACACCCACAAGGCCATTGCGCTGTGCGCCCACTTTTTATTACACTTTGAGAGAGCATCAACTACATTTGTATGCACATATCTTGTGTGCCGGTTGTTAAGGATTTTCGAATCGAAATTTGTTTTCAGTTGGTTTCCAACCTCCGGCAGCGACGGTACTTGCGAAACTGCCTAAAAGGAGCGAAACAAAGAATTTCCCACGCAATCTATATATGTGAAAAGTGGAGAAGAAAAATATCAAAAAACAAAAGAGGTAAAAACGGAAAAGCGTCAATAAGCGGCCAACGGTACCTAAGTGAACAACAACAATTAAGAGTGGGAAAGAAAAATAAAACAAATGTTTTTTGGGGTTTTTGGTGCGCGCAGTTTCAGGGTTCGCTAGTGATTTTATTTTTGGGCACGTTGACATTTGGTGAGTGAAAATCGTGTAAATTAGGATTGTGGGAAAAGCGGGGCGACAATTGTGCGCCAGTGCTGATGCTGCCGCTGCTGTTGTTGAGTGTGTGAAGTGCGAAAAGGGACGAAGTGTGAGCTGTGGACATAAAGGCTATTTAGTGCGCTCTCAAGTCAATGGTGCTCGGTGCGAGGTGCGCGGTGCTTGGTACTTTTAATGCTTGCCGACTTTTGTGACGTGATTTTGTGAATTTCGCCAAGCGGTTTTTTTTTGTTTTACCTTTGCCGCTTGTATATGCAATTATCGCAGAAAAATGATTTAAGAGAGACTGTAAGGAATATAAGATGTTTTTGTTTTGATTGGTGAAAAAACACAGCACTGAAATAGGAGATTTTCAAGAAATGAAGCTATGGGAAATATTTGAAAAACAGTTTTGAAAAAATTTTAAAAAAGAAACGTTAACAATAAAAAATTAGATGAAAATAAAATTAATAAAATAACGAAATTCAATAAAAATAAAAAAATATTTAATTTTAATAAAAATTAAGTCGAACAGCGGTGAAATATTTAAATTGAGAAGTAAAATAAAATTTCAAAAATAAATTTAGTGAAAAATAAGACAAAATAATATCTAACTAAAGACACAAAAATTTAAAAAATATACAAAGGCAACAAATAAAATGAAATAGCCAAAAATAAAGTAGGAAAATGTAAAAATAAAATTAAAAAATCAAAAAGTCAAGATTAAAATTTCACGAAAAAAGTAGAAAAAAACCAAATTTAAATGCAATAAAATATGTAAGTCCACATAAAACGAATTATAAAAACATTAAGAATAAAAGAATTCACATTTAATGAAAAATAAAACAAAGTAAAGTGAAGATTTTAAACAAAAATATTATATCGCAACCTAAAAACTTCAATAAATATAGAATAAAACAAAAACCAAAAAATAATAAATTAAATAAATAAAAAAAATTTACTAAAATAAAATAATCACAAATAAAAAAAACTACAGTAAAATTAAATAAAACAATTGGAAACAAAATAAAAGAAAATATTTAGAAGTAAAAGAAAAATAAAAGAAAGTTAAATTAAATCAAACAAAATAAACAATTTTAAAGTAACAACAATGCAGTAAAATTCGATCAAAACAGTTAAATTAAGTGATTTAAAATGTACAAAAAAAGTAATAAAATAAGAAAAATAATATACCAAATAAATTAAACAAAATTTCAAATAAATGTAAAATAAATAAAACAAAACAAAAAATATTAAAAACAGTATAAAAACTTAAATTAAAAATATATAAATAAAAATCGAAAAGATGAGTTAAATTATACGATATAAAATAAAAACTAAAAAATATAAAAATAAAAAGAAATGAAATAAAGTAAAAAGTAAAAAATTAACTTTATTAAAAAAAAATAAAAAATAAAAAATTTATAATGTAACATAAACAAAATAAAAGAATTAAATATATCTAAATAAATTAAGTAAAACCAAGAAGTAAACAATTATAAATATGAATGAAAAGTAAAATAAGATGTTATTGTGTTCAAATAAAAAAATAAATGAAAAATAAAATGCCATAAATTAAATCAAATAATGCAAGAAAAAACTTAATTAATAAAATAAAATTAAAAAATTGCATTCAACAATTTCTTATAAGGCCATAAAAATAACAAAAACAAATTAAAAAATTGCAATAAAAAATAAAATAAGAATGAAAAAAACTAATTTGCTTTAAAACAAAATAAACTATAACAACAAAAAAAAAATACAAAAATTATAATAAATAAAATAAAAATTAAACAAAAAATAAACAATTAAAAAAGTTATACAATATAATAAAATGTAAAAAATGAAAGATAATAAATTAAACCGAATAATGCAAGAAAAATATAAAAAATTAATTAATGAAAAAAAATAAAAATTTGGAATAGAAAAATAGAGTAAAAGCGTATATAATTTATTTGCTTAAAAAACAAAATAAAACGAAAAAAAACTTACAAAAAAATAAAAACAACACAAAAAATGTTTATAAAGATATTATACAAAAAACCAATAAATTAAAAAGAAAACAATAAAACAAAATAATGTAAGAAATTATTTTACAATCAAAATAAAATAAAATGATATACAATATAAAAAAATAAAAATAATAAAATAAGAAAATGGGAATAAAAAGATGCCATAAAAAATTAACACATTATAAAATTTTAATATACAATAAAAAATGAACCAAAAAATGGCACCATTTAAAAAATAAGTAAGAAAAAAATCTAAATAAGTTTAATTTGGTACATTTTCATGATGTTAGGGAGCTGTGGACATCTCTCTCAGCGGTGCACTAAAGTCACATAGGTGCTTGAATGTTCACACACACACACATGCATATATACATACATATATAAAATATGGATATGTACATATGTACATACATACACATTAAATTGTCGCTGACAGTTGCTACATCAAAAAAGCAAAAGTGAAATGTCGCGCGACGCAAATGAGACAACAATAAAAATAAAATAAAATAATATGATTAAGTGGCAAACGAAAACCAAAATTAATAAATAAGCCTGCATATACATAAGTGTAAATGTGTGCATTTTAGAACGTTTTTAATATCGTATTGTGAATATTTAATTTTAGTAATTGCAGAAGCAACAAAAATACGCAGTGAGCTAATTAGCGACGATTTCTTCATGTCCAAGAATAAGAAAGAAAATAAGTGGAAATAAAAGAATTTGTTTGCAGTGAAAAAGTTCATAAAAAATTTGTTGAATAAATAAATATGTATACATAAACGAGTATACATACATGTGTGAAAAATATATTTACACACACATACATATCTCTACAAATGTTAAAAAGTTTCGAAAATAAAAAGCAAAAAGTTAAATGTGCTTAAAAATAAAAATAATGATACATGTACATTTATTTGTGTGCTAAAATATATGCTGATTTTTGTTTATAAATCGTCAAATTTAATTGGTTCAACTTTTCCGCAATATAGTGTGTGAATTTATGTAGTGCGTCTAAACTAAAAGCAAAGGCAAATAACAAAAAAAAAAAAGAAAAAAAAAACATCTGCGTAAAAATTTAGCAGTACAAAAAAAGTTGCGCTACTACATAAATAAAAAAATATGTGCATAAAATATTTCGAATAAAATATATACATATATACAAAACGAAAAAAGAATATAATACATAAGCTTAGTTGGCAAAAAATTAGTACTTCTCTCTATAATATGCGCATATGTATGTATACACATGCATACATACCTATGAAGAATAGAAACCAATCAACAAATCAAGTTTAGTACATATGTACATCCATATGTATATATATACATATGTAGTAAGTAGGTATAAATAAATTGGTGTTGATTGAAAATTGCTAAAGAAAGACATTAGTTCAGCCACATACAGATATATGTTTGTATGTACATATGTTCGTACACACAACAATAAACTGATAACAGAAAAAAAAATCTTTTGAAAAGTGCTTTCAAGTGATTGTGTTGCCGTGGAAAACCAGAAAAAGAAAACATAAGGCAAACGCTTTCACAACAAAACACAATAACTAAGAAACCAAGGAGAAACAAATCGAGAAAATTGAACGAAAACAAAAAAGTTAAAAATCCAGCTAATAACGAATCCCCTTGAGTAATTCTTGTGATATCCTACGTACTTTTACGGCATTCCTCGGCCTCACTCGAAGGCTTCATCATCATCAGCAAAGTTGCGTTTTCCATTAGTAATTGAGGTACGAGAGCGGCTGAGCGCAACTAATAGATTGTTTATTGTGCAAACATATACTACTGCATACATAGACAGAACACCGGAAGGAATAACAAGGTATGTATGTACGTATATGCACCATTGTCATAGCCAATTATATACCATATATTCTTCGCATTATTAGCGAGGGATAAAAACAATTATATTTGTAATGCGCGTTTTTGCTTTACAAATATTGTGGTATACATTTGCCCACTTTTATTTTGCACTCACTTCGTGTTGAATTTTTTTCATGTTTTTGTCATCTGTGCCATTTTCAACCGTTGACTGAAGGTTGGACCTGAT
Organism: Rhagoletis pomonella; assembly: GCF_013731165.1. Classification (NCBI taxonomy): domain Eukaryota; kingdom Metazoa; phylum Arthropoda; class Insecta; order Diptera; family Tephritidae; genus Rhagoletis; species Rhagoletis pomonella. The sequence goes on along the minus strand of NW_023458565.1, from coordinate 5,025,560 downwards.
TGTTTACTGCGGCCCAAAGGCGTTATTGCTGTGCCATTGACATTATTACACATTGACAATTCATTAAAATGCATGTAATTGTTTACTTGTATGTCTCTATAGGATACATACTTTCACATACATATATACAGTGACTCAAACAGCCGTTCACGTGTTGATTTATATTTTAAATATTCACAATGTTTTTCATATTAAAATATTTTTGTTAATTGTTTATAAAAATATAGTATAAAACCATATAAATAAAAGTTTCAAATTTTATAAAAATGTTTGAAAAACTCAAAAAATTTTCCTGCGAATTTCGAACTTTTTAACCTTACGCTGGCGGGCACGCATAACTCACCACCACTTTTTTTTTTTAAATGAGGCAGAATTTTGTGAATTAATAAAAAAATATAGGAAAACCTATATAAATCAAAGTTTCAAACTTTGTATAAAATTTAAAAAATTTTTTGTCAAAATTTTTAGATAAATTTCGAATATACCCAATTTGAAATTTTTATAAAAATTTGAGGAATTTTTTTAAATGTCGTACAAAGTTTAAAACTTGGATTTATATAGTTTTCGTTATATGTAGTATGAAATATATTTAAAGAAATAAATATTTTTTTTATTAACCCAAAAAATTCTACCTAATTAAAAAAATAGTGGTGGTAAGTTATGCGTGACTGCCAGTGTAATTTTAAGAAATGCAGTTTTATACTCATACAATTTTAGTATAACAAAGTGCATGTTTGCAGAAATAAAGAATTTGCGTTAATTTTTAATAATAGTTTTTTTTTTTGCCGCCGGTCTTTTGCGGTATTTTCCATATAATAAGTGCATATTATAAAAACAGGCGTTGATTTTTTTTTTAACTTATTTCGCAAACGGTCTTGCGCATTTTCTTACAAAAGAAATTATAGATATGTAAAAACTTGTAAAAGAAATAAAAAAATATCAAAAGTCGACGTGAATTTTTGTCGCTTGAAACTTACAGTTTTTTATATGAAAATTGTGTGAGCTATAAATAAAACTTCATTCCAAAAAAATTCTAAATTTTGATGAAAATTTTTGAATTCTTCTAAGTTTTTTATAAAGTAAATTTTTTTTAGTAATAGCATCAACAATATTTTTGTAAAACAAATAACAATAAATCTATAAAACTGCATACTTAAAAAATTAATAAAAAAAGTTCGAAATTTTAATAGAATTTTTTTTTTGAATTTTTCCAAATTTTGTTTTAAGTTCGAAAATTCGGTTTATATCGTTTTGGCTATAGCATGAATAATCTTTTTATAAAAAAATCAAAAAGGGAAATTTTATTTGAAAAACATTACAAATATTAAAAAAAAAACATAGATATGTTTTGCATGCACTGCATGCACTGTGTATGTACATATACATATGTACAGCTGCTACTATAAAATGTGTATTGCTGTTGTAATTAATGGGTGCGATTACTTTGTTTTTATTGATTTTACGAAAATGCAACAGACTTCAATGTTATGGATATGTGTTCTGGTGCACAATAACCACAAATATTAATAAATAATGAAAAGTGGGCTGTTATAGTTGATAGCAGGTGTGCTGGTTATAAGATAAATCTTCAAAGCGACAAAAAAGTTGAGTGGCGTAAATTACAATTAGGCTTTTCTGATTTAAGATAGAATTTCATATTTTTTTTTGGTGTGAACATTTTTTTTATTTTTACTCTGGCCTTAACGTTAAGCTTTTAACGGCTGCAACTTAATGATGGTACTGTTTTTAATGGACTGTTCTTTCAATTAATTTTTGTTATTTACGAAATGTCTGTGCTGTCATTTATTTCAAGACCTGTATTTTAAAATTGCTTGAAAATTCGTATCTATGTATGCATATAATACGATAAGATTTTTTGTTGTGAAGAATGTCAGCTCTGTACATTTTTTTTCGATTTTGATTTAAAATTTTTGTTTGATATTAGAACTTTTTTTTTTATCAGTACAGGGAGATTTGAATTTAGAGAAACCGAATCATGCGAGACTTATCTTCGCTCTAAATGGGCTGGACGGATTTAGATGAAATCACACGGATTGCTGCTAACTCTGACGAACATTTGGAAATTTTTTTCGGCTATTGAAGAGGGTTGCCACCTGTTAAAAATGTTAAATTAAATTTTGACGTTTTGATACTATGAGGATTCACTGCTATCTAAGTTTAAACGGGTAATATAGGAGGAAGAAGCTTCAGTTCAGCAGCGCGTGGAAACCACAAACAACGTTTTTCTTAGATACCCTTCTTAACATAAAATGAAATATTGTACACGTTTAATATGAAATGCAATGGCTTAGTGCTTGCGTTATTGTTTTTTGCTTAAATTATAAATGTGTCTACACCTTATTTTCAAATATGCAGATTAAGAATTCCACAAAGTTAAGTTTGACACAAGTAAGAAATTCTAAGTTCGGGCGGAGCCGAATATTAGATACCCGGCAAAAGTATTAAATATCGTTTTTTTACCTTTCCGAAAACTAACGCTACATGGTAAGCAGAGATGGTTTTCCCCCTATTTCAAACAACTTCGATAGAACGTTCAGATACACATAATGAGATAAACTTATATAGTCATATGTGGGCGGAATCACGCTCATTTTCCGAAATTGCAAATAATTTACCTATTTTCAAGGTATTGTTGTTGGTATCAATTTTGTGTAATACGGCGTCCTTAAATTTCGAAATATTGAAGTTTCAAGCATTTCTGATATTTATCGTTTTATGATAAGTGGCCGTAATTTTTGTCCGATTTCAATAATTTTCAATGATTTTCTTTCATGTGGCAAGCACAATAATGCTACATATTGGTCGAACGGTTACTGAGACCCATATTCCCAATTTCCAAAATTTTATCATAAACGTATTTCTTGGTAAAGGATTGTTGCAAGCATCATTTTTGAATAAAGTAGCTACAGTATTTACTGATTTATCGAAGATTTGGCATTTCTCTAAATTACCGTTGTATGAGATGTGGGCATGGTTATTGTCCGATTTTAAACAACTTTCTTCATTTGGCATGTTGTACTAAGGCAAACAACTGTGCTAAGTTTGGGAGAAATTGCTGAAGCGGTTACCAAGATTTCCAAGATTTTCCAAAAATTTATAATACACCGTTTTGTCGTCCAAAAGTCATTGCAAAAATCAATTTTGAGTGAATCAGCTTCAGTAGTTACTAAAATATCGCAGTTTTCGTATTTCTGAAAACTACCGTTATATGGGAGGTAGGCGTGGTTATTGTCCGATTTTGCCCATTTTCAATACCAACCGTCCTACGGCCGAAAGAAGTGCACGTACCAAGTTTCGTTAAGATATCTCAATTTTTACTCGAGTTATCATGTATAAAGACGGACGGTGTGCCGATTTGACGATTTCGTCTTATTTTGCTCTACAATCGTGCTTTTAGTTATATTAAATTTGTTTTAGAATTGTAACCAAATCGTTAATTTGCATTGTTGACACTGATTTGAAAGTGACTGAAAAATAGCAGAGGGAATTTGTTCAGTCGAGATTATCTATCAGTTAATAAATGCTAATGTTACACTTTCAAAATCTTCAAAAACTTCAAGCCAGTGGAGTTGAACAATTTACAATCAGTTGTGTTTTAAAGTGTAATCTAAAATTGTCGTTAACAATTTTTCAGCAAAAGCTTTCGGTAACGCTGGTCACCGCCTAATCGACTTCCCTTTTAATTCTGATCATTTATGTGCCTATAAATTGTCTATCTATCTCGATTCGTTTTGCCTGTTACAAACAACCGTTATGTGAACAAAGTTATAATACCCTCGTGCACAAGTGCGCTCGAGTATAATAATAATAGGATTACTATTTAAGCTCACATATGTAGGTGTTTTAGTTTTTGTTCTGCATATAAAGCGTGAATAGCAGTGTACTAACTTCTGTATATGTATGTATGAACCTGGTCTGCTAATTAAATGAAAAGTTTGTAGAAGAATTTAATTTATAAAATCGTTGAGTTTTCCCTTATCCAACATCAATAGCTTTAATTTATAAGCACGGAAAAAAACCATTAATTTAGAGATAATGGAATTCATTCATTCTTAATTTATTTGTAATGACTAAGGTCTCTAAATTGTAAAAATTTTGTGAGACATTTAAAAAAAAAATGCAGCACATAATATGCGGATTTAAGGTGTGAACCTTAGCTTTTGGAAACAAAACAATTTATCAAGAAATAGTGTCTAAATTTTTAATTTTTTTTTTTTTAAATAAGCAGACTATTTTTTGGCACCTAGTACATTAAAATTAGGGTTAGAAATTGGTAAACTGAAGATTTTTTTACCGGTGTACCAGGGGGCTGTAGAATCGCCGTAATTTTTAAAGCAAATAAGATCAAAATTTTGTAATCCTCAGGGGAACAGTTTTTTGTGCAGAAGCTTTGGACCAGGTCCTTGGTCCGCAACCAGTTATATCAGTGCCACATGCGTCAATTGAAGCCATCTTCAGAAGCCGCGTCGCAGCCCGCCACGCCACGGAGCGCTTGCTGTGTTGTCAACAACTTTTCTGCAGTAAAAAAAAACATATAATTTGTGTTTCAAAAGTGTGTGCAAACCAATCAATCAACTTACATGATCTCGGTTCCGATAATAAATAATCAATAATTGTTTATACCCGAATTTTGGCACTGATTTTATTGTGCCATCTAATAAATAGTGTCGTTCTGCTTAGCTGCTTTTAAATGATGTCACAAATTGCTGGCAAATTGCGATTCATAATTCAAGTGTTTGGTAAGAAAAATATATAGTAGAACTCATCTGCTTTCAATAAAATTGTGTTATATATTAAATTGTGTTATATATTAAATTGTGTGACTGCTTTATCTATATTATGAGTTATTATTAAGCAGTATTGGTCTTGTCCCACCCGTGACAAAAAAAGCTAAAAGTTGTTATATTTAATTACAGAAGTTGACGCAAGTTGTGTTTCGGGTTTGTTAAATAATTTTAGAACTTCATTGTCAATGTTTACCACAATTGCATTGTCGTTTCCACATAGTTAGATAAGAATAATTCAACAGAGAAGCATGTCCCACGCGTGACAGCTGTGTGTGGGACAGTTGTCAGATCTAGGTTTACAGGGCTGATAAGCTTTATCGTCCATTATCTATATACCCTTGTGGTCAGCTGATTAAGTTAAGTTACATTTTGACCAGTTTTGGTATTTTATTATGTTAATCTAATGTTTATAGTTTTCTTATAAAAGTTTAGCACATTACCTAACCAGAACCACATAAATCTACATTTCAAACTTCTTAAAAAAAATTTAAAAATTCAACAAACTTTAACAATTACACCCAAACATTTTAAACTTTTTGTTTATAATTTTTAGGTATGCAGTTTTGTAGTTCACTAAATTTAAGTAGTTAAAAGTGGAAATTTCAAGTCGCTAGGAAATCGCGTTCATTTAAAAAAATTTTGTTTTGGCTGACGATGCTAAGCATTTCTTCTATATAAGAGGCACCATCCTAAGATAAAGCGTAAGTGAATTTAACGCCTACTTGGCTTCTTATATTTTTTAATAACTAATCTTTATATATAGACCACACTAAAGGCACCTTTTCATATAAAAATTCGTTCGTGTCTTACCCGGGACAAACTTTGTCCCACCCGTGACAGAGGAATTTCGGATTTTTTTTTATAATAAAGCCATCATTTTTTTGTAGTTTTTGCTTTGTTCGTGTTCCTTTTTTTATTATAAGACATCAAGTTCGCACGAAAAAGTGAAATAAATTCGCAGAGTTTCCGTAAAATACATCTGCTCCAAAAAGCAGGTTAATTTTTTTTGTCCCACCCGTGAGAGAAGAAATAAATCAAGTTCGCACGGAAAAGTGAAATAAATTCGCAGAGTTTCCGTAAAATACATCTGCTCCAAAAAGCAGGTTCATTTTTTTGTCCCACCCGTGACAGAAGAAATAAATCAGATTTTTTCCATATAAAAGTAAGCTGGATTTTTTTTTCGTATTTTGTAATAACTCATGTAATAGTCAATTAGGTGTAGCTTTATCAAAATGTAGAATTGTTGAGTACTTATAATTAAATTTAAACAAGAAAGAATTTTTTTTTTGTACAAGTGTCCAGCCCGTGACGGTGGAATCGCCCAAGAACAATTTTTTTCTTGGAACCGACATACTTTAAGCATTTTTGGCACTATTTCTATTTGAATGAGGAAATACCATCATTTACTTCATTTCCAAATTTTTGTTGACTTTATTTCGCTTTTGAAAAGGTAATAATCTGAATTGCCTTCATTTCGCACCAGTATGAGAAACAGTGTCAATTGACCTTATGTCCGTTGATTTTGTTGCCTGCGACAAATGCGACATCTGCAAGAACTCCATGTATCCCGGTAATAAATTTTATAATTGCGGTAGAAAAAAACGCAAGGCTTTTTTTAATGATGCACTCTAATGTAGATATGAATGAAAGAACAATTTTTAGTTTTTACATTAATAAATCCTTACACTTGTAAGCATCTTAATATTTACAAGCCGCATATTTACATACATATATTTTAAAATTCAAACGGCTTGTCAATGTCTCGGCAGCATACAAAAATGTAAAATACTTATTTACATATGTACGTATGTATGTATGTGATTATGTGTGCATGCGATTTAAATTCTTGTATTTATTTATGTGTGTTTTTATTATTTATGATTTTTTGTTTGCATTTTCAATTTAAATGAACAAAGAAAAAAATATTTCCCCGCGAACTTGGCATTTTTGTTATTGTATACATTTCTTTTCGTGGACAAACTTATGTTTAAATAAAATACATCTTTTTGCTAGATTAAAAAAAAAAACGTTGATGCATTGGGGGCATTTGCTGAACTCCATTTGAAAGAATAAATAAAATGAGTCAAAATTCCCCTGTACTATTTAAAATAGAAATAGTAACTTGAATAAAAGGTGTTTGTGCTCTCCTCAAAAAAATGTATCCCTTCGAACTCTCTTAGAAAATGAGCTAAAATCAATTATAACTGGATCTTGATCGAAGAGAAAATATTCATTCGCTTTTGAAGTGTTTGTTGTTGTTTTTGTTACGGCATAAAAATTCTGAAAAGAGGTTTTTGGGCGCCAAATACAGTAGTCTCGGCTGTCGTGAAAAGGAGTCGTTTCTAAAGGTATTATATGCGCGATGGCATCACCCCTCAGCTAATCCATCCATGCAATGCTGCGCAGTTTTATTCAGTTTCCTCTGCGGGGATATGATTGTAGAAAAAGCTTCTTGAAACTCGTTCAGATAAGCTTTTGTTTGTATTGATTTGGATGAATTCAAAGATTACCAGGATATTCGAGTGGCCATTTATTTGAGTCAGTTAAGCACGCAGTTTTACTAAGTCTCAGCGCAGCAATTTTGCCGGCATACTTCTTCTTTGGGGCTATATTAATAATGATTTTAAGTGATAGAAATTTAATGCAATCAGACTGGGACGCCATAGAATATTTTAGGCTCGATAAAGGGTTTCCACGCTTTCCTCAGGGTAATGCGGTCAGGACAGCTTTGGTTTCTAAAATCTAGCTGAAGTAAAGAGTGGAATGCCTCCCATATGGAAAACTACATAGGATTAAAGGCTACTCAACTCTATGCAAGTCATGTAGTCTCAAAGTCCTGCAGAAGTTATTGCCCGAAAGGCCTATTCTATTAGTGGTAGCGTGCCTAACTTGAGGAGATTCTAGACAAATGGGTAGAGCGGACTTTGTTGGGTAGCGGGTTTCTTTATATAAAAAAATCGTTGTTTCTAACAAAGTGTGAAGGATTTGTTTTAAACTTTGTGAGGCAGGGTAAGAAAGTTTGTCGGGGTAATTATTTTGATGAGCTTTTAATGGCATGGACATAGTTAAACGCATAAAAAACTACGACTCGGCACCCATGGCCATGGGTGGATAATGAAAGAAAAGGCGTCTATGAACCAGGGAGCGTAACAGTTACAACTTTTATTAAAAAAATCGCTCTTTAACAATTATCTTTTTACTTTTATTTTATTACTCCTTAAATAACGGGTTTTTCTGATTTTTATTTTATAAATCCAAAGTAACAATTATTTTTGAATTTTAACTAAATAATCAGTATTTTTGATTTTGAAATTATATATCTTAGATAACAGTTATTGAATGCTTTTACTTATAAAAGTCATCAATATAAATCAGTCACTGACTTTTATTTTTATAATCATACTTATAAAAGTCATTTGTTTAAGTCGTAGTAAACTTTGGTTCTCCAACACATTCTCAACTGCGAAAAATGATAATGACTTTTATACGTATGACTTAAAAAATAAAAGTCGGTGACTGATTTTTATTGATCACTTTTATAAATAAAAGTCTTCAATAACTGTTATCTAAGACACATAATATAAAAATGAAATATAACTGTTATTTACAGTTTATTTAGGTAAACATAAAAAATAATTGTTATTTTTTTAGTTGGCATAAAAGTAACAAATAAAAATTTATTTCCAAATTTTATTCTCGGCGAAAAACGAAATCGATTGGTATGTATCACTTAGTTGTAGAACATTTCCATCATAGTGAATTTTTCAATGACAGTTTTCATCAATAACAATAACTGTTATGTTCGGTCCCCGCTACGAACACAATGGAAGGACCTGTCTGCACTTGGGATGAACAAATAGCGCAAATCCGAAAAATGCGTTTTTGTGATGCATTTAGTCTCACCATCTGTCTGCCAATTTTCCTGCTTTTCTAGCAGACCTTTGGGGAGTACAGTTCAGAGTGGTGATGAGATAACGTCGCAGGTGTCGGGTGCCCCTCCCTACTCCACACTTAATGAAGGCAATGTCGCGGTATGTGGTATAAAAGTGAAGTAAATATATAGCAAGTGGTCTTGATTTTGGCGCTTGAAAATCCATACATACAGCTCTGCGTTCTTCGGCAGTTATTGAGAGAGAAGAACGCTAGCTCCAATTACACAGTGTGACAAAAACAAAAAAACAATTCAAAACACACGAAACAATCAATATGCTTACGGAAGTATGGGCCAAATATAGTAAGGTTGCGTTTTCAGTTTTTCTCTGAAGGCAGGACTTTTTCTTAACGGACTTTGAAATTTGAAAGATGTGATCAATTCAAAAAATGGTTTAGCAAAATCAGTGCAATGTAGAACAGCAATATGAGTACCAAATGAAAGACAAAATTCTGTGGAATAAAAAAAATTTAATAGTGTATAGTGTAAAGAAAAAATAATCAAAAAAATTTAAGTTTTTTGCTTCACAAGGATGAATAGGTATTGAAAATGCTCTTTCATCTAACTGTATTTTTCCAAGCTAATAAGGTTATAAAGATGAAAGTCGAGGATGTGTTAATCCTAACATATAATTTTTTTTTTTTAATAAATATTGAAAATTTTCACGCATATTCAAGGATATAATTTTAAAAGGAAATTTTCAATATGTATTTGTCCCTTGCACCAAAAAATTTAATCCTTTCCAATTCTAGAGAATTTATTTGTTATCCTACATTGTACTGAATTTTTTAAATATTTTTTTTATGAATCAATTAAATCCTTGTTATTTCAAAGTCGTTTAAAAAATTTCCTGACGTCAGTGAGAAAGACTAAAAATGCAGTTTTACAATTTTAGGCCAATTGATTCACGAATATATTAATTTTTTTGAGTGAAAAAATTTACTGTGTTTAATACATATTAATTAAATAAAGTATAACTAAAACTTAATGAGCAAAAAGCAAAAAACATTAAAAACTTAAAAAAAAAACAAACAAAATAAACTGAGTTTTTCATCATACTGCTAACTCATCGAAGAAAAATTATTAAAAAAATAAAATAACAAGAATTAAGTATTCGCCAACTAAGAAGCAGCCGCAAAAAATGTTTATGCCTGTGTACGTATGCTTGTACATATGTATATGTGGGAATGGCAATACATAGGTATGCATATATTTATAAATATGTTTATGTATGTAGATTGTCTGCGTCGTTGCGTTGGCTCGCTGAATATTTATTTTTAGCGGAAAGCTTCAAGGCTTTTCGCGGATTTTCTTGTGTGCATAAGTCATCAGAAGCAGTGCATTAACGTGTAGCATGTGAAGAAGCGTGGTATATGTATGTACATACATTAATAATAATAGATTGGCGTTTACACATATGTTAGTGTTTGGCCGAGCTTCTGCTCCGATTTGTGGCGTGCGCATTGATGTTGCCACACAAAGCGGAGGGACCTACAGTTTTACGCCGACTCCGAACGGCGATTGTATTTTTATGAGAAGCTGTTTTTCATGGCAGAAATACACTCGGAAGTTTGCCATTGTCTGCCGAGGGACGACCCAGGCCCTGCGGAGTGGAAGCGCGCACTGCTTACCACTACACCACAGCGGCGGCGGTACATTAGGGTGGCCCAAAATATATAGGAAAATCTATTTTTTTGATTTTTCTGCTGACACCCTCCCAAATTTGAAGAATATAAAAACTAAAGAGACACGTATTTTCTTATTTTGAAGTTGGGTAATATTTACTCCTGCCGCCGGGGCTTGTACATTGGAAACATTTTTTCGTAGAATTGCTATAAAATCGTTAAAAATATATATTTTTTGATCGAATAAAACTATTTCCCTTCAGAAGTCTTATAAAAATAGCATAATGATGGTTATTTAACTTAAAAATTGTAATAAGTGTGTTTTAATAACCGATAATCCTATCAGTTATATCCCAAAATTAGTTATTTTATGTTTATGTTAATGGATGTGTGTTTTTTTTACATTCAATTCGATAATTTCTGTGGGTATGTGGTAAAAAAGTTTGAAAATTAGGGTTGCCAGATGTTTCAAAATTATTTAAAGGCTCAATAAAATAATTAAATTTCTTCATCAAAACTGGAAGTGTTTGAAGAGATTTAAAAACACTTTGGTTCGGGGTGGCTACCTTTCTAAAAAATACAACAACGTTTATTAAAAATTTAATCTTACTTAATACCACTATATGGGTACCAAATGGAAGGTTTACGCACTCACAGCAAAGGTGTTTGAAAATAAATACTTTAACTCACATATATTTTTGGATAGGGTTGCCATTTGTCTATAATAAGAATAATTGAAATCATGTTACATGCAGTTAAATATAATATGAATTTCAAACAAAAGGTTTTAAAAATTCAAATGAATGCGATATATCGTCGCTACCATGTCAAACTATCTAATGTTTAAAAACGCATACTGCATCATTTCTTTTAATTTACATAATAACCTCATCTTAGTTAACAGATGGGTGGCAACCCTATTTAAAATCATGTTAGTCCAAAGCTTATGCGTACACTTTTCGTGTGATACCCATATTGTGGTATCTAATAATCGTAATTATATTTGTTTAAAGGTGGCAACCTCGTTCAAAAATATTTTTAAATATCTTCAAACGCTTTTAATCTTGAAGATCCATATGTATGCCTATGTGTTTGCTCCCGCGTTTGTAGTACTTGAATTTTACCTGAATGCAGATTATCAACGCTAACATAGAATCAGCAAGCTATGCAAGAGATAATTGCCCTTTAGAGCTTTTAGCAAATTCATGTTGGACCGACCTGCTGAGCGTTGTTTATTCGAACCACATAAGAGCATACATATTTGTATTTGCATAACTACCCATTCATTAGGGATTCATATTAAATGCTGCAAAATTGGCAATTTTAGTCATACATGTATATACATATGTGGTCCATATATATGGTACTTCGTTTTACTAACGCATTTTCAAAAAGTGTTATTATTCCGCAATCATAGGGAGGCAGCCCATCGAAGAAATGTTTGCTAGTGTTAGTATGTATAAATATATATTTATGAACTACTAAATACAAGCAACTGTCAAATCACCCCAGGGGCAGTTTAAATAAAAAATAATAAACAAATTAAAGACCGTAACCACTCTTAAAAGATATTTGGTAAAGGCTTATTTTCACTATGTAAAATCCAATGGAATTTGTCGTCAAATAAGGTAAAAACGTATTGTCAAATGGGATTAAGAAGCAGCATATTGATTGATTTTGCTCAGGATAGGTCTTCTATATGTATGTGGCGTACATGCGCCGCTAAATCGACTATCTCTCTATTTTTAGTCTATAATATCATCGGTAAAATATGGATAAAGGAGACTAAATTGTCTCAAGGTATGTCGTGTCTTAGCCGACAGTTTAAACGCGTCTGACCATTTTCCTCTACATAGCTTATTTTCAAATACATAGTACAACATACTTACTTACTGTCCTTACTTTTTTGTTTTAAGTAAAAACAGCACAATTCCGCACCATTTTTATACCCGAGCGCACTTGTGCACAAGGGTATTATAACTCATTTTCATAACGACTGCTTGTAACAGCCTAATAGAATCGATTTAGACATAAACCAATGTATACGTAAATGCTCAGAATGAAAAGATAAATCGATTAAGCCGTGACTGTCTGTCCATCCGTCCATCCGTCTGTCCACACTATAATTCTAGCAAAAGTTGAGATATCTTAGCGAAACTTGGTACTTGTATTTCTTTAAAGCCAAGGACGGACGATATTTAAAATGGGCAAAATCGGGCTATAACCTCCCATATTAAAGTAGTTGGTATAAATACGAAAACTGCGATATTTTAGTAACTGAGTACTGCAGCTTATTCACTAAAAATTAATATTAACAATGGTATTTTGGAATAAAATAAAAGTATCATAAATTTTTAGAAAATGGCCATAGCCACGCCCTTTTTTGATTATATGTGTATATTTCGGTAACCGCTCCAATAATTTCTCCCAAACTAGGCAAAGTCGTTGAGCTTGGTCGATAAATCTCTAAAGAATTAAGCGAATTTATTCAAAATAAATTGTTATTTGCATTAAAACTTTTACAAGAAATACGTTTATAACAAATTTTTGTAAAATGTGCTTAGCACAGCCCACTTATGACCACATATGTTAATTGAACAATTGAGGGCTATTTGAGAAACATATTTTTCCGAATGAAATAATATTGATTTTTAAGATTGCTATAACACTTCTACGAAAAGTTTTTCCCCCATATAAAATACATGGAAAACTTTGAGCACCTTGAGCGGCTCTAATAATATTTTTAATTCAAAATAAAAAAGCGGTATATTTTTTCGGTTTAGAAGAATCCTAGGGGGTGAGAGCATAAAAATTCCGACTTTACTTTTTCACACGCATTTTTGGACCACCCTAATGAACATTTATACGGACATTCATAAATACACACACATATACATACATACCATATAACTTCATGAGCCTTCACATTGCACAGCAGTTGATAGAATCCTTCTAGCTTGCAGCGTTAATATATCATTCGAACAACGGATATTGTCGTCTGCAGCAAATGCTAATGGGCTATATCGTTAACAAATAACAAGTTTAATAATGAAATACTGCTTAAATAAAAAAATAAAAAAACACACTCAAGTTTGATAATTTACGAGCCCAGAAAGCAGTACGCATTCCTATGCCGCCAAGCATCAAAAGTTTGGGTAAATCCCAATTTGTTTATTGCAGTGTTAGACATTGTGTTTGTAATATATGCACATACATATGTAAGTGAACTGGCTAAATAGATAGCATGATTTTAAATACCGTATTTGCTGGTCTTAACTCTGTAAATCAACTTTAAAAAATTAAACTATTTATTTTTAAAATAGATGTAAGACAATAAAAATTGCAAACTGTGATCAACCCAACGCCAAGATCTCGTGACTCGATCAAATCAAATGCATTAATCAAAAAGATAAAAAAGCTACATTGTAAAGGAAGATAATCTCTTCTCTAAGCAGTACGCTGCGACTAATCACTTTCGCTATTTTTCATCGATGCCAAATATAACTACCAAAATTAAATTTCAAAAACATACAAACTATTCCAAATATTAGTTAAAGCTATAAGCGACCAAGTGCAATATTTCATCTAAATCACCCTGTAAGTTATAACTTAAAAAATTAAACTTTATAATTTTTGAAATTCGAAGGCACGGTGCAAATTAGAGAGCTGCATGAATGCATACAAAACGGCTTATGAATTATTCATAAACAAAACGAATGAATTATTTTGGCTTACAATTTTTTTGGATTTGAGTGCATAGCTGTTCCGATATTTATGTCGATATTACAATATTCAAACAAAGTGAAAGTAAATTGAATTGAAATAAATGACAAATTTTTGTATAAATATCCAAAAATATTTTTTCTATGTACATGCATGTATGTATGTATTGCTGCGCTCCTATTACATACGAAAAAACTTGTTTGTAAAAAAAAACATTTACCGAAATGAGTTTGAATGATTTGAATGTTTTCCATTCATTCATTCACATTTTTCCATTTGAAGGCAGGAAATTTAAAACAAAATGTATATTCATAAATTACAAAATTCCAAACGCTGAGTGTTTTGTATGTGAAGTAAAATATTCAAATCTACTGTACTCTGTTTGGCTAGAAGTTTGAATGAATTCATGCAGCCCTCTAGTGCAAATATAATGACTGTCACAAAAAAATGCCTTCTAGTATAATATACATATGTATATACTTAGTTAGATCGGTATGGCTTTTCGAAAAGGTAGCGAGCCTAATCAAAGATATTTTCAGACTAAAGCTTTCATAAATATTTTCAAACTAAAATATCTTTCGTATAACATCGTGATACGTATTTCAATTAACCGATGAATTTGATTTGTTTGATTTTTCAAACATACGGCAACTCCGCTATATATAATTCAAAAATAAAGCCTTTCAAATCCATTTCTATTGCAACCCATATTTGAATAATTCATTTAACTTATTGAATACTTTAAATTTAAGTTTTTAAACATGTGGCAACCCTACTTAAACTTCACTCTTTCATTTGACACCCCTTTTTTTTATATTTCATACAGCTTGTGTAGATATAAGTTAACTAAATTCGTCTCGTAAAACAGGTGGCACCACTCTGCAAAATATTCTCAGCTACAGCCCCCTTAGACCTTTTCCGTCTAGCACCCATAGGATGATACGCATTTCAATTATCATAATTGAAAGTGAAACTTAATTTTTACAAAGCTAAGTTAAGAAATAAAACCTTTTCAAAACCATTTCGATTGGTACCCATATAGGAATATGTGATTTATCATTTTAAACTTGAGTTAAATTTTTTAAAAGTGGGCAAAACCTTATTGCATATCTGCAGGTCAAGTAATTTATTAAGTAATTTGCATTAAATTTTTCAACAGCTGGCAACTCTTTTCGAATAACTAAAACTTGATTGCACATCTACAGGCGATGCGCTTTCATTTGAAACCTCACTCTTGAAAATCTTGCGAACGGTGCAGATCTGATGACCTGGCGCATTAAATGCCCTTTTGGTCAGCTGATTAATTCAAGTAACATTTTGACTAGTTTTGGCTTTTCTAGTTTTCTTTTTATAAAAGTCTAGCACTTTACCTAACCAGCGCCACATAAAACCACATTTCCAAGTTCGCACTAAAATTATGAAAATTCAACAAACTTTAATATTTGCATCCAAAAATTTTAAACTTTTTATTTAGAAGTTCTGGGTATGCGGTTTTGTAACTCACCAAATTTTAGTAGGTTAAAGTGCAAATTTCAAGACGTTGGAAAATCGCGCTGATTTTTTATAATTTTTTTGGCTGATGGCATTTTTTTCCCATACAAACGAAACTATCGGGCATATTTTATATGGAAGAGAAAATGCACAATGTAGATATTTATTTCGTGCTTTACATAAAAGTTTACTACGCATGTAAACACGCGAATGTACATATTCGAAATATTGTTGTGAAATAACTTTACACATACTACTCGTAGTTAGAGGTGAAATATTGGCGCTAGCAAACTTTCCTTGTCTCCCCAACACTTTTAGTCCAGACATTATGAGTGTGCATTTTTTTGTGTTTTTTTTAATTCATCAAACTTGTATGCCATGTTGAGTTACATGTCAAACTCTTTGCAACTTATTCATGCATATATTTATAACTGTATACGGGAAAAGTTATCAACTTCCATGGATGAAGTAAAATATTCAGAGAAAAGGAAAAGGGAAAGTTACACTTAAATACTTACGTACGAGTTAAGGTAGGTTCAATTCGCCATTTAACTTTATCGCAAACTTCAGGTACTCTTTGTGGTGCTCAATATTTATTCTGGCAACAAAGCCTCGAAGGTGTATGAAAAATTAAACTGGGAATGAATGAGTTCTGTATTTTTTGCTTTCTTTTGAAGTTTATATGGCCATTAGGACTTGAAGATATGCCAAAAAATATTTAAAATAC
Source organism: Rhagoletis pomonella (assembly GCF_013731165.1). Lineage (NCBI taxonomy): Eukaryota > Metazoa > Arthropoda > Insecta > Diptera > Tephritidae > Rhagoletis > Rhagoletis pomonella. The sequence continues at coordinate 5,009,255 of NW_023458565.1, read as the reverse complement.
AAAAAGACCTAAAGCCTTTCGCGTTCAGCAGAAGACCAAAAACTGCAGCTTTCCTAGTGGAAAGTGTGGCGCTTACGGTAAATTCATCTTTATAAAGAAATTGGCGAAAAGATGAATGCTGCAATTCTGGCTAAGATATGTGGTTGCAATTGAAATACAGTAGGAAAGATAGTTTGAAAGAATTTGTTTATTCTGGCACGAATTATCATGAAAAAGGCTCCAAATTTCATCGTGAAAAGCTCGTATTTATTTTTATTTTTTACTAGCCAATGCCCGCTTACTTCGCGGCGCCTAATAAGAGCTTTTGCGTTAGCCAATGCAAAAGAGCGTTTAAAAACAAAATTAGTCTGTAAAGTCAAAGTTTTTGATTTAAGTTGAAACCACTAAGGCGCAGTATCCTCCTCACACATAGGCAAATAGTAGTAACGCTGTGATACCATATGGAATACCAATCCCTTTTGGTGTCATGAGCTTTACTGATGGTCTTATTTTCACCTGTGAGATCTCTGCCAATCATGCGTAATCTTTTTGTATGATCTTACGTATGCCAATAAAAGTTCTTATAGGGAAACTCAAGAGCACAGAAGTGCATTTTCTTTATAGGAAGGCCAAGAATCCTCGCTGTCCCATAGGATGAAAAGTTTTCCGGTACATTGCTAAATGAGTAGTGTGATCTCTTAAGTATCTTTCAAATGAAGCAGTTGATATACCTACGGTGATCTTTCCTTGTTAATTCACCACTTTTACAATTCGTGGTAAAATTTATGAACTGATTTCAGGGTAGATGCAAGACCGCATGATCGTGCATGAGGGCGTCAGAAAAACTTAACCCCATGCTTCATTTAAACATTTGAAAACTAAATTCGTATAACTTAAACATAGGTCCAAAGCAGACCAACCACACGGGGTTTCTATACATTTCGGCTGCAGCGCCATCCATTGGGCTTATTTTCTGCAAAACCATTGCTTACCATAAAATGAATACGTGTTATGAATTTCTACCTTAACTCCAGCGGCACTAATCGGGTAAATTTGTATCAAAAGAATTTTCTATCATACAGGTACATAGCTCACATTTAAAATTTGAACGAAATCGGTTAATAAATACGATTTTTATAAATAACTCTACTCCAGCACCACCTAGCGAGTTTTATAGTAGCATGTAATTGGACCATATATGTATGTAAGATAACCTCCGACAATCTGACGGAACTCTATTCAGTGTTTTTTGAGTTTATTCCGAACAACGAAAACGGCTATCATTTTATGCAAATAGGTATGTAGATAGGACAGTTTATAGCGAAACTCGTAAAAGCAAAGCTCCATTCTTTGTGAAAAACTTAAAAAAATTCTTCAAAATTTTCACAAAAATTTTACCTTACTGAAAATTAAAGACAAAGCTAGAATAGTTCAATGGGATTTATAAATCTAGGAGAAAATGGTTCCCAATCGAGTGATACTTGCGCGTTTACGTAAATGTATATCGATCCAGCCTTTCCAATAATTATCACTTTTCGCCATAACTACGGTATTGATAACATATGTAGCTGTGTAGAATTTCAGGACGTTAGCGTAAGCAGTTCCAGACATAAGCTATATGAGCAGTTCAGTTTGCATGGAAGGAAGGAGCCACGCCCCCTTTCCCAATGCATTTGCAATATATGCATCAGTGCTAAGTTTCAGTTCCCCAGCGTAATTGGTTTTAGTGATATATTGGTTTTTTACGTTTTAGTCTGTATAAGAATTTTAGGAATATCCCGAGCTAAATACCGAGTAAATTTTTGGTCAGAATATTTATTTTCAACGTGTTGCCAAATATGAACCAAGTCGATGCAGCCGTTTAGTAGTTTAGTGAAATGCATTGTAAAGAGAACTGTATGAAATTGTAAAACGTGACGTCTCAGATTTCTTAATTTTTTTGGCAGCAACAACGAAAAGTTAAAATTTTTTTTAGCGAAAACCCTTCCAAACAGAAATAAAAAAAATTAAGTTTGTGGTTATATCAAGGCGAAATTTTGAGAACGGTGCGTTGCTAACTCTAAATATAAACAACGACGCACTGGAAAAAGTTAATACGTTCAAATACCTAGGAATAATGATCGACGATAAACTAAAACAAAAAAAAAAAATGGATTCTATATTTTCAATTAGAGCTCTAGCAAAACTGCATTTAATTCCATACATTAGCTTTTGCGTGATGCGCTTGCAAACATACAGACAAACATACCGAAATTTTAGATTTGGCTTCTGTTGATCTAATAAACCCCCTATTAATTTTTCTTTAACATCTATTATGTACAGATATCGGCCTGTTGCAATTTTATTATTCTCAAGTACTCTCGTTTGATACCCATATGGCAACACTTAGTTTATATAGTAAATTTAACTGAATTAAAGTTTTCAAATAAGTGGCAACCCGCTTCAAGAATATTTTCAAAAGTAAGCTTCCTAATCCTCTTTAGTTTAATATTCGTATTGCAATATTTCATTTATTTTACAAATTTCAATGAATACAATCTTTCAATCAGTTGGCAAATCCCCTAAAAATATTTTCAGGATTAAAATTTCCTATCGTCTTTAGTTTGATGCCAATATTGCAATATTTAATTTATGCTATCAATTATATTAAATTAAAGTTTTCAAATAGGTGGCAACCTTCCACAAACATATTTTCAGCTGTAGGCCTTTGTAAATTTCTTTCATTTAACAGCCGTATTGCAGTATTCACATTACCGTATCAATTGACCTAAACTGAAATTTTAAACACAGGTGGCAACTCTCTAATTTTTTCTTCTATATTGGAAGCTAAATCTCTAGCGATACAACGGTGAAAACTGCATTCAATTCCATGTTTTCGACTGATGCGCGTACAAATATACAGACAGACAGATATTCAAAAATTCTAAGAATTGTTTATTTGGCTTCTGTGGCCACCATATTAATTTTTCTTTAATATCTATAAGGTACAGACATCGACCTGTTACAATTTTATTATATGTATATCTAGATGTAGATATAGATTTCATTTATTTTATCAATTTAATACAATAAAATTTTTCAAACAGGTGGCAGCCCTCCCTAAAACCATTTTCGGCAATAAAATCTCCTAAACCCCTTCAGTTTGATACCCATATTGCAATATTCAATTTATCTCATAAATTAAATTAAATGTAAATTTTCAAACAGGTGGCAACTCTAAAAAATATTTTTGGCTGTAAGCCTTCTTCAGCCTCGTTCTTTTGACGCCAATATTGCAATATTCATTTTTTCTTATCAATTTACTTAAACTCCGATTTTCAAACAGGTGGCAACTCTCTAATTTTTTTCTTCCTATATTTTAAGTTAGACCTCTAGCAATACATCGGTGAAAACTGCATTCAAATCCATGCATTCGTTTTCGAGTGATGCGCGAACAAACATACAGACAGACAAACAGACAGACAGACAAAAAATCTAAAAATGGTTGATTTGGCTTCTGGTGCTCTAATAAAGACCCCCCCACATTAATTTTTCTTTAATATCTATAATGTACAGACATCGACCTGTTACAATTTTATTATATGTATAGATTTATAGATGTAGATATAGATATAGATTTCATTTATTTTATCAATTTAATACAATACAATTTTTCAAACAGGTGGCAGCCCCCCCTAAAAATATTTTCGGCAATATAATTTCCTAAACCCTTTCAGTTTGATACCCATATTGCAATATTAAACTTATCTTATAAATTAAATTTAATGTAAATTTTTAAACAGGTGGCAACTCTAAAAAAATATTTTTGGCTGTAAGCCTTCTTCATTCTCTTTCTTTTGACGCCCATATTGCAATATTAATTTTTTCTTATCAATTTACTTAAACTCCAATTTTCAAACAGGTGGCAACTCTCTAATTTTTTTTCTTCCTAAATTTTAAGTTAGACCTCTAGCAATGCATCAGTGAAAACTGCATTCAAATCCATGCATTCGTTTTCGAGTGATGCGCGAACAAACATACAGACAGACAGACAGACAGACAGACAGACAGACAGACAGACAGACAAAAATTCTAAAATGGTTGATTTGGCTTCTGGTGCTTTAAAAAAGACCCCCCACATTAATTTTTCTTTAATATCTATAATGTACAGACATCGACCTGTTACAATTTTATTATATGTATAGATT